>NC_073310.1:3805177-4107677 GCF_027595985.1 Sorex araneus | reverse complement strand
AACTACAGGGAACATACAAGGTTTGTCTTACATACAAGATGTAAACGGGTCTCCAAAGTCTGAATCTGCTTCTCCAGCTTCCGGGGGTCGTTGGCCTCCTCCAATTTCGAGTCGGTCTTTTTTTGGTTGAAAATTTTTTGTTCCGTCTCATCAATCTGAGAGAGAGTGAGAGAAAGCCCAGCTGTGTTGACATCTGGAGGGGAGTGAAGGCCACAGTCCACCAACTGCACTGCTTTGGTCTTCCTCTGCCCGTGAACAGAATTTTAATTTCTCTGTCGGCGGCTTGTTGCGTCCTGCGTGGCTCAGTCTGGCGTCTGAAGGTGTGGATCTGCGTGAAAAACTCACACACCTGCACGTGGAAATTCCTTACCCCAAAATGGCAAGTCCCCCAGGAAAGGCACTGCCCCTCCCTTTCCCAAAGAATCTTCTGTAAGTTGGGGGAGTCTGACCTGGCCCTTTGCAATGAGGGGACACTGTGGCATTTAATGGGGGGGGGGTCCCCAGAAGCCAAGCACGCTCAGCAGGAAAAAGCAGCAGACAGCCAAGAATTGACTCCGCCGGTGGCTTTTCCCTGCCCGGATGACACGCAGATGTGAATCCACTGGGAAATCGGCTTTCCCTGGCGCCAGACTGGCTGTGTTTCACAGGCACCCATCACTCTGCATCCTCCCCACTGGACAGCACCCAGGAACGCGACCCCTTTATTCACCCAGAGGAGGCTCTTGGCTCCAGAACTTTCCCAAGAGCTGGCCACAAGAATTAGAAACCACATCACCAGCTCAACCTGGATTGTCTTCTTGAACTCGGAGGCCCAAGGCCAAGCCAGCCTCAATTCTGTGTGTCCCTGGCACCGGCCTCGCCTCAGCCCTGGGCGCCGCCAGGTGTGGCCCCCGAACCAGGGCCAGGCCTGTCCTTCGTGAAACGCTTTCCCCGGGGCCCTGCAGAGAACCACTCTGGCCAGGAGCCCGGCAAACACGGGAGGGCTTGACTTCCCGCGGACACGCGTGTCCTGAGACACGGGATTCGGAGAGCAAGGGAAGCGCATCTAGAGGGAAGAGCCCCTGTGTGTCGGAGGGACCCCGGGCCAGGGGGGTGGGAGCCGGTGAGTATAGGGGGGCGGGGAGCCAGCCGGGGGCAGAGGCTTCCTGCCACAGGAAGGGACGGTGGCACTGCCCAGCCGCTGTCTCCAGCTCTTCCTGGCCCTCCCGTGGGTGGGGACGTTAACTACTAGGGCAGTGCCCGTCTGAGGAGACTGTGGCCAGCCCGCGAGCCGTCAGCACAAGAGCCCCATGGCACTGCCAGGAGGACCTTCCATTGCGAGCACCAGACCCACTGGGTCTCCAGCCCAGAGCCTGGCAGCGTCCAAGGTGGTGTCTGTCCTTCAGCTGTCCCCGGCCAGCAGCTCCGGGGACTGACGGCAAATCCAGAAGTGGCAGTGTCACAGAACTGGGAAAAACTTCCCGGGGTGAGGCCAGACCAGGGGATGTTTGTTACTGCAGACGGTGTTCACCGATGCTGACGGGACAAAAGGGGGGCTCATTCGAAGTGCTGGGTGGGCCCCGAGCCCCCCAGTGGAGACCAGAGCGGGGACCCCAGGAGAGCACAGCCAAGGTTAGAAGGTGGGCTCGGGGGTGGATCCTCAGAGCTGGCCTGAGGCATCCTGGGTAACCCCCCCTCACACACACACACACACACACACACACACACACACACACACACACACACACACAGGCCTGTGGGCACAGGCGCGCCCACCTTCTGGTTCAGCTGCTCCAGGAACGCCTTCATGGAGCTGATGAGGCCCTCGTAGTCCTCCTTGGTCTGCAGCAGGAAGCGCAGCTCTCGGTAGTTTTTCTCGTTCAGGTTCAGGTTCCGGGAGGACTTGACGAGACCCAGAAGCAAGGTCAGTTCATCCTTCTCCTCCTGCAGGCTCTTGATCTCCTTCCTGCCAGGCAAGGGGCGGCATTAGCCCAGACGTTCCCCTCCCAGCCGAGCGTCCGGAGGCACCTGACGGGCTGAGATTCTGGTCCGACGGACGATGACAAGTGACAGATGTGAAGAACTTTGCATATAAGTGGGTCAACATGGAACGTATCATGCTAAGTGAAATGAGTCAGAAAGAAAGGGACAGACATAGAAAGACTGCACCCAGCTATGGACTGGAAAATAACAGAACAGGAGACTGACACCCAAGAATAGTAGACATAAGTACCAAGAGGAACAGGAGACTGACACCCAAGAATAGTAGACATAAGTACCAAGAGGTGAGCTCCATGCCTTGGAAGCCGGCCTCACGTGTGGGGGAAAAGGCAGCTCAGACAGAGAAGGGACCACCAAGTTAAATGCGGTTGGAGGAAGGACCCGCTCGGGAAGGGAGATGCGTGCTGACAGTACACTATGGATTGAACGCGATGGCCACTCAATACCCCTGTTGCAAACCACAGCACCCAAAAGGAGAGAGAGTACAAACGGGAACGCCCTGCCACAGAGGCGGGGTGGGGTGGGGGGATGGGATTGGGGGGTGGGAGGGATACTGGGTTCATGGGTGGTGGAGAATGGGCACTGGTGGAGGGATGGGTTCTCGAACATTGTATGACGGAAACACAAGCATGAAAATGTGTAAATCTGTAACTGTACCCAATATTATTATTATTGTTAGTGATTCACTAACAATAATAATAATAATAATAATAATAATAATAAAAGAAGAATGCATCAGAACTAATGTTAGAAAAAAAAAAAAAGAAGCCCGGGTGAGGCTTCCCCACCTCCCCGGCCTCCCCGCACCACATCACCACCTTCCAAGTCTGGCGAGGGGAAATGGGAGCCCCAGGTTCAATCCTGGCTCTGCACGGCCCCTCGTGCCTCGCTGGGCCTGGTCACCCGCGCCCAAAGCAACAAGAACAAGAACACCAGCCTGTCCGAGGGCGGCTCCGGGCAGTCCTGGAGAGAGTGGGGCCAGGATGCTGCCCACTGCCCCACCACTGTCCCGCAGACAGAGCAGCGACCCCACACCGCGGGCCTTTACTCCGGGCGGAATAAACAGTCAGCACTGGCGCTCCCTCGAGTACTGCGCCCGACACGCCGCCCTGGCTCCGGCCCGGTTTATGGTTTACATGATGCTCTGAGTCACCATCCAAAGTGCTTCCCAGGGGCTGGAGTGATAGCACAGCGGGGAGGGCGTTTGCCTTGCACGAGGCTGACCCGGGTTCGATTCTCAGCATCCCATATGGTCCCCCAAGCACCGCCAGGGTAATTCCTGAGTGCGTGAGCCAGGAGTAACCCCTGAGCATCGCCGGGTGGGACCCAAAAAGCTAAAAAAAAAAAAAAAAATTAAAAAAAAAAAACAAAAAACAAAGTGCTTCCCAGAGGGGACAGTACTGCCTCCAGGGGGCGCTAGGCAGACGTACGGGGAAAGGGAGAGGCAGCCGAGGGTAACATTTGGAGACGCTCTTTGTTCAATGAAGGTAAATTCCTCTTTTCTCTCCTTTCTTTGGGGCCACACCTGATGGTGCCCGGGGCTCGCTCCTGGCAGGGGAGACCACATGGGTTCGGGGGACCAAACCCCAGAGTGCGTGCCACAGGCGAATTCTCCCCGTGTCCCAAAAAGCTAAGCTCTTTTGGGGCCGGAGCAATAGCACAGTGGGTAGGGCGTTTGCCTTGCACACGGCCGACCCGGGTTCGATCCCCGGCATCCCATATGGTTCCCCAAGCACCGCCAGGAGTAATTCCTGAGTGCAGAGCCAGGAGTAACCCCTGAGCATCGCTGGGTGGGACCCACAAAGCAAAATAATAATAATAATAAAATTAAATTAAAAAGCTAAGCTCCTTGAGGCGGGGCTGAGTAATGTGACCTTTCCCAAAGGGGGACGTTGGCCAGATCAGGCTGGGCCTGCGCCGTTCACCGCCCAGCCTTCTGCGCAGGTGCCAGCTGCTCCCTCTCGGACGGGCAATGCCTGTCCATCGGTGGCACTTTCCTGGGAGACACTTGGTCTTGTTCTAACAAGTCCTCTCCGTTTTCCGAGAGGGCTGCCAAGCACTGAGAAGAGCAACCTTTTGCGCCCCCCGTGGGGTCTGAGTGGGCTGAAGCACAGACCGCCCTAAGAAGCCCCTCTCATCCCGCGTCACCTAGCGGCCAGTTTCCGTCCGTGGAGACATTATAAATGTAGCTAAGAAGCTCCGTTCCCCTGGGCCGGGGCGATACACAGCGAGGAGGGGGCTGGCCTTGCGCACGGCTGACCTGGGTCCGATCCCCAGCATCCCACAGGGCCCCACGAGTACCGCCAGGAGTAACTCCTGAGCACCGCTGGGTACACCCCGTTTAGAGAGAAGAAGTTCCGCTCAGCTGGAGGGAATCTAAGAGGCCTGTTAGAGGCTTTTCAGCCTGGGAACCAGCCTATTGCTCAGATACAGACTTCTTGCCTGTGTCAAGTCCCCCAGCTTGATATTCTCAGTTGTATCCTCAGGCACGTGCCACAAAGTCACACAAAGGGGGCCCAAGGGTGCTCAGAATGTCCCCTGGGGTGTATCCACCAGGCAGTGACGGCCCCTCCCTGTGCACTCCCCAGCTGGCGGCCACTGAACACGTCAGGCCCACACTGAGCCAAGCACTCTCCCGCTCCCGGAGCTGAACAGCACAGTCTTCCTGCCGGGAGATAGTCCAGTGGGTCGGACATTTGTCTTGCACGCGGCTGACCCAGGTTCGATCCCCGGCATCTCCTAGGGTCCCCGGAGCACCGTCAGAAGTGATTCCTGAGCGCAGAGCCGGGAGGAACCCCTGAGCATCGCCAGGTGTGACCCCAAAACAACAACACAGAATGACAAAGGCCACCTCCTCTCGGTGTGGCCCTCTCTAGGTCCAGAGTTGGGGCTGGTCACCTCCCAGGACCGAGTGTTGGGTGCCCTGCTCCCGTGGGTGCCCGGGGGGTGCGTTCCCTGGCTGCCCTGTGCAGCCCCCCACTCACTGCTGGTTCAGGAGGGTCTTCTCCGAGCGCAGGAGGGTGGACTTGCGGCTCTCCGCCATGTTCTTCAGCTGCTGCTTCATTTTCCGCAGCTCGGCCTCCTCCAGCTGCTCCCTGGCTTTCTCCAGAAGCTTCTGGGACGCCTCGAGTGTCTTTCTCCGGTATTTCTTCGACTGGGTGAGACCAGGGTGTACCACGGGTCAGGGGGCGAGAAAAGCTCCCATGCCAGCTTGGGGGTTGGGGGCGGGGAGAGGCAGGAAGGTGCTGGGGGCAGGACTGGAGGGCAAAGCCCACCCGGGGGTCCTATCAAGAGCTCCTCTGCCCCAGGGAAAGCGGCCCCTGAGTCGCCTGCACCTCATTATTGCATACACAAGAGGGGGCCTCGCTGTGTGACCTTGGGAGGGCCACTGACCCTCTCTGTTCCAACAGTCCCTCATCTTGCCAGCATTAGACGGGCTGCTGGCTGTGGAGAGGACGGGCAGGGCCGGCCGCCACCTACCGACATCCTCAGCACGTCCTGTGCGCCCTCTTCTCAGAAACAGTCCAGACTCTGTCCCTCTGTCCCCGGGAGAGGCGGCCCAGGGGCGCCCTTCCGTGCCCTGTGGAGAGAGAAGCGGAGAGCGTGTGAGCCTGCGGCCTTCCCGGGACTCAGGGTCCCCGGCCCTCCTCCTCCAGCCCCTGCACAGGAGGGGACACAGCAGACGGCAGCCCGGGTGCGAGCAGAGGCGCTGGCTCCTCTGCCCTTTCCCTCGTCCTGCAGGGGAGCCCGCCTGGTCCCCGCCCCAGCATTTGCGCCCAGGAAAGCGTCACCCCCTGCTCCCGGGCTCCGGGGGGCACTCAGGGCAGGAGTTACTGACCCCCGCCTCCCTGACGGCTGGAGCCATGACTGAGGCATCTTAGAGTGCCAAGCCTTGGGCCACATCCGGCCCGTCGGGACGCAGATGGAGGAACAAGAGCATCATCCCCTGAGCCCGACAGGGCTGGGGGATCCACGGCACCCCAACACCCCCGCTCCTTTGGGTGGGGAGAGCGGGATTCCCAAGGCAGAAACTTCTAGCTTCGGGACGGAATCAGGCACGTGGCCTGGTCCGAGGCAAGAGACAGTCCGAGTCACTGATGAGACACAGATTGTCCCACGGCCCAGCGTGGTCAATGTGTACGAGGGCTCGGGGGTTCAAGCACCCCCCTACCTACAAGTAACACCCCTGCTTTCTGGATGAAAGCCTCGTTCAGAAGCCCTCCTGGCCTTTTTTTTTTTTTTTTTGGTTTCTGGGTCACACCCGGTGATGCACAGGGGTTACTCCTGACTCTGCACTCAGGAATCACCCCTGGAGGTGCTCAGGGGACCATATGGGATGCTGGGAATAGAACCCGGGTAGGCCGCGTGCAAGGCAAACGCCTTACCCGCTGTGCTATCGCTCCCGCCCCCTGGCCATTATTTTTCTTCCCTAGGTCTGACCCTACAATCTGGAAGGGTCCGTCAGAGGCCCATAGTCTAGACTAATCTGTAGAATTCCTGCCCCTCGTCCCTCCCTGCCACTTCCAGAGGAGTTGTCAGTAAAGGTGACTTTTCCACACTCTCTTCGCCACATGCCCTTTGGGGGAAGGTGGAGCCCCAGAGGGGCAGGACCACGAAGATAAACCTCCCAGTTCCTGTCTGGAGGAAGCCACCTGCCGATTAGGAACATCCTCCCTGGAGTTTTACAAACTGAGAAATTAATTTATGTTGTGGCAAGTCAATGAAACGTGAAGACTTATTTGTAATAGCAGCTGGCATGACTCTGAAAATACCCCCTCCCTTCCGTCTTTCCCACTAGGATTCTGATTCTGTTACTCCCAGAGTTGCGATTGGTTCCCACTGATCATGATCCCTCCTCCCTCCCTTTTTCAACGGATGAACACAGGATCCAGATCTGGCTAGCTAGACACAAGGAGAAGTCTTCCTACTCTTTTCTAATAAAACAAACTTGTCTGTGTTCCCCTTTCACATATTTCTTTTGCTAAATATCGTCAAGATGTGATGGTTGGTGCTGAGGCAACCATTCTGTGACCATGAGGAGATATAACCCCAATAAACTTGGGAAAGGAAAGAGAAAAGATGGGAACACTTTTAGGTCCTAGTTGACATTGTTTTCTATTGTCTCCTTTGGATCTACCCATCTCTAACATTTTTATTAATGGAAACAATGTGTCACAATTGATTGAAGAACTTTTTTTCCACACCCGAGTTTCCATGTGGTGCTAGGGACTGAATCTGATACTCCTCTAGGCAAAACATGTCTCCCCCGCCCTGTGTAGGGAATTCTTTGCAAGAATTTTATTCATTTTAGCTTAGAACATCCCTATCTCACATGATCCACTATCTTGAAAAATGATTCTCTAGCTGAGTAACAGGAAAGTGGGCACTGAGGGTGTCTGCCTCTGTCTAGCCCAGCGTCGGGCCCAACCAGAATGTGGTAAATTCAGTGTGAGGGGGAACGAGAGGCCGGGAAGATCCAGCAGGCAGTGAACTTGGGCTAAAGGCCAGTTGGGCTAACACCTCCCCCACCTGACAGGGTTCTGCTGGGGCAGAACTTACCTGACTGGCTAGGTTCCACGCTCCAAGCTTCTTTCCTCTCCAGGATTCTGTAGCGCTCTAATTTCACTCTGTCTGGGAGCTCCCCTAGGCTCTGGGACTCTGTCACGCACCTTTAAAACAGCAGAACCTGAGTCTAGCAGCCATTTGTGGACAATGTGATTTCTCCCTCTCTGGGCCTCAGTTTCTCCATCTGTAGAATGGGGATGTCCCCACAATATCACAGGTTACTAGATAGAGGGGCTATTCGTGGGGGGCAGGGCCACTCCCGACAGTACTTGAGGCACCAGGCAGCGCAGCGGGCTGGGCCCACGCTTGCTGCATGCCGAGGACAGAATCCAACCCTTTAAGTTGTCTCTCCCGCCCGTTACACGCAGGCTCCCAGAGCGTCATAAGGCTGGCTTCGTCCAACACCTGGTTTGTCTAACGGGTGCTGATGGATGTAGCTTGTTTGGGAATTTGGAGTTTTTTTCTTTTCCTTTTTTGGGGGTTGGGGAGTGTTCAGGAAACTCCCAGCAGTGCTCAGGGGTCACTGCTAATAGTGCCCAGAGACCATAGATGGTGCCAGGGATTGAACATGGGTGAAAGGTGTCTCGTGCCGGGCAAGCGCCTGACCCCCTGCAGTAGTTCTCTGGCTCAGGAATGGGGGCGTTAGCTGCTGCTCGACAGTCCTCTGACTTCATCGGCTGCTGGAGCTGCTTCCCCAGCGCCGGACGTTGTGCCTGTGTTTCTGTGACACAACCACACACAACCACACACACACACACACACACACACACACACACACACACACACACACACACCACAGAGTTCCCGGGACGCTGGCTCTGTCCGGCCACAAGATGCCGGTGCAGCCTTTCCCTTTGGGCCAGGCCCCCTGGAACTGACCTACTCTTTCCTTCTGGCTGTTAAGTCCTTAGAGATCTCTCGCTGCCCCTGCCCTTGTCCTGGCCGCTGGCCCACTGCCATTCCGGGTCTCACACTGGCCCAGAGTGACTCATTCCGCCTTCCTTTCTGCCTAGCACCGGGTGGAACTGTGGGGGTCAAGGCCGGGGGCAGGGGGCCACACATGCACATTCAACCTCCAGCCCCAGCCCACATGCCCAGTGGGACCCAGGGCGCTGCTGTTTGACCTCCCAGCCCCCCTCCCAGGCCGGTATGTGAGCTCCGGGGCATCACAACCAAGTGTGTGCCCGCAACCCAGCCTGCCAACCCTGGGGTCATTGCTCTGCCACCACAGAGAGCCACCGGGTGGACAAATGAGCCCTGATCAGGTGCAGGGGCACCCCCACCCCCACCCCCTACTGCTACAGCCACCCCGGAACCCCACGCTCACTGAACTGTCCACTGGCACCAGGGACCCTAGACAGCAATTCCGGGAGGAAGGGCGAAGCTGCCCATTTGTGGGGGGTACAGCGCCGAGGGCAGCAGGCGAGCAGGGGCTCAGTCTGGCGCTGGCGCTACCCCGCCCGTCCCCCCACGGGCCTGGGTGAAGTCTTAGTAAACACTGTCGGACTGCACGAGTCTCTTACTGGCTCGGGAGCGGAGAAAAGCTCTTGCCAGTGCTGAAAGATTCTAGCAATCGCAGGAAGGGTCCCTGGGGGGGACGGGGGGTGGGGGGAGGGGGAGGGGTTGAGCAAGGCCCACGAGTGCAAGTTTAAACCGACGCTTACGCCACTGGTCACGCACAGGTGCAAGGACACGCTTTTAAAACTTGGGGGTGACGATGGGCTTGGGGGAGGGGGGAATTGGCAGGACTTCCGGGGTTTCACACACTGTAACTGATGAATGGACGGATACTTTCTAGCCGGGAACGACGGGGGCCGGCGCCCGCGGCTCTGCCCGTGGCCAGCAGGGGGCGCTCGGGGGCAGCAGGCGCGGCCGCCGGGCGGGGTCACTCACCCGAACCTGGGTCGCTTTGGCAGACTGCAGGGAAAGGGCCGGGCAGCCCAGTGCCTCCACCCCCGGCCCGCACGCTTGGAACTGGCACCTTTGTGACCCGCACAACCGGGGCGTTCTCCCCTGGAAGGCCTGGGGTGGGGAGGGGCCCTGGCGCAGCCAGAGAGAAGGAGGGAGGTCGGGGTCTCTGCAGCCCCTCAGCGAACCAGCCACACCCCGGTGACCCTCATTTCTTGAGTGAGCCGACCCCTCTAACCCTCTGAGCCGCCCCCCGCCCCCAACCTTCAGCTCCAGCCCACCCACTGCCCCTTGCATCTCCAGCCAGTGTTCGGCTACAGCGACTCTGCTGACCGCTTCCTCCTGCTCGGCCAAAGGGGAAATCATTTAAGAGAACATTTATTTCACCATCGCAGGAGGGGGTCGCCCGTCGCACCTACCCTCACCCTCTGCCACCCCCGAGTGACCCTGGCCTGCGCGGGGACTCGCGGTGTCAGCGTTTTCCTGGGTGTCCAGCCAGACCTTTTTCGTACATTTGGAAACTCAAGCTGACCAGCTTCCTCCAGGGCTTCACGCCAAAGGACAGCCGCTGTGGTTAGGGTTAGGATGAGGGAACTTTTTTTTTTTTAGGGTAATTTTATTTTTATTCTTTGGGGCTTGGGGCCACCCCCTGCCATGCTGTGCAGGGGGGCAGCTAATCTTGGCGCTTGGTCAAAAGTGACCCCTGCCCTGTGCGCTGAGCTGGAAGGGACAGGGCTCAGCTTCAGGCAAAGTCATTTTGGTCATTTGGGTCATTTGGGTTCCAGGTGACACTCACCTAGACCCGCACTCCGTGAGTGAACCAGCACACCGCCGTCCGGAGAGCTCCATCTTCTATTCCCTGCGCTATTGGAACGAGAGCTATGGGCTGTGGAAATTGTATTTTTGTCTCAGGTCACCCAGGCACCCTGCCCCACGTGCTGCTGGAAGCCTTGAGCGGAAGTTGGTGTTGACAGTTTGTTGGTTCCGGGGTTTGGGCAACGTGTCAAAAGCAGACGCAGTAACATTTCTGCAGGGAAACATATGAATATTCATGTCCAGCAGAACGAAGAGAGGTTATGAGCAGCCTCACTGCAGGCCACGCTGACGCACATGAAATATTTTGGGACCAGCGTGACCATCCTCACCATACAGATGAAAAAAAAAAAAATTAAAACCCGAGGCTTGGAGAAACGGGAACTTTGGTACAAAGTGGCCTGGCCAGGACTTGAACCCGAGCCTGGCTCAAACCCGAGAGTCCCAAGTGAAATCACAGCCCGGAAGCCCGACAAGTTCTAGAAGCTACCACTTACCACCTCTGATGTTTCAGGACTGTTCTAACTCTCTGTTCCATACATAGCCAATGACTCACGCATTTCAAGTGTCAACAACTGAAAATGATTAAGTTCAATTAGGTTCAGGACTTGTTAAAAATAGGCTTTCCGCTGAAGAGTTTCCCCTGCTTTATGGGCTGGGATCTCAGCAGCCCCCATGCAGGGAAGTGCAGGGCTTTTCAAATTAAGAACATGCCAGAACAGATTCTGCTAACGGGACCTTCCGCGCCGTCAGCGGGGCTTGCTCAGAGCGAGGTGCCAGCTTGCCGAAGCACCGAGCCAGCAGCGAGAAATGCTGGCGATCTCGTGAGCTGAATGCAGGAGGAAAGGAGAGCCGAGCCGCAGAGGGGCTGGCGGGAGGCAGCTGGCCCCACCCCAGCCAACGGATTGTCCAAATGACTTTGGCTGCAAGGTGGAGAAACCCAGTTGCAATGACCCTGTGATGCGGCTGGAGCTAGAGTACAGCCGGGAAGGCGGGAAGGCGTTTGCCTTGCACGCAGCCAACCTGGGTTCGATCCCCAGCATCCCATAGGTCCCCTGAGCACTGCCAGGAGTGATTCCTGAGTGCAGAGCCAGGAGTAACCTCTGTGCATTGCCAGGTGTGACCCAAAAGGGCAAAAATAGAAAGAAATAACACTGTGGTTACTTGAGTTCTTTCTTGACCCTTCCTGAATTGTCCCCCCCCCCTTCCTTCTCCCAAGCCAGTTCCAGTTTGTTCAGGTAAGCAGTCCTATTCCGTTCCACCCACAGGACCACGGAAGCTGCTGTCAATCACGTTTCCTGGGTGGATCACTGTAACTCTGGGGGATGTCACAGACATCCCATCAAGCTGGCTGATCATTGGACCAGGTGCCTCAGTTTAAGCCAATCAGCACAGAGCACTAGACACTGCAACTGCTCTAGGGCCAGGCAGGCACTTGGCTAACCGTGGACTGATAACATAGGGAGGAAGGACTCAGGGTCCGAGGGTGGCGGGACATGTTTTTTCTAGCTCCATGAATGGAAAAGGAAGCATGTTGTCCCTGATGTTGCTGGCAACTCTCGTAACCATGAGGGAAGTCTGAGCTCAAAGCCAACACAGAACTCAACAAAGAAGTGTCTAGAGCGAATCGTAAGACTATGGGGCTGGCACACTGATCATGCCATACCTGAAACCCACCCTGGTGCTGCACTTTCCGTTCTAAGAATTAATGTTTCCTTATTGTTTAAGTCAATCTGCATTGCAGTTTCTGTTACTTCCAAGGTCTGCTATGTTCTAGGAATCCTTAGGGTGATGGCACCTACGTCAGGGATAAACCCTTGGGAGACCAAGAACCAAGAACTAGAAATCTGTCAGAAACAAAGGAAGCTCTTCTCTCCAGTGCTCTCTGGAACTTCTTGGTCTCTCTCTACCTGGTCTCTTGTTCTCCTGTTGAGAGGCAACATATAACCAGATGATATACTGATTTGATACATGCACATATTATAAAATAAAAAGACTTCTCCTCTTTCCCCAAAAAAAAATCAGTGTCCAAATCAGCTTCCCAGGAAAGAGAATCCCACTGGCCAAGCCTGGATTTCACGTCTACCCTGATACCCGGCCCAGTCTCACAGAATCATGGAAACGATTCTCAGAGAAGCGGTTCCGGGAGAAGGGAGGACGTGTGACAGGGTGATGGAAACCTCGGGGAAGTACCGAGATCTCCAGGCTCTCGCCCTGGCGCTGCTGGCGTGCTCTGTGCCTCTAGAACATTCCGTTACTCTCTCTACACTTTGTTTCTTGAGCCCACCAGACCCCATTGAGAACTTTTGGGTGGGGGGCACGGGGATGGTGGTGGGGATTCCGGGGATCAAACCCAGATTTCACACAGTACGGGACATGCTCTACCATGAGCTTCCTCGCAGCCCCAAGCTGAACACGGTCCAGCCCGCACAGATGGTGGAGTGTTTCAGCTTCCCTACGGCCGGCAGGAGAAGCTGCTAACCCTTCAGGTGGAGACCAGGCCGTCTGACAGGGTTCCGATGGCTGCCGTGATGCTTTTCTAAATGAAATCATTGTTTTGAGAGTGAAATCTTGCATATAGATGGTTTTGGGTGTCCCCGCCGGTGCTCTGGGACAAATTCAAACTGACCCTTTCCCTGGTGGCTACTGCCCGCCCAAGACTGCTGGTCTCTGTCTCGTCTCTTCTCCCTGCTGGCACCCTGGGGGGCTGCGGGTGCTGTGCAGTGTCCCTGGCGGGGCCATGGGTGCCGTGCAGTGCCCGGCTTGAGTCCCGTGGCAAGCGTGTGCTGTGTACGGAGTCACGGCTGCCCACCCACACCTTCTCCCCAGCCCACTGGACCCCGAGCCAAAGAGCTTCCGACGGGGGTGGCCCAGGGAAGGACTCGCTCCCGTGGCATGTCTGTTCTCGGGACACTCTGGATCTGACAGGTGACGTGAGAAAGGGCCTCGTCCTGTGCCTGAGTCTGACAAACTGTGTGTTCGGCCGCTCCTGTGCCTCCCGCTCTCTGCCCACCGCTGGTGCCTACACGCCACGTCTTTGCCGCTGGCTTCCGTGGAGCCCATGAGAGGGGGCAGGGGGTCAGATGCAGGGGTGGGGGGTGGGGATGTTTTAAAATTCTCCCTGTTGGTCCAGCCTCCCTCAGCCCTGCTGCCTAGCTCCAGCCCTGCCTGTATAGCCCCAGCAGCCCCCAGCTGCCCCCGCCCCGCCCCCCTGCACAGCCCCAGCTACCCCATCAGCCACCCCAGGCCTGACAGGTGCTGCCTCAAGCTCCCTTCTCTGCTCTCCCTCTCCCAGCCCTGCAGACCCGCCTTCTCCAACTCCCTCCCCCATCTCAGTTGGACCCGCCCAAGGGGGTGCAGGCAGGGGATGGGGCACAGCCGCAGTCAGTGCTCAGGGCTTAGTCCTGGCTCTGTGCTCAGGGACCCTCCGGGCGGCGCAGGGGACGGATACAGGGTCAGCAACATCCCAGGCCAGTGCATGCATCCCTCCCGGCCCCCGCGCTTGTCGGGTCCTGCCCCCATCCGGCTTGGTGACAAGTGAGTGACCTCCCTGGCCTCGATGCCTCAGAGCCTCTGTCCTCAGGGGCGCTGGGGACAAGCCTGGGACCGAGGCCAGCCTGCCCGTGTGGCCCGGGAGTGGGGCCAGACGCTTCCATCTCGCCAGCAGCAAAGAACTGAGCTGAGCCGGGAAGAGACCCGGAGCCCCAAGCGCCCGACCGGCCCCTCTGGAAGGGGAGCGGAAGCTCCGCCTGGCAGGTGCTGTCCTTTGTCCTTTTCTCCTTCCTCTACCTGGCGACAGGGATGGAGACAGTGCACAGAGGTGACACTGGCTGTCCCAGCCGACGCCCTCTCACTCCTGGCAGCCCAGGGCAGGCTTAGCTCTAAGCTAAGAGGAAGATCGGTACCTTTGGGGGGTGGGGTACGAGGAGGCTCCCCAAGGCCTGCAGGGTGGGCAGGGCCCCAGCCACCGTGCCACCGCGCCAGGGGACAGGAAAGCCATGCTGCCGGATGGCGCCCACCAGGCGTGCCAGGAAGAACAGGCGTTTACAGCCGCCGAGTTCCGGCAGGGCCGCAGGAAACCCCGTTGTTCTTAGGGGACCCACCGGAGCCCAAAGCCTCTCGGGGACCCTGTGCCAACACGCCCAGCAGGGGTGCGGGGCCCGGGGCGGCTGCGGGGAGTGCTCACAGCACCTCCTCCAGGACTCCGTCCTCTGCAGGCCGAGAAACAGCCCTTCAGTGGCCAGAGATGCCACAACCCTCAGCGCCACTGGGAGCTGACAGCTGCCTGTCTCTGCCTGCCCTTCCCCGGGGCAGAACTGGCCAACCCCTCTCGCCCGCCCGGGCCCCCCTACCTGGGCAAACCCACCCCCAACGCCCCCCGCCCCATCACCAGCTCTTAGCCCCAGGCCACTGACTCCCTGAGCCCAAGTGCCCAGGCCCAGAGTCAGACAACTCGAGGCAGAACCTGTGCCCGCCCATCCCCCCGCCGCCCCCCACATCAAACCTGCCCCTCATCAAACCAGTTCACTCAGCCTCCACCCCGGGGACTCCTCTGCCTCCCGCCACTGAAAATGCTGCACCAGCTCCCATGGGGCTGCCTTCCCCATGCTGAGCGAGTTTCTGAGCGAGGGTCCGCCTCCAGCCCCCCCACTTCCCTGCAGTCCTGAGTCTCCTTCCCTGCGCCCTGGGCATGCTCAGGGTCCCCTCAGGCTTGGGCTCCCTCCCGAGAGGGAGCTGGCAGTCAGCACCTCCCAAAGCCCAGCCACGGATGCTGGCACCACGCTCGGAGACCAGTGGTGGGCAGCGGGGGGTCGTGGGCAGTGGCCTGAGTTTGAATGCCACCTTGGCCACATGCCAGCTGTGTTCCTTCGGGCAAGAGGCTTCACCTCTCCGAGCCCAGGTGAGCTGGCTCATCTCGGCGCCATGATGCAGACGCCCCGTTCACTTTGGTGTGCCAGGGGGGCGCCACTAACACAAGCTACCAAGGGAGCTGCCCCTGGCGTCCTCTGGGCGAGGAGAGACGAGCCTTTCTCCTTTCTCGGGCGCCCAGGCACTCAGGGTGAGCTGTCACCCTCCTTTACAGAGGACGGAACTGCAGTTCAGAGAGACTAACTGCAGGTGAGCGCCGGGCGGGTGGAATTCGGAGCCCGTGTGCACATCCCTGTTCGGACCAGCGCTACACAGCACAGCGCCCCCCCCCCCCGCCCTGCCCTCCCCCCCGCCAACATCTCCCGCCTAGGGCGAACGGCCACCCCTCTGCCTGCCCCCCCATTCCCACAGTCCTCGCTGTTCCAGCCCAACTGAAGGTGACCAGAGCTGACCTCAGTTGTCTCGACGCCAGATCAGAGCTGGCAGATGTGCAGTTGCCCGTGGCTAATCCCGAGGCAGATGTTCCTTAGCCCGTCCTCGCACTCTCGCCCCACAGACCCCGATGTACTGTTCGACGGATGGATTCAGGCAATCTAGCCAGAACAAATCAGCAACAACGGTGATCCTTTCATTTAAATATTTTTTTGGCTTTTTGAGCCACACTCGGTGATGCTCAGGGGTTCCTCCTGGCTCTGCACTCAGGAATTACTCCTGGCGGTACTCAGGGGACCATATGGGACGCTGGGAATCGAACCCGGGTTAGCCACATGCAAAGCAAACACCTTACCCGCTGTAATGTCTCTCTGGCTTTTTTTTTTTGGGGGGGGGGGAGGAGCACATCCGGCAGTGCTCAGGGCTTACTCCTGGCCCTGTGCTCAGGAATCACTCCTAGCAGGCTCGGTGTACCACACAGGTTGCCAGGGATTGAACTCCGGTCAGCCATGTGCAAGGCAAGTGCCTTACCCACTGTGCTACGGCTGGGCCCAAGGTTGGTTCCTAAGGAAGATACGACCCTGCTCTTGAATTTGTCTCCCTCCCCCAACCTACATGGCCCCGTCCCACCTCCGGGAATCCTGAACTTCTTCATCTGACAAAGAGGCTCGAAAACAGGTTGGCACATGGACTCAGGTTGGAAGAAGCGTTGGACAGGGAGGAGGTCAAGTCAGACAGACCTGGGCTCAAATCCTGGCTTTGCCACTGCATTTAATATTGAGGCTGAATCCCCCCAAAACAAGTAGTTTAAAGGAAAGTAAGGAAAAAAGCAGCTTATCTCTCTCTGATGGAATAATCCGGGGTAGGTCTGGTCACAGCGGTTAAGAATGTCAGAGGTGGGGCTGGAGCAATAGCACAGCGGGGAGGGCATTTGCTTTGCATGCGGCCGACCTGGGTTCGATTCCCAGCATCCCATATGGTCCCCTGAGCACCGCCGGGGTAATTCCTGAGCACAGAGCCAGGAGTGACCCCTGTGCATTGCTGGGTGTGACCCAAAAATAAAAAAAAAAAAAGAATGTCAGAGGTGGGGCAGGGCCAGAGTCATAGAGCAGCAGGTAGGCGTTTGCCTTGCGTGCGGTCAAACAGGGTTTGGAACCCAGCGCCCCAGATAGTCCCTTGAGCCCGCCTAGGAATGATCTCTGAGCATCACCAGGTGTGGCCCCAAAGAGCAAAACAAAATGAAAACCAAAAAAAGGCTGTGAGAGTGAGTTAGCTGCGACGTCTGTCACCCCACTGATGATGTTGGTCTGGCTGGGCCTCCCCACGTGTCCCTCCTGAATAGGGACTTTGGTTTTGGGTCGAGGGTACCCAAGTATCTGCACTTGCCTGCTGGAACCTCCACAGAGTCTCTGAAGAATGTTGGGGACCCAAGATGCCACCAGCCAGATGCACGTCCCCTCGGGGGGCCCCCCTCCTGATCCAACAAGGTGAATTTTTGTGCCAGGCCACAAATGAGACAAGAGACAAAGGAACACCAGCAGCAGGAGCCCTGAAGCCATAGTTAATTCCGGGAAATCCTGAGCAGCCATGTTCGTCGCTAAAAATTGGGTTTCTGTTCCATTATAGAAAATTCTCCAGGTGTTGGGCTGGGCAAGACTCCAGGTCTCAGTGCCTTCTTCTGTGATGGGGGTGGCAAGAGCGCGGCCTCCTTTGGTCCTTGGGAAAATGAAGTAACCAGGTCGGGAGAACCAATTCAATTAATGACCCAGTCAATGGCAGGCCGGCTGGCCCGTCCCTGTGAGCCATGGTGATGACGAGGAGTAACACAGCTCAGTGGCAATTAAGTGGGGAGAAAGAGGAATCGGTGTTTTCTGCGCTAACTGGGGGCCGGCGTAATCAGTGAGGCCGCCGGCTGGGTTAGTGGGGAAACTCCCTGGTAACAGGGTGGCGCTGAGAGGGCCTGGCCGAGGTGAAAGTGTCTCCGCTCGTCTCCAGGAGCCGAGACAAAGTCCTCAGGAACAGCCTGTACTCCAGGGAGGCCAAAGGTGGCCCCAATATGGACTCACATAATTTCTTCTCCAACCTGTTCTCAGGAGCAGGGGTGAGGCGGGCCCGAGGTGTGCAGCAGGGCAGAAGGCAGTGAGCGGGCACTGAAGGAGAAGCCTCTGAGGACCGTCTGGGCGGGGTGGGGCTCTCCCCCCAGAAGTTCAGGACTAGGACAGGGCACCGGGCATTGTCCATACAGGGGACAATGGTTTTGTTCTTTTCTGATTTAAATTCTAGCGAACACCTTGGATTCCAGCAGGCTAGTAATTACTCTCACAGGAGCTTGAGGGGCCAGTGGGCGGCGTCCTGGGGTGACCAGGCACTTGTTCACAAAGTAGCAGGTGTCCCAAAGCTGCCACCCAACTGAAAAGCTTCTCCAACCTTACCGTCCCGATGGAAACACCGAATTCTCTGAACAAACACCATGACCCCTTAGCACCTGTATTGCAAACCATAATGCACAAAAGGGAACTGGAGTAATAGCACTGTGGATAGGGCGTTTGTCTTGCACACGGCTGACCCGGGTTCAATTCCTGCATCCCTCTCGGAGAGCCTGGCAAGCCACATAGAGTATCCCGCCCGCATGGCAGAGCCTGGCAAGCTCCCCGTGGCGTATTCATATGCCAAAAATGGTAAAAACAAGTCTCACAATGGAGACGTTACTGGTGCCCACTCGAGCAAATCGATGAACAACGGGACACGGGATGACAGTGCTACAGTGACAGTGCAATGCACAAAAGGAAAAGGAGAGAGAGAGCAAGAAGGAAAGTGCCCCCCATGGAGGGAGGCTGGGGGTGAGGGTGGAGGGTTGGAGGACGGTGGTGGGAAACGGGGGACATTGGTGCTGGGAGATGTGCACAGGTGGAGGGATGGGTGCTGGATCGCTGTATGACTGAAACCCAATCATGAACAGCTTTGTAATGGTCTATTTCACAAATATCCAAATAAAAAAATTTTTTTAAAGTGATGTGGAGTTCATGCCCAATTCAATCAGCTTAATCAATGGCTGAATAAATAGCAGTACTCCTACATTAAAAAAAAAAACACGCAGGTGTGTCCAAATGGAGCCACCCTTGAGCACTGCTGAGTGTGGCCACCAAACCCCAAAAATAAAAGTCAATTTTTGCTCCATTAATAAATAAGGACCGAGCTCTCTGCAGCTGCACGAGCGTGACTCCAGATGCCAGCTAAATTTTTCGGCATGGGCAGCTCCTCGCAGAATGTCTCCAGACTGAGAACTAAGCCGTGACCCCATGCCCGCCCGGAGGGGAAAGGTATTTCTCTTTCTCTCGCCTCTTCCTTGCCGGGGGTGAAGGGCGTGGTGACCGCCATATTATGACAACCACAGATGGGGTTTACAAGCTTGCAATGATCCAATATCTGGAAGAAATCTCCCTGGACTTAGTTGCTAAAGTACAGAAATCCAAAACCGTGCGACCTCATATCTCTTCACAACTTATACATTTTTAGTTGTGACACCAAAGATTACATACTTTTGTCGTGATATTTACCTCTGATACTCACCTCTCAAACACCAGACTCTTTGGGACTACACACCTACACACTTAGTTCATGTGGGGGACACTAGCAGTTGAATTTGTGTCTCTGTGTTTGTCAGGTAAGAATTTTCCCTGGGCCCTATTTTCCCATTTAGGTCTGACTCTATTTTCCCACGAAGGTCTGACTCTAGTGGGGTACGCCTAACAATAATAGTGAGGTTTGTGTTGAAATATTGAATGTAACCTATGTAAATAGAAAGTAAAGTGAAATTTATCAGTTACAAGGCTGGGGAGGGTGCAGGGGGGCGGGATGGGAGGTGTACTGTGGTGGTATTATTTTTTTTTGGTGGTGGGATATGGGCACTGGTGAAGGGATGGTTGTTTCAGCATTGTATAACTGAGACTTAAGCCTGAAAGTGTTGTAATTTTCCACATGGTGATTCACTAAAATAAAATTCTTAAAAATTAAAAATAAATAAATAAGGACCGAGGGACTGGAGCGATTGCATAGTGGGTAAGGCGCTTGCCTTGCATGTGGCCAACCCGGGTTCAATTCCCAGTATCCCATATGGTCCCCCAAGCACTGCCAGGAGTAATTCCTGAGTGCAGAGCCAGCCAGGAGTAACCCCTGAGCATTGCTGGGTGTGACCCAAAAAGAAAAAAATAAATAAAGGCCGAGGGGGCTGGAGCAATAGCACATCGGGTAGGGTGTTTGCCTTGCATGCAGCTGACCCAGGTTCAATTCCCAGCATCCCATATGGTCCCCCGAGCACTGTCAGGAGTAATTCCTGAGTGCAAAGGCAGGAGTATGTGCATTGCCGGGTGTGACCAAAAAAAAAAAAAAGAAAAAAAAAAGGGTCGAAGAGATAGTATAGGGGTAAGGTGCTGGCCTCGCATGTACTGGTCTGAGCTCCATCCCTGACACCCCAGGGGGCCCCCTAAGCCTGCCAGGAGTGATCCCTGAATGCAGAACCAGGAGTAAGTCTGGAGCACCACCGAAATACAGATATATATGTATGTGTTTTACACGCGCTCGGGGTTAACTGCCAGGCTGCGTGTTCCTGCTCTGGAGAGCAGAGTCCTGGAACTAGGAACACCCAGTGCAGAGCCTCGAGCAAAGCCTCTGGCCCCCCAGGTGGCGGGTGAGGAGGCCAAGGCCAGCCCGAGCACCGCGCCGGGCGTCTGTGTCCACGTGCAGAGGGACTGAGCTGGAGCGCCCACTTGAGGGCGTGTCAGGAGCCCCTTCTGTGTCAGTGCTGAGCAGCTGGGGTGGGCCTCTGTCCCCCCCACTGGATCCTCCGTAAGTTATCCCGGGCCCCAACCAAACCACACTGTCAGAGCTGAGGGCCCGGCCACCAGCTGCAAATGACCCCTTGCAATAATTACGTGTTGAAGTTCAAGGGCAGGGACACACCTACCTCAGTCTGTGTGTGTGTGTGTGTGTGTGTTTGTGTGTGTGTGTGTGTGTGTGTGTGTGAGGGAGGCATTGCCAGAGTGTTCACGCTTAGCTCTGTGCTCAAGAATAACTGCTGACAGTGCTCGGGAGACCATATGTGGTGCCGGGAACTGAACCAGGGTCAACCCCATGCCCGGCATGTGCGTCACGCCCCTCGGGCCCCCCGGAGTCTTTTTAAAAGTAGATGCGGGGGCTGGAGCAATAGCACAGCGGGTAAGGCGTTTGCCTTGCACGCGGCCAACCCGGGTTCGAATCCCAGCATCCCATATGGTCCCCCGAGCACCGCCAGGAGTAATTCCTGAGTGCAGAGCCAGGAGTGACCCCTGTGCATTGCTGGGTGTGACCAAAAAAAAAACCAAAAAAAAAAATAAAAGTAGATGAGCCCCGATTAACTGGCTCTTCTGCTGGGTTACAGTCTCCACTGGAAACCAGCACTGCGCTGCCGTGAGTGTCGTTGTACACCCACCTCTGGAAGGTGGCTGGGAGTATTTCCAGGTCAGGGGACAGGGTGGTGGAGGGGAACAAGGGGGTCCCATGAGTGGAATCCCGGGAGCAGTTTTCCGAAACGCATTTGGCAAATCGTTAGTTCCTCAAGAGAACTCCTAATGTATGTTTTTATTTCATTTCTAGTTTCTGTTCCCCGCCCGCATCTTTGATCGAGGCCCTGCAAAAACTCTCAATAAAAGATCAAAGGACAATTAGCAGGCATCAGAAGCACGGCCGGCATCCCCAGGGGGTCAGGGCCAAAGGGGAAGCAGACTGAGTCACGCCGCTTTCTCTGGGGACTGTCCCCAGCCCAGGGATCCCCAGGGCCTGCCAGGCACCTGCGTGTGGGCCGTCTCTAGCACAGGGCAGGTCCTGCAGGACCTGTGGCGACTGCCTGGCGCTCCTTAATTCCTCTTTACCGCTCCCGCCCTTCATTCAGCAAATATTCCTAAGGCCCTACCGAGCACCAGGCACTGTTCTCTGTGAGCAATCTCCCGTCTGCAGAGAGTTTACGTTCTGACGGGAGCCAGACTCTCACCCCAGGCCTGTCAGGACTGCGACGGGCAGTTAAGTGAGGAAGTCCAGGAAGCCAGTGATGTCAGTCTGTCACTGGGGGGGTCTGGCCTTGTTATGGAAGGCTTCCTGGAGGAAGGAACATTGGACCTGAGATGAAGGAACGGCTGCTCCCTGCAGGAAGGGTGCTGCCAACAGGCTCCCTGGCTAGTTGGCCAGAGCTGAGGGCAGGAGCGACAGGCTGATGTGGAGATTTCGGTCCTTCCCCCAGCTGGACAAGTGGGAGATGCGACCACATTTGGAAAACTCCTGTTGGCTGCAATGTGCAGGGAGGAGTGGGGAGGGGAGCAGACGGGAAGCCCTTAGAAGTCACGTATTGTCGGTTGCAAGCTCTGGGGGCACTTTTCCTGCCCATCACCAAGATTTCGGAATGCCCTGGAAAGAGAACTTTTGAGCCCAAAATACCCCGCATGGCTCCCCGCCCGCCCGAGTCCATCTCCAGCTCCTTTCTGTGGGCTGGGCACTGCCGACTTTCTCTCTGCTGTCCTGTGCTCACTTCCTTCCTGCTGTCCGCGGGCTCTAGCTTCCCGGGAGCCCGTCTCTGATCCGAACATGTGTGTGTGTGTGTGTGTGTGTGTGTGTGTGTGTGTGTGTGTGTGTGTGTGTATAAGAGAACAGGGCTGAGGGGGGCTGACCCCAGGGAGCCGGACCCAGCCTGGGCTGCGGGAGATGCTGGCCTTGAGCCAGAGCTCCGGGCTGAGCCCGAAGATAAGAGGATATGAAGTTCTCAAGGTCAGAATCGGCGGCTGCCTTTGGAAGTGTCAGTCCAGGCTGAGCCAGGAAGGTCTCCGTTGGTAGGCGGGGGACATAGAGGCCAGAGGCCTCAGCCGGGAGCAGCTGGACCCAGGCAGCAGGGGAAGAGGGAAACCTCGGAAGGGGCTCGGTGCCCCCAGGCACGCCCCCCGGGAATTGTGGCAGAGCATGGAGAGGGGGGGTGGAGACGACAGTCGTGATAGTGGAGGCGGCCAGGGTGATGACCAGAATGGCCGGGTAGCTGCAAGATGGCCGAGACGCTGAGGAGACTGAAAACGACGCTGGCGGGTTCGGCAGATGCTAACGAAACGCGCTGTTCTGAGCGGTCTCCTGCACTTACTGACGAATCCGCACAGTCCTGCAAGGCCTCACGGGGGCCGTGAAAAGGAGAGGGGAGGGGAGCAGGTGTGTGCAGGCCTACACACCCCCCGGCCCCTGCGCCACACTCTGCTCCAGGCAGAGCCGGAACTGGCCCCAGGCCTTGGGATCCATAGAGAGACAACGAAGCCGTAAAGGCCGACAGCAAACACCAGACAGACGCCCAACACCCCCCACCCCCCACGGCACCGCCAGCGGCAGGTCCCCTGGTGCAGCCCGCAGCCCCCAAGGAGACTCCCCGCCCCCTGCACGGCTCCTGGTGAAGCACCACGGCACAGGCCCCCAGCGTGGCCAGTCCTGATGGCCCAGAGGGCCAGAGACGCCCCGTTCACAGGCTCACTTGTTCCATCTGAAGAATGGAGCTCTCTCTCACTCGGGGGTGGAAAGAGGTGTGGGGAGAGGACTCTGCCCAAGTGCTCTGCGCCCCACCTCTCCCGGGAGACAGGGCTCCTTTTCCTCTTACCCATTTTTTAGGAGGCTGGTCCATACCCAGGGGTGCTCAGGGGTTACTCCTGGCTCATTCCTGGCGGTGCTCAGCAGACCACAGGGGATGGCAGGAATCGGTCGCCTGCAAGGCAAATGCCCTCCCCACTGCACTGTCGCTCCAGCCTCCCCCCATCCTTGACCCCTCCCTGCCCTTTCTGCTTCCCACCCCAAACGCACAGGCTGCTCCACCCCCTGACCTTGCCAGAACCTTCCCATCTATCACGAGGATCAAAGTCAGAAAATAATAGGCCTCGGTCAGGAACTCAGGCGATGAAAGCCAGAGCCGTGATCCCAGCGCCCGGCGACTCGGGGCTCAGAAAAGGCCCCAGTGAAACCCTGTGGGGATTCAGCCGGGCCCCTCCGAGCTGTCCCTGGAGGCCCTGGGCACCGGCAGTCCCGTCACCAGAGCAGCTTGCTGCCTGCGCAGTGCTCCTAGGAGCCCAAGGCCGATGGAGTGATAACAACTTAGGATCCCCAGGTGGACGCAAACCCAGCGTCATTCTCTCTCCTGAATAATTGGTTGCAGAAACTTCAAAAGGTCACGAATAGACGACAAAAACTGCAGCAAAAGGATGCAAGGGTGCTCTTGGGAAGGTGGGAGGCACCGGCCCCCCCCTGCCGCTGCCGAGATGTGATCCCACGCGTGCGGCCCCTCCGCAGCTGCACGAGCGTGAATCCAGACCCAGCTAAACCACTTTCGACATGGGCAGCTCCTTGCAGAATGTCTCCAGACTGAGAACTAAGCCTCGACCCCATGCCCGCCCAGGAGGGGAAAGGTATTTCTCTCTCTCGCCTCTCCCTTCCCGGGGATGAAGGGCGTGGTGACTGCCATATTATGACGACCACAGATGGGGCTTACAAGCTTGCAATGATCCAATATCTGAAACAAATCTCCCTAGACTTAGTTGTTAAAGTACAGAAATCCAAAACTGCACGGCCACTACTGCGGCCGCACGACCTCATTTCTCTTCACAACAGGTCTGACTCTGGTGGGGTGCTCCTAACAATAATGGTGAGGTTTGTGTTGAAATATTGAATGTAACCAAAGTAAATAGAAAGTAAAGTGAAATTTATCAGTTACAAGGCGGGGTGGGGGGATGGGGGCGTGGGGGTGGACGGGATGGGAGGTGTACTGTGGTTTTTTTTTTGGTGGTGGGATACGGACACTGGTGAAGGGATGGTTGTTTCAGCATTGTATAACTGAGACTTAAGCCTGAAAGCATTGTAATTTTCCACATGGTGATTCAATAAAATAAAATTCTTATTAAAAAAAAAAAAGTCACGAATAACCCCTGCGGCGCTCCCCCTATGACAAAAGCACTATGTGATTGTGTGATTCTGGATTGTTCTAGAGCCCCGTGGAAGATGGCAGAGCCTTTTCAGATGTTGCTCAGGGCCACCAGGGTGCAGGTGCCTGGGCTAGAATTCTAGGGGCCCAGCCCTACCAACTGGGCTCTCCCAACTCTCTGGTTTATCTATTTTGGGGTTTGGGGTCACACCCAGCAGTGCTCAGGGCTCACTCCTGGCGGGCTCGGGGGACCATGTGAGGTGCCGGGGATAGAACCCAGGTTGGCTGCATGCCAGGTAAGCTCCCGACCCACTGAACGATCACTCCAGCCCCTAGGCGATTATTTTATTTTTTTTAAAGGAAGGGAGGGTTAGGGAAAGTTGCTATGTGCTGTGGGTTAGATAAGAGAATTCTCTCTAGGCCGAGCGCCTGAATTTGATGGTCCCACTGTAGTTACGTAAGAGAATTTCCTTCTCCTTCTGAGAGGAGAGCGGTAGAGACATCCCCTGTATGTCTTCTCAGACGATTCAGAGACAATCTTTTGCACTTTTTCATCCTGCAGGAGAAATGACAGAGAAAATGTGGCACAAACAAAAACAAAACAAAACAAAACAAAAAACACAGGGCAAAATGTCTGCATGAATCCTTCCTGCTACTCTTGCGACTTTTCTGTAAACATAAAATTGTTTCTCCTTTTTGCCCTTTCTTGGGGTGGGGGGTCACACCCAGTGGAGTTCAGGGTTTACTCCTGGCTCTGCTCTCAAGAATTATTGCTGGCCAGGTCTGACTTTAGGGGGGAGACTCTCCAAACAATAATAGTGAGTTTTGTTGAAATATTGAATGCAATCAAAGTGAAAGTAAAGTGAAATTTATCAGTTACACAGGCAAGGGAGGGGCTAGGGGTGGTGGGGAGGGCTAGGGATGTGGGGGGGCTAGGGGTGTGGGGGGACAGGGTGGAGCTATACTGCGATTCTTGGTGGTGGAATATGTGCACTGGTGAAGGGATGGGTGTTCGAGCATTGTATAACTGAGACTTAAACCTGAAAACTTTGTAACTTTCCACATGGTAACTCAATAAAAAAAATTAAAAAAAAGAAAAAGAATTATTGCTGGCAGTGCTCAGGAGAACGTGTGGGATGCTGGGGAGCGAACCTGGGTCAGCCACGTGCAAGGCAAGCGCCTTCCCCACTGTGCTGTCGCTCTGGCCTCACCTGGAAATGTTTTAAGTGAAAGGTTTGGCCATTCCAGGGAGAGCGCGCCAAGGATCAATGTACGTGCTTTGCACACGGGAGCTATAGGGTTCCATCCTTCTCCATCCTTCGAGCACCCTGGCGCACGCTCCAAAAGACAGACATGGTTTCAGCTGACTTGTGCCAGGGCAGGACCCCTGAGCCTCTGTGCAAAGCCCACCTCACTGAGTCCCAGGCCTGGCCCTGGGTGGGCTTGCTTTTTCCCCTCACTCCGGACAGCCCAAGTCATTAGACCGTTTGAACACACACCCCCCACCGCACTTTCTGCAAGTAGGGGTTCTGGGGCTCGGCACACGGGAGCCGATTCACCCACTAGGCAGAACGTGGGGGCCTTTGCTCCCAGAGCAGCCACACAGCCTGATGTTGCCGTCCTGCGCCGCGGCCCCTGGCGGCCGGCGACTCCTAACCACAGCCTGAGAGTTTCCTGCGGAGTTTTGCGAGGAGCCGAGCTTGCGCCCAGCCTCGAACCCTTATAAAGATGGAATTTAAAACCCAGCTTTCGGTCTGCAGGGAAGGGGCTGGAGAGAGAGCTGCTGCAAAGCAGGAGGCGAGCGGACGCGCCAGGGGCCCCTGAGGAGCAGTGGTGCCCGGCGTGGGTTTCGTCAGGGCCGGCGCCGACTCCGCGTGGCTTGAAGCCTCCTTAGTCACGTCACGGGCTCGTGGAAGCAGCTGCCGTTTCTTCACAACTGGGAGGCGCCCACAGGGCAGACCGGCTGGGTCCTCTAAGAGGTCAGGACTCACCGAGGCAGGGCTGGGGAAAAGTGACCACGCCCCAGAGGCCATGGGCAGTGAGACAGCTCAGGAGAAAATGCCCCAGCTGAGCTGGAGGCAAACCGCTTTGACCAGAACTCAGGAGAGAACAAATTTGGCTCCTGAGCTGCTGGTTCTCTACTGCACGTGTGTGTGCATGTGAGAGAGAGAGAGAGAGAGAGAGAGAGAGAGAGAGGGGGGGGGGGAGGGAGAGAGAGAGGGAGGGAGGGATGGCGGGAGGGAGGGAGAAAATACTGACACACTGTGTTCACACGCCACGCGCACACACACACACACACACACACGCTCTCACACACCACAAATTCACACACACTCCCACACTCCAACACACTCCTATACTCTCACTAACACACAACACACATGCCTCACATTCCCCCCTCCAACACTCACTCTCTCTCACACACACTCTCACATCCACACTCACACATGCTCACACACACGCGCGCGCCTCACAGTCACACAATTCTACGCTCACTCTCACACAAACACTTTAACACACACCTCACATTCACACACAGTCTTCTATGCTCATTCTCACACCTTCATACTCTCACACAGCACACAGTCACACACACACACACACACACACACTCACACGCGCACACACACAAATGCCCCTGAAGGACAGGCAGGCTCAGCGCCTCCCAAGCAACCTTGTAGGGTGCCGCGGTGTTATCTACAGCAACCGTCCCTGGACCACAGGGCGCCACCCTGCCCGGGGACACGGCCCCTCCCCAGCTGGCTGCATGCCCAGCGGCTGGTTGAGGGAAGAGGAAGGACCGGCTATCTTAACCCACCTCAGAGCAGTTCTGAGGCGCCCTGGGAACTCCCGGGAGTTAGTCATTTCAGTCCGGCTCCTGGCCGAACCTGCACCCTGGTCAGCCTCCTGCTTCCTTCTCTTCCCTGACGCCCTTCCAGCTGCCCATCCTGTCCGGCGACTGCTGCCTCCAAGACTCTGACTTGAACTCGCATCACTAGAACAAGAGCTCTGCAGACAAGTATTGGTCCTCGAGGGCCGCGCGCTGAGTGCCGAAGCCCGATTTTACAATGTGGGTCTACAGTGGCTTCTGACTCACTCAGCCGTGGGTTGGAGCTCTCTAACCTGAGCTATACCCATGAAGCGTGGAGAATGGTCAGTGCACCCTCGGGGCTGCCGTCGGCCGCCAGTAGGAGAATGCCTGACTGACCGTGGCTTAAGTAGGACACGATTACTTTTTATGGGGCATCTGACTCGTCAGCTGCTGGGTCCTGAGGTAATGCATAGCTCAATCCCTGCCTCAAAGATCCAGAGTCTTTCCCTAACCCTCTGCGTCCTCAACAGGGTGGTCAGGTGTCCTCTTTGTCACAAAACAGCTGCCACTATTCCAAGTATCACGTCCTCACACACCTCCCCCAGAGGAAGTGGTCATGGCCAGCATTTCTTAACACATTCCTTCTAATTTGGGAAGGAAAAATCTACCGCTTTCCCCATCTATCTCCACGGCCGGATCTGGGTCATTGTAACTGTCCAATGCAACCTTCGCCTTCCAACACATAAGTAGTAAAGACAAAAAGGTTGGGAAGTCACCACCCAGGTTGGCCTTGGTCCCTGTGAGGTATCCCCGCACGCCCAACTTCTGTCTAGGGGCCCTGAGATCCCGGGCAGTGCTGTGAGGCTGAGGCAGCTTCTTGGTAATCACTGGCACCCAGGCCCAAAGGGAGGTGTCGCCTTGGGTTCCCTGCATTCTCTCCCTCTGAGCGGAAGGTGATTTCACAGCCTTCCAACCAAATAACCCATGCACCATTCTCCCAACCAAATAACCCACTCACGCATTGCCTCTTGGAGAACCAGAACCAGAGAAATCTCATTCCTGGCCCTGCCCCTGTGCCAAGAACACTCTCCCCTCACAGCAGATAACCTGTGCCTACGGGGGTGCGAGAGAGTAAGTGGGAAATGGACAAAACATACATGTATTTTCAGCCCGGAAGGAAAGGCACTGAGCATCCCACCGGCTGCATCCGGTGGCCATGATCATGTGATCATCCAGTCACATGATCAAGTCCAGACTCCCGCTGGAGAAACAGACTCTACTTTCTGTAGGAGAAACTCTAAGAGCACGTTATCACAGTCCTGCATACAGTGAAAACCCATTGACTTCCTCAGTCAGACGGGACTGGGTGGGGGATGAGGCGAGTGGTTCGAGTGGCTAATGATCTATGTGAATCCATGCTCGGATTCAGATTTTAGCAAACCAGGGATTTCTTCGTCAAATCCCTGAATGAACGATTCGAGGCTCTTCCTGTTCCTAGAGCAAGCAGATATCATTGGGCTGCACTAGCACATGACAGGGACAGATGGAGACATTACTGGCGCCTGCTCGAGCAAATCGAAGATCAACAGGACTACAAGTGATACAAGTGACCATAAAAAAAAATTAAAATCACTTTGTGGGTCATTAACGAAAAATTTAGACAGTACTAAATAGTAGGCAGGAAGCCAGTCATGGTTTTGTGTGCTCATTGTTAAAATCGATGCCAAATTATTTGCGGATGAAATTTTATGATACCTGAGATTTCCTTCAATATAGTAAAGCAAGGGGGAAAAAAACCATTAAGTGTGGCTGGGGTAATGGGTCTACAAGAATGACGGAACATTAGCGGTGGCTGGCGGGGAGAAGCCCCGGGGGAATTCCATTCCGGCTCGCACGACATTCAGGTGTGTTTGAAATAACCTTCTTGGTCTCTGGGCAATAGGGCAACTGTCTGGAAGGAAGACTGGGCGGGTCAGGAGGGAGAGGACGGACAGACTGGAGCCTATGAAGATGAATTTGGAGCCACACGACCACTGAGGTGCCCAGCTGGGTCAATGCCCTGAGTGCCAGGAGCCCTATTGACCTTTAGAATATGGCAATATTGGAGGCTGGAGCGATAGCACAGCGGGGAGGGTGTTTGCCTTGCATGCAGCCAACCCGGGTTCGAATCCCAGCATTCCATAGGGTCCCCTGAGCACCACCCGGAGTAATTCCTGAGTGCAGAACCAGGAGTAACCCCTATGCATTGCCGGGTATGACTCAAAAAAAAAAAAAAGAATATGGACAATATTGGCTGGAGCAATAGTACAGTGGGCAGGGCGTTTGCCTTGCACACGGCCAACCCGGGTTCAATCCTCAGCATCCCATATGGTCCCCTGAGCACCGCCAGGTGTAATTCCTGACTGCAGAGCCAGAAGTGACCCCTGAGCATCACCAGGTGTGACCCAAAAAGCAAAAAAAAAAAAAAAAAAAAAAAAAAAGCAGTACGGACAATATGGCGCCCATTTCACTGGCAGCTTCCAGCACTCGCTGAGTTTCTCCAGGGCTAATATTGTCACCGATCACAGTGGGAATGTGACTCGGGAAAGGCAGCTCTCGCTGGACACAGAACAGGCCACTTGGAGGAACCTCCCAGCCTCGGCCTGCCAACCCCCCTCATTCCGTCCATCATCTACCACCCCGCCATGCCAACTATTCGCATCTTCTTTCCTCACTGTCCTCTCTCCCGGGCTGTTCTCTCCCGCCACGGTCTCGTGCCAGCTCTCCGTGTTCAAGATCCGGGGAGTTCTGTAAGAGGCCTTCCCCAGCCCGGGCAGAAAGGCGCGAAGGGGAAGCCAGGAATTCAGAGCACGGTTGTGCAACAGTCCTCGCCCTCCTTCTTTCCACCCTTCCCCTCGTCAGCAAAGATGCCGAGCGCGCTAAACGCTGTGTGACCTATTTCTTGTTTTTCAAAGGTGCTTTAACCTTTATTTAAAAACAGAGTAATAATTTGATAGTAAATTATCAACAATGTGTCATCCAATACATTAAGAGAATATGCTAATTAGGAGAGATGTCGAAAAACTCGAATTTTTAAAAAAAATTTTATTATATCACCATGTGGAAAGTTACAAAGTTCTCAGGTTTATGTCTGAGTTATACAATATTCAAACACCATCCCTTCACCAGTGTCCATATTCCAACACCAAAATCCCCAGTATACTCCCCGCCCCCGTCCCCCACTCCCAACTGTATAACTGATGAATTTCACTTCATTTTCTCTTTACCTTGATTACGTTCCATATTGCAAAACAAAACTCACTATTGTTGTTGGAGTTTCCCCCCAAGAAAGACAGCCTTACTAAGGAAGCATTTGATAATTGGTTTTCCATTAAAAGATTGTACGTTTTCAGTTTTTAGAAAAGGTCATGCGGCCGTGTTAGCAGCCACGCGGTTCAGATGTGTTCCAGTCCCGCAACCCGGAGCCGTGTTAGTTGCTGCTCAGTGTCGCCAGGGCTCCATCCGGAGAAGGTGTACCAGCTGTACCTCCTCCATCTGGATCCCCGGTGTTGCTGGCCCGGTTTCGGGTCCCGAGCATTTCTCCGGCCACGTTGCTCACCAGACTGCCTGGCCTCCTCTCTGTTGAATGTGTGACCTATTTCTTATCAAACAAGGTCACGTGAGGCTGGACTTCTCTGGCCTTGGCACAGGGTTAGAAGCAAGACAGAGTTAGAAGCCGGACAGAGCCCAGAGACAGGGCACATGGGGCAGCGGGGAGCGAGAGGAACTCGGGAAGCAGCAGAAATCATGGGGAGACTTCGGGCTGCCCAGGCCTGGGATTGGCGTCTTGCCCGGTTTCTGCGGGTCTCCGGAGGGGCGTTGCGACACGCTACGCTGGCAGGGGGCCTGGCTGGTCCTTCCCCATCCTCCCCCCTCTCCTGCCAAGTAACTGGAGCGCACAGTCAGGCAAGCACAGTGCCCTGTCCCGGGGGAGGTGGATGCAGCCACGTGATCTGGGGCGTTTCGGTCAATGGGATGTGGGCAGAATGGGCAGAAGTGAGTCACTAGTTCTGAGCGAGGCTTTAGGACATCGGCGCGTGTCTGCTCGCTCCCCGGCACCTGGTTGCCGTGGACGGCACGTGTCGGAGCAGCTGCTGCTCTGACAAAGGTGAGAGACTTGTCGAAGACAGATGTGGGACAGCCCTGAGCTCAGCAGAGCTAGGACGGCCCTGCGGAGCCCAGCAGCGCAACGAGCAAGAAAGCTGGTGTTTGTGTTTTGGGGAGGGGTGGTGCTCAGGGTGACTCCCGGTGGTGCTCAGGGTGGGGGGGACCCTGCGGTACCAGGGATTGTTCCTGTCTTGGTTCTGGGTGTTTTCTTTGTTCTGGTTTTGGGGCCACACCTGGCGGTGCTCAGGGCTTACTTTTGGTTCTGCACTCAGGAATCACTCCCGGCAGTATTTGGGGAACCCAGTGGGATGCTGGGGGCTTAACCCGGGTCATTGTGTGCAAGGCAAGCATCCTACATTCTCTATCTCTCCAGCCCTGTTTTTGTTTGTTTTTTGGGTTTTTTTGTTTGTTTGTTTTTGGGTCACACCCGGCGATGCACAGGAGTTACTCCTGGCTCTGTACTCAGGAATTACCCCTGGCGGTGCTCGGGGGAACATATGGGATGCTGGGATTCGAACCTGGGTCTGCCGCATGCAAGGCAAACGCCCTACCCGCTATGCTATCACTCCAGCCCCCTGTTTTTGTTTTTTAATAGCTGTGTTAGCTTTGTTGAGATAGAATTCACAGCCCATGAAATTCAGAAAATTCACTGGTCTAAGTTGTGTGATTCAGTGTGGGGATCTTTGCTGTTGTTGGTTTTCCGACTGCCCCAGCTGTGCCTTTCTGCTGCCTGACAGGATCTGAGTCCTTCTAACCCTCCAGTGGTCCCGGCACTGCAGCCCCTCCTCTCCACCCCCTTCGAATCTCCACAGCTCTCAGCTGAGGCTACTGTTCGTTTCTGAAGCTTTTCTTTGAGGCCTGAATGATGTTCACTGGGCAAGTGGACACATCAGAGTAACGAGTTGTATTGTGACAACTTTCATTGCAAGACTCCAAGTTGGCAGAGGCCCCTTTTGGGGGGTCCCTACTCACCATTCTCAGGAGCTATTCCCAGCTTCCACAGGGGGTCGGGGGACCAGGTGGTGCTGAGGAAGGAATCCCAGACACTCTCATGCCAAGCATGTGCCATGGCCCTGTGAACTAGCTTTCTGGCACCACAAATCAGTGCTACGTGGACATGCATTGGTGATACTTAGGGCTAACTGAGCATCTTCCCAGTGTGGCAACTGCAGTCCCCAGGGTCATCCCAGGGAGACAGCAGGTAGAAGCCAAAATATCTCTGATGATTGGGGCCAGAGCAATAGTACAGCAGGTAAGGCACTTGCCTTGCATATGGCCAACCCAGGTTCAATCCTGAGCATCCATATGGTCCCCCGAGCACCACCAGGAGTGATTTCTGAGTGCAGAGCCAGGAGTAAGCCCTGAGCATTGCAAGGTGTGACCTGAAAAGCAATAATAATAATAATAATAATAATAATAATAATAATAATAATAATAATAATGTCTCTGATGATTAGCCCTGGAATTTACACACCATCCTTCCTGCTCTGGTTATACATTCAGTCCTATTCCGGGTGGGAAAGTGGAAACGTGGGCCAAGTTCCAAACTAGCCCCCAATATCCCACCCCCCCGGTATGCAGACCCTGTGGTGTATCCTGAACAAAATGTTCTCAAGCTTCTATAAAAGGGCCAGAGAGGTAGTACAGCACGTAGGATCTGTGCCAGCATGGGGCTGACCCAGGTTCGATCCCTGGCACCCCATCTGGTTCTTCGAGCTCTGCCAGGAGTGATCCCTGAGTGCAGAGCCAGAAGTCAACCTTGAGCCCCGTCAGATGTAGCCCAAGATGAAACAAAATGTTTCTGTATTAAAGACTCTCCTCAAACCCTTTTCCTCAGTTGTCTGCTCCCAGGCCTCCCCTATGGACCATGTTTCTTCTGGAAAGTTCTTTTATGTCTCACTGGCCGACAGAAAAGACTCCGGAGAGGCCACACTGGTGCTCTGCACTCAGGAATCACTCCCAGGGGGGCTGGGGGACCGTGGGGGATGTGGCTGTGGTGGGCAGGGGTCTGGCTCCTACCTGGGGGCTACTCACAGTTTCCTGGCAGCCTTAGAACCAAAGCCCCGAGGGAAAAGCAGCAGCACCCCCGCCAAAGACCCCAGCAAGCACTGGGAGTTCTTGAAGGAAAGCGGTAGGTAAGAGTAGGTAAGGCAGGCGCTGCCTCCTCAGAACAAGGCATTGAAGCAGACGGTTGGACGCCGTGAACAGCCTCGACGATGGAGCTTCCAGAATGCTCCTGACTCCTGACTCTCGAATGGTCACTGTTGGAGAAGCCAGCCCATGGGCCCACAAAGCTGACAGGCGTCACATCTCCCTCCTTGGGGGAAGGCTGTCTTCACCCCCACCTCACTAAAAGCCTGCAGCTTTTTTTTTCTTTTTGGGTCATACCTGGCGATGCACAGGGGTTACTCCTGGCTCTGCACTCAGGAATTACCCCTGGCGGTGCTCAGGGGACCATATGGGATGCTGGGAATTGAACCCGGGTCGGCCGCGTGCAAGGCAAATGCCCTACCCGCTGTGCTATTGCTCCAGCCCTTAAAAGCCTGCCGCTTTAATGACGTCCTTCCTGCCCTGTCCCCTCCCGAGCCCCTACAGCCAGGACCTGATGTCTGGGACCTGCTCGGGGGGCTCCTCTCAAGTCAGTCAGCTCAGATTTACAATGAATCTGTGCTCACAGCTCAAGACTCAGGGAGCCCCCGAGCACAGGGCATCAGCGGGTTCAAACTCAGGCTCCACACTTTATCCTTTTATTTATTTATTTTTTTTGGGGGGAGGCATACCTAGCGCAACTCAGGGTTTACTCCTGGCTCTACACTCAGGAATCACTCCCAGTGAGCGTGGGGGGACCATATGGGATGCCGGGGATCGAACCCGGGTTGGCTGCGTGCAAGGTAAATGCCCGACCTACTCTACTATCTTTCCAGTCCCAGGCTTCATTCTTCTTACCTACCCAGTTTGGTCTGTTCCCATTTAAGCCTTCGTTTCCTCAATGGGACCAGAATCAACACCGAAAGCCTCCTAATGAACCTAGAGAATCTTCATTTAAGGTTCCAAGTTCTAGAACTCCAGGATTTCTCTCACCATTGGAATTTAGGGGAAAGTTTTTGCAGTTGTGGTGGAGTTGATGTTCGGATTTTGTTTAAGGAACACGGCTCGAGTTTAACCAAAAAACGCATTGATTCCCTCCCTGGGCAGCCCACCTGTTCTGTATTGGTTTTTCAACCATCTGTCCCCTGATTGGATAAACCATTAATACTTAATCCAAATCTAGGCAACCCATTGGCTAACCAGCAACCAATCAGAGTCTCGACCAGAGCTTCCCACATTTCTTGGATTCTTGCATAGCTGCGATCTTGATCTTTTGTTGGGGGGCTAACCTAGGTCAAAAAGCTAGCCAACATTTCTGTTTATTAAGTAGATTTCATATATCTTTAGGCTTAACAAGGCAGCTATTAGAAAAAAAATCAACTGCAAGAAAAAAATCGATTTTATTCATCCATCACCTTCTTGCTATTTAAGAGGAGGTGCATGCCTGCGGATCTCTGCCAAATTTGCAGCCCTTAGAGTCCGATTGGACTCTTTCTTATTTCCCATTCCACTTCAAATAGCGGTTGCTTTTTATCACAATGACCTTGGAATACCCGGCCTGCCAAGATAAGACATCTCGGAGAGCAGCACGAGTGGCTAATGCTGAAGCTAGCCTTGCGCTTCCCCAGACTAGCAGCTCACAAGGCCTCCGGGAGGTGCCTCTGCAACCAAGGTTTGCTTTGCAAACATAAAATAGCTTGTGGCGCTCCTGTGAGCGTGCTGTGGAGTCAGGGATTTCTGAAGCAGCAATTTGAACACCGCTGCTCTACAGCACATGCTTGGAGACAGAGGCCTTCGCTGACCAGACAGGGGAGACTGGGTGATTTTGTATCAAAAACAAATAAGTACATACTTATGGGGTCGGAGCAATAGGGCATTTGTCTTGCACACGGCCAACCGGGGTTCGATTCCTGGTATCCCATAAGGTCTCCTGTGCACTTCTAGGAGTAATTCCTGAGTGCAGAGGCAGGAGTAAGTCCTGAGCATCTCCCAGTGTGGGCCTCTGGGATAACATTGGTTTGTCCCTGCTCCTCCCGCAAGGAGCTTAGGTTTACTGAGTTGCACCCATCACAGTGCTCCCGAGGCACACCCAATTCCAACAGGCATTCCTAATCCTGTATTGCTTTTCTCTTTCCTTTACATCTTTTGCACGGTTTGGCAATGGACTTTTTGCATAGACACGGGAAGACAGTTGGTGCTATGCCTTTGTAACATGGGAGTTAGTTGACTCTAAATAATATTTACTCCTGGGCATCCATCATATTTACCTCACTTAAGCCTCAGTTGCCTTTACTTCCTAACACCCCCAAAAGGAGGGTCCTGGCAAGGGACTTGGATGGACCCAGGGCAAGCCATAAGCTACCCTGGCATCGAAAAGGGACAGGCTAAGCGCAATAAGATGTATAATAAATTAAGAGGCACAGTGATGGAATAAGCTCTGTCATGACCCAAAAAGAAATAACTAAATTAGGACCCTGCTGGAAAGACTAACGTGGCCTGAGGACTGTAGTCTGGGCTATATAGTGAGGTGTCCCCAGGAAGAGACACACTTTAAGTTTAGTATATCTCTTACTGTGTTCATACAAAATTGCTAAAAATACTAGTATTTAATATGCTTGGGTTTTTTTTTTCTTTTTGGGTCACATCCATCGATGCTCAGGGGTTACTCCTGGCTCTGCACTCAGGAATTACTCCTGACAGTGCTTGGGGGACCATATGGGATGCCGGGGATCAAACCCGGGTCAGTCTCGGGCAAGGCAAACGCCCTACCCGCTGTGCTATCGCTCCAGCCCCCTAATATGCTTGCTTAAATGGATTACTAGCTAAGGAAAGGAGGAAGCAATACTCTTAGATGAATCCCGCCCTTGAGCGAATCTCCTTGTAACCTAGAGTGCCTAACCCCCCCATGAGAATTTTGTCCTTGAGTCACTCTCCTTAGAAGTCCTCCTGAAGGTAGGGCTTTACATCTGTTTATCGTTATGATAATGTCCAACCATACCTATGTGTACCCCTTCCCTTCACGATTTCTATATAACAACTAATGCCGAGAGATTGAACTAAATGGTCACTGATTACAAATCAGCTTGTGGCCCATTTCTTCGTCCATCTGTCACCATCAGCTGGCCTGGGAAGGCAGTTCTCCACCACCGCCACCAACGCTGGAACTCACATGGTCCCAAAACCAAAATAAAAAAATAAATAATTAAGGGGCCAGAGGGATAGTACAGCAGGTTAAGGCACTTGCCTTACATGTGACTGACCTGAGTTCGATCCCTGGGACCCCATACGTGTCCCCGCCTCCCACCCCAGCCCGCAAGAAGTGATGCTGGAGTGCAGAGCTAGGAGTAAGCCCTGAACACCAGTGGGTGTGAGCCCAAACCAATTAATAATAATAACCATAATGAGAGGGCGGGAGAGACAGTACAGGGGTGAGGCAGGTACTTGCCTCGCATACCACCGCTGGCATTCACTTCCCCAGCACCGAATCTGGTCCTGGATCGAGCACAGATGTAGAAATAGCTCCTGAGAATGGCTGGGTGTGATCCAAAAGTAAAACGCTTAAAAAAAAATCAGACAAGGAGGCTGGAGCAATAGCACAGCGGGTAGGGCGTTTGCCTTGCATGCGGCCGACCCGGGTTTGATTCCCAGCATCCCATATGGTCTCCTGAGCACTGCCAGGGGTGATTCCTGAGTGCAGAGCCAGGAGTAACCCCTGTGCATCGCCAGGTGTGACCCAAAAAGCAAAATAAATAAAATTAAATAAAATTAAATTTAAAAAAAAAATCAGACAAAACCTATTGGCAGAAAGAAAAGAACCAAAGCCTAGACAAGAGGCCCCGGAGGATCGAGGGGAAAGCAGCTCCCAGCTCTTCCTGCGCTGGAGCCCCCCAGCCACCCGCCCTTACCTCTGCCTGGGAGCCCCATCTCGGCGATTCCCCCGCCCAAACTCAGGCCCATCCTGGCTCTCTTGCTCTCCCACGCCACAGGGCCGGTCTGAAAGCAAATTCTGCTTCTCTTGCCTCCAATGTCTGGTCTGAGTCCAGCTGCTCCCCCCAGCTCACCCTGCTGGTCCAACCACTGGGACCAGGCCCTGCTCACCGGGCACCTGCTTTTAAACACCAGTCGGGGGCTGGAGCGGTAGCACAGCGGGTAGGGCGTTTGCCTCACACGCGGCCAACCCAGGTTCGATTTCCAGCATCGCATATGGTACCCTGAGCACTGCCAGGGGTAATTCCTGAGTGCAGAGCCAGGAGTAACCCCTGTGCATCACCAGGTGTGACCCAAAAAGCAAAAAAAAAAAAAAAACCCACCAGTCAAAGCCGGGCTCTGAGCCCTGGGATGTCTGCCCAGGAGTGCCCAAGCCCTCAGCATACCTGGAGGCTCCAGATTACCTGCTTCTGCCGCCTCGGCCACCTCACTGCAACTTTGTTTTGTTTTGTTTTTTAATTTTATAAAGTAGTTCACAATATTTGATTACATTTACTATTGAAACACCAATCCCACCACCATCGCACCTTCCCACCACCATATTTCAGATGTTTCCATCCCGAACCCCAATTCATGCCCCAAAGCAGAACCGCAATAATATATTTTGTATTGTTTGTTATGAAAAACTCTGAGAATGCTAGAAAAAAGGTCTCCTTAGAGGAAAGAGTGTGAGGGTTGTTGTATTTCACCAGGGGCCACTAAGCCCTTCTATAAGAGATCACTAACACGTTGTTAAACGTTGAGCCTTGTGTGTTTTTCATATATACACCTGTAAAAAAAATATATCTATTTCTCTCTAAGATTGGTTGCCTCCTGCTTTGAACCCTGCCAAATGCTGTGCAGTAGTCCTGGAGTATGGGCAGAGTCTGTGGTTTGAATGCGGCTGCGCGGTCCAGGAATAGACGCACTTGTGGGTGATGCTACAGGGGCCGGGTCCCTTGGGGCAGGGAGGGGTCTCACTCCTTTTGCCTGTGAGTCTCAAACAGAAACTGTTCCCTCCTCCCTGCATTCCCTGACCCCTTACCTCTGGGAGTTCTGGGACCCCTCAGTTCTCGGACCTAACACTGACTCCAACGAGCTTACATGCAGTCATTCCTTTTTCTAGCAACAAAGTATTTACCAAGCACCTACTATGGCCCAGACACTGAGGTGGGCACGAAGGGCAAAGCAGCAGCCGCCACTTAACACAGGGTAACTCTGTTCCTTCCCTCTCCTCTGCCCAGGAAGTTTCACTTTGGAGGTGCTTAGACCTGCCAAGGAATCCCAAAGGAGATGGCACGGGCCGGTCCCAGCCCCGCTCTCCACAGGTCAGTCACCCAGGGAGCCGCAGGCCCGGCCTTGCCCAGCAGATCCAGTTTCCTCTCAGTATTCCGGGCGCAAGTCTGGCCCAGGAGACCGCTCAGCTCCTTTGGCCCCTGGACGACCAGGGATCGCTAAGTTAAAGCCCAGCCCAGGCCACGGGAGTGAGCTGACTTCTAGCTTCTGTGTGTGGAGACACTGTGTGTGGTTCCCCAGCCCCTTTCCCCGGACCATGCTGATGCAATGCTCCAGGCAGGCTCTGGGTTCTGGTTTAGGAGCAGGACGTATAAGGCAACACCCACCACGGCCAGGACTACCCTCACCCTCTGCAGACATCAATAATCGATCACGGAGCTCTTTCTCCCTGAGACGGGACCCAGAACCTCTTGTCACTCAGCACTCTGGGAAGTTAATCGTACTTTTCACTGGGCTCTCCTTCCCTATTCTAGCATTTGCTGCATGGCAGCCTGTCTACCACCCCGACACATGGCTGTATGCAGGGTTTACTCCAGGCTCTGTGGTCAGGCATCACTCCTGGCAGGGCTCAGGAGCCAGCTGCATGGCAAAGCAAGTGCCTTACCTGCTATACTATTGCTCTGGTTCTTATTAAAAAAAAAAAAAGAAGAAGATACCTGCAAATTGCTTCTCTAAGCACCAGGCCCTAGTTTAGTAACATGTGCAATAAATCCTCCACTGATTGTCCCGTGTGCAATTTCCATGCAAGCCGGAAGTTGCTGCTGTTAGCACGGTCAGGAGGATCTTACACACTCAGCAATATCTGCCTCGCACCTGCGAGCTGCAGGCTCCGGGGCTGGAGGGGGGGAGCTCCTCACGGAGTCCACACGCTGTCTTGCCCCGCGGGGTGGACAGGACCATTTCATTTCTTGTTCATCGAATCCCACATCAGCTCTTGGCTCCGCTCCTTCCGGGGGCGTGGCAGTGTACCCGTTCCAGCAGCCTTCACAGGCCAGGAAACCCCCAAGACTCCAGCGGGAAATGCTAGAACAACTGGGTGTGCTGGGTCTGGCCCGAGAACCCCGAGCCGCCCACCCAGAAACGTCTCCTCCTGGGAGGAAGAAACAACCAGTAATGTGGGCTTGAGTTACCCTTCGGCGCACTTCGAACCCAAACGGGCAGCTGGAGGGATAGCACAGTGGGCAGGGCGCTGGTCTTGCAAGTTACTGACCCAGGTTTGATCCCTGGCACCTCACAGGGTCTTTCCGATCCTGCCAGGAGTGGTCCCTGAGCACCGCCAGGTGTGACTCAACCACCAAAGAATCCACTGCAGATGAATGTTCACGCTACACGCCTTTCCTGTAGGTTTGCGTTTCTGTTTTGTTTTCCCCACTCATGGCTGGGCCTAGGGGAGAACTTTGCTCACTGCAAGGTGCCCTGGAAAGTTCTGGCAAAGAGAAGTGTTCTCAGGCCCACTGCTGCAGGCTGGCAGGCCCGCCCCTTCCGGAGTCCGGTCCCTGCTCTTGGCCCACTCGCCTGTCAAAGGTCACCAACCCCAGTTCTGCAGAAACCAGGAGTCTTTCTCGGAGACTGGGAGCAGGGACACGAATCCGAGAAGGAAGGTGGGGGTGGGGGGGTGTTCGGGGACGAAGGTTCCCAGGAGGGGGTGGGAGCGGCCCTGCCCTGCCCGTCCAGCTCAGGTTTTTCATACTTGTCTCCTTCCCGCCAGGCCTGCGTAAGCATCGAGCTTACTCAGGACTGACTTTGCTTCCTTGGTTTGGGGGACACACCCGGGGGTACAGGAGGGTCCTTGCGTGCCGGGATCCAGCCAGAGCTCCAGGCGCACGCACCAGCCAATTGGCTTATCCGGCAGCTGGGGCCTGACCAGGCCAGACTGTCCGACGCGGCTCAAATGTAATTTTCTGACTCAGCCCAGGGTAACCAGATTAGAACCTTGGAGAAAGGAGGTCACCTCTTTCTTCAAATCCGCCGCTGTTTGCTGACCCCTGATTCTGTTTCTGCCAGCCCCCACAGGCCCATCTTCCACCTTCCTCAAGTGGCCACACCTTGCATTTCCTGGGACTTTTCCCAGGCCCAAGAGAGGGGAAAAAGAAACCGCCACCAACAACCTTGATGGTCATGTGACCTGAGATTGGCCAATCAGGGCCTCGCATGCCTCTGGGGGCAGGAAACCGTGAGGCCCAGGACTTTTGTTCCGTCTGTTGGAGGAAAGCTGGTTCCCTTCCCCGCAGGTCTTGAGGCGAGGCCTGGAGCACTGGCAGTGAGCTTTCCAGTCACAGTCAGCACCTGACTGAGCGAGGAACTGGTACAAAGGGAACTGAACGAGTGATAGAGGAAGGACAGGGTTCAGCTGCTGTATCATGTTCGACTGGATCAAGCCACACCTGAATGTGTTAATTATTATGGTACACCACAGAAGCAGTTAGCCTCTGACCTTCAGCCACTTGGGACTGGAATTTCTGTGGTTTTATGAATAAAAGTCTTAATGTTCTATCCCGTCCTCTCATTATATTTTGTATAACTTTTTTTTTTTTCTTTTTGGGTCATACCTGGCGATGCACAGGGGTTACTCCTGGCTCTGCACTCAGGAATTACTCTTGGCGGTGCTCAGGGGACCCTATGGGATGCTGGGATTCGAACCTGGGTCGGCCACATGCAAAGCAAATGCCCTCCCCGCTGTGCTATTGCTCCAGCCCCTATTTTGTATAACTTTTTGCATAGTTTTGTCATTTATCTTTATGTTTCCTCCCTACAACCATCCTCCCCAGTGTTACATTAAGGAAGAAAATGTTATCTGTTTTGGTGAAGGTGTGGGTGAATCTATTTTATTTAATGGCATAATCCCAGAGTCCACAACAGGGCTTGGCACATAAATAGTTTGTGGGGTTTTTTTGTTTGTTTGTTTAACAAAGAAATAGAGTGCTAAGTAGTCCAGAATAAGAGTTATTAAAGAAAGAACTTTATTTAAACCTTGCCCCCATTTTACAGGTAAGGAGAGCTGAGGCCAAGAAGTTTAATGCATCCAGAGCAACCAGCCTAACAATGAATCTTACGCAAAACCCTCTGTTTCCACATCCATCACCTTTATGTGAGATTGCACTGACCTTAATGACGATGACAACTGTCTTTGAGTTATGGCTGCAGCTGGCAGACTTTCAGCTCTCTTTAGAAATTGCTTTAGGGGCTGGAGCAATAGCACAGCGGGTAGGGCGTTTGCCTTGCACGCGGCCAACCCGGGTCCGATTCCCAGCATCCCAAATGGTCCCCTGAGCAGCGCCAGGGGTAATTCCTGAGTGCAGAGCCAGGAGTAACCCCTGTGCATTGCCGGGTGTGACCTAAAAAGCAAAAAATTTAAAAAAAAAAGAAATTGCTTTATTTGGGGCCAAAGTGATAGCACAGCGGGGAGGGCATTTGCTGTGCATGCATCCCATATGGTCCCTGAGCACCGCCAGGAGTAACCCCTGAGCATCCCCAGGTGTGACCCAAAAAAGAAAAAAAGAAATTGCTTTACTGACTCTACCTCCCCACTGCCCACCCAGGTGAGTACCACTGCTGTCGGACTTACAGGGAATGAAACGGAGGTTGGAGATCCCACGGGGCTCCAGCCCCCCTCGTGCCCCCTCCTGACCCTGTCCTGCCAGTGGGGTGGCCAGCGGTGAGGCTTTCTCTCAAGCGGGAAGCAGCCCCTCCCCGGCAGCCGAGGAGCCAGCGCTTTGATGCTGCGCTTTCAGCCCCGGCGCTGAGGGTGGGGGGGGGGCATGTTTGTTGTTTGCAAGCCACTCAGCCCTTGGCATTCCTGTGACAGCAGCCCAAACAGACAGGGGTGCATGTATGACCTAGTCAGAAAACGCAGTGGGGTGGGGGGGTTCGAGCCAACCCAGAACACGGGTTATTATTGACATTATTCGGGGGTGTCTGAGCAGTGCCCGGGAGTCCAGGGGCCCCACCCTGATTCTCACCGGAGCCACTGTTCAGCACAGGGGCCTGAGGGTGTGGAGCTGCAGGGGATCTACAGTGTTGGGGGCCCTTGGGCCACCCGTACACTTCTGGGGGCTCCAGGACGGCAATGTCTGGGGCCTAAGCACCCTAAGTGCTCCGCCGGCTCAAACCCCACAGTTGTGTCACTTCACCTGGAAAGGAGGAGAGGGGCAGCTCGGAGCGAGAGCACCTGCCTTGCAGGGGTGAGGCTGCGAGTCCCATCCCTCCCTCCCCCTGTACCACCCCACGTGCCCGAAGGTCACCCCAGCAGTCTGTGGGTTCAGAGTCCCCATCCCTGACACACCCCATCAGCGCAGGAACGACGGGTGGGGGAAGCTTTAAACTCAAAATAGCGGTCAGAGATCTTAAAGATGAAGGAGTAAAAACTCAGTTTACGTTTTGCCAGGGATCAAACCCACGACCTCACACGATCCAGGCAAGTGCCCCCCAGGGCTGCCCTCGGACCGACCCCCACGGCTGTGGCCCCGGGAAGCACCGCAGAGACTCCACCGTGGCCTGGCCACAGCCAAATGAATCACAGCCTGGGCTGTTGCCTGTACTCGGACCCAGGGCCTGCACAGCCCTTACCTGCACCAGCTCGCTGGATCCTCTCCCGGACTATTTTTAGCTCTTTTTTACAACGGTAATATTAATAGCGGGCATGCATTTGCTTGTTCAGCAGATTTTGACTGAGCACCTTGTCTGGGCCGGGCCCTGGGAATGCAGCAGTAAAAGAAGCCGGTAAAACCCTCACCAGCAGTCATAGTACGAGACTAATACCCGAGTGACGGTAAACGGGGGCCAGGAGGATGGTCAGTGGTTGGAACTTGCCACAAGCATGGGGGAGGGGGAAGGGCATAGAGAAAGGGATAGACCTGATAATCTTTCATTATCTGTATTGCATAGGGTACATAAGGCCCAAAAGGGAGAGAGAGAGAGAGAGAGAGAGAGAGAGAGAGAGAGAGAGAGAGAGAGAGCAGACAGGGGGCAGGAGAGAAACTGAGGACATTGGTGGTGGGAAAAGTACATTGGTGAAGGGAGGGGACTGAAATCCATTCATGAACATTTTTGCAAATGTGTGTATCCCTGTGATTCAATTCAAAAAGATAAATGGAAAAAAATTAAATGAAAATAAATAAATAAATTTTTTTTTTTAAAGAAAGAGGAAGAAAAAAAAAACTGAACACCTCACCGTCCCAGAGACCAAATACAGTCAGAGCCGGGAGGGGGACAGGAGGCGGGGGGGGGGGGGGCCCGACGCGCTGAGCGAGGCAGGAGGGCCCGGCCCGGGGGCTGCTTTCATTCGCTTCTTGCTTCTCTGTCCCTTAATTTTTTTCCCCCTTCCCTTTCTGTTTTGTTGTTGCGACGTCCACGCACGTGGGGTGGTGCCCTAGCCTCGGTGCTCGCAGGACTAGGCTGCTGGGGGAGGGATGAAGATCCCCCACTTCGGTGCTGGGGTCAGAAACTCCCATGGGCGGTGCTGCAGGGGTCACGCTGGGGACGCAGGCTGGTGCCGGGGACCCAGCTCGGGGCCTCGGCCCGGAGCCCCCAGACGGCGGAGGCGCTTTTCAAGGCTGACCTGGACGGGCCTCTGACGGTGTGGCAGCGGGACCGAGCCTTGAGTGGAGGGACAGAGACGGTAACCTGAGAAAGCATTTCTGGCTTCTCCACAGCTGCGTGAGGAACTCGGGTGGGTCCCAGCAAGAAGGCCAGAGCGGGGGGGCTGGAGCGATAGCACAGCGGGTAGGGCGTTTGCCTTGCACGCGGCCGACCCGGGTTCAAATCCCAGCATCCCATATGGTCCCCTGAGCACCACCAGGAGTAATTCCTGAGTGCAGAGCCAGGAGTAACCCCTGTGCATCACCGGGTGTGACCCAAAAACAAACAAACAAACAAAAGAAAGAAAGCCAGAGCGGCAGGGACGGGGAGGGTCTGAGGCTGGAGATGTGCAGGGGAGTGACCTTCCAGCAGCTCCCGGGAGCTGCACGCCGCTACCTTGCTGGCTTGAGGCTGACCGCAGCGCGTCCTTACGGCAGGAAGCCAGCTCAGGCCATCGGACCTTCTCTGTCCAGGAGGCGGCTTCCTGGCACGCCTCAGGCCCACACACGGGAATGCGGATCTCGCTCTCAGGGTGGCAGGAAGCCAGCGGAGGCCTGAGAGTGAGTACCATGGTCCTCCCTGTCTCTCCGACTCCCTCCTGCCGGCCTGGGGAGAGGCAGCCGGAACCCAGAGCAGCCCAGAGGCCTCCGGCCCGGGGCCAGGCGTGGGGGTCTCAGGCGCTTGCAGGCTGGATGCCTCTGGATCTGTCGCAGTGTAGGCTCAAGTGAAAGGCCCAACCAGCGACGCGATGCCCAGGTTCCTGCACGTGCCCTGGTACCCCAGGGCGGCACGGTCAAGGCCCCTGAAAAGCCGTGGCTCACGACCGCCCCGCATTTAAGCATCTCTCAGATCTGAGATTCAGGCAGGGTGCCGTGTGGGGGCAGATCTCGGCCTGCTGTGGGTGGGGGACCTTGAGGGGTCTCTCCGCAGGCGTCTGACGGCTGATGTATCCGGGTCAGGCCCTGAGCTCCAACCTCTTCCACTTTCTGCTGTGAGAAGCAGTTAGCAGATCTCTTCCCACCCTGGTCGTTAAGATTGTAGGGGCAGCTCTGGCCAGGAAGGCTGCATGACTCACCTGAGCTAAGTGGCTGGCAGTGCCACTTGGTGGGAAGCAGCCCTGGCCAGGAAGGGCATACGGCTGAGCCAATGGGCGAAAAGAACTACCTGGTGTTCATACAGACATGTGGCTGGAGAGCCAGGAGCCGGCACACCCGTGTCTTGTCCCCTGTGTCTAACCGATCTTTCTTGATGTATGGGAATTGGGAATGTCTTCCTAACTGGGAATGTTTGTTTTTTTCTTTTTGGGTCACACCCGGCGATGCACAGGGGCTACTCCTGGCTCTGCACTCAGGAATCACCCCTGGCGGTGCTCAGGGGACCATATGGGATGCTGGGATTCGAACCCGGGTCGGTCACATGCAAGGCAAACGCCCTACCCGCTGTGCTATCACTCCAGCCCTAACTGGGAATGTTTTCTTGTATATTGTTCCTGTATGCTTTTGTTCATTTATGAGATGTTTGAAGTTATTTCTGCCTTTGGGATTGTTTATCTCTGAGCTTGCTCCTGAGGCCTGTGTGCCCAGGACGGCCATATAAACCCTCGGCTGTAAGCCCTCGGGGTCGAGCTCTGACCGCCTGCTTCGGCAGGACAACTCGGCCCCAGCTAGCTGGAATAATAAAGTCTCGGTGTGTGATTTGCAGTCCCGCTGGACTCTTTGTCTCTCTGAATACTGAAGGGTGGTCTCGGTCCTAACACTGCCAGCCCAGGGGCAGAGTTCTAAGAGAGAGATGGGGGGGAGCACTACAGCTCACACACATGCACACACACACACACCCCTACACACACTGCACTGAGAATTCCTGATATGTGCACAAAGATGCGTAATGTGTGCGGGGCAGTGACCAGATAAGCACAAAAATGATTGTCACTATTACGTGAGTTAATGCCTCTGTCCCTGCACTTAATTATGATTATGTGTGAGCATATGTGTGTTCAAGAGCTTTTCTTTTTTCTTTCCTTTTATTTATTTATTTATTTATTTTTGCTTTTTGGGTCACACCCGGCTATCCACCAGGGTTACTCCTGACTCTGCACTCAGGAATTACTCCTGGCGGTGCATGACGGACTGACTATATGGGATGCTGGGAATCGAACCCGGGTTGGCCATGTGCAAGGCAAACGCCCTACCCGCTGTGCTATCGCTCCAGCCCCGAGTTTTTCTTTTTTTTACAACATGCCAGGGACCAAACCAGGTCCTCACACATGCAAGGCACCAATATCTGCTCTACTCACGCTTCTAGGCCCGTGACCTTTGGTCCCGCTGGCTGCAGCCTCAGAACTGTGCCAGAGACAGTCAGGAGCCTGTGGTGCCCTTTAGCCAGCATCGGCCCAGGCAGCGGCCACCTTACTGTCTGATTTTCTGGCCAGGGCTGGCCTTGTTCGTCTTTGAGTGGTTTCAGCCCCGGAAGGAGCCTGGAGGCCTGGCTGTAGAGTCAGTGGTCCCTGGATTCCGTCCCCCAGCAGGAGAGCGACAGATCAGCGGGCTGCTCTCCTCCTCATCCAAGCAGCCACACTGTGTCAGATTCCGGGATCAGCTGTGGAGCTGTGTCCTCGGACCCTGCTCCCAGCCCCAGGGGCCTTCCCAGGGCAGCTCCGAGGCTGCAGTGTGACCCCCATCTGGGGCAGTGAGGAGAAGGTGGGAGGAAAGATAGTTTAGTTTGCCCTGAAGCAGATCTCGGAGACTGGGAGGGCTTTGGGGGGATGGGGATCACGGTTCAGGGGCTCCTCCTGGCTCTGCTCTCAGGAATTACTCCTGGACGTGCTCGAGGGACCCTGTGGGGTACCAGGGATGGAACTCAGGCCGGCCGCATGCAAGGCAAATGTCTGACCCGCTGTACTAGGGCTTGGGCCCCTTGGGCAGGCTTGGCTCTGGAAGGGAGAAATCTGGGCAGAGCTTCCTGGCCGGTCACTGGGCGGAGGCCAGTGTGGGCAGGCAGGAGGGCTGGTGGCACTGAGTTCTGGTGTCTGCTTCATGCGGCCAGATCCACCACAAGGCTGCAGGGCCAGAGGCCCCGGCGAGCCAGGCCAGCAGCCTCTTCCTGGATCAATATTCCTGGGAGAGGAGGCCGGGCAAAGCAGAGGCCAAGCAGGGCCCTGGGGACTGTTGGCTTCTCTGCCCAGTGACCCACCACCGGCTCCTGCTGACATTCGGTGGTTTTCCAGAATGCCGGCCAGGAAGCGATGGCTTGGGGCTTTGACAGCGGATGCTGTGGGGGTGGGGTGTCACAGACTATATATTTTTAATCTGTCTTCTCTGATTTTCTTTTTTTTGTAAAGTGAGCTCAGATTGTTTTTTTCTTTTTATTTATTTTTTTGGGGGGAGCCACACCTGGCAGTGCTCAGGGCTTACTCCTGGTCTGTGCTTAGGGATCACTCCTGGTGGACTTGGGGGTTCATATGGGGTGCCTCAAGCAAGGCAAGCACCCTACCCACTGGGCGATCGCTTCGGTCTCTCTACATTTTATTTTATTTTTTTTGCTTTTTGGGTCACACCCGGCAATGTACAGGGGTTACCCCTGGCTCATGCACTCAGGAATTACTCCTGGCGGTGCTTGGGGGACCATATGAGATGCTGGGAATCGAACCCGGGTTGGCCGCGTGCAAGGCAAACGCCCTCCCCGCTGTGCTATTGCTCCAGCCCCTCTACATTTATTTTTAAAAAGTCATAACAAGCATTAAAGTTATAGATAATACCTTGGGTCAGCAATATTGCAGCAGATAGGGCGCTTACCTTGCATGCAGCCAACAGGCTCAATCCCTGCACCCCACCGAGTCCCCCCAAGTACCAACAGGAGTGAACCCAAGTGCAGAGACAGGAGTAAGCTCTGAGCACTGCCACGGGTGGGCAAAAAAAAAATTTTAATAAAATGATAGATAATTCCAAACTGGAATCTACCCAAATGCATGCGGACAGAAAAGTGGACGAACAGATTCTGGCTCCCCAACTATGGCTCCCACGCTGAATTCCAGAGTTTGCTGCTGTGTTGGGGCCACACTCAGCTGTCCTTGAGGCTTCACTCCTGGCCCCACCCAGGGATCACTCCCAACAGGGCGCAGGACACCAGATGTGGTGCCTGGGAGTGAACCCAGGTTGACCAGGTACAAGGCAAGAGCCCTGCCCACTGTACTACCCAACCCCTCATCCCCCCCCCAGTGAAGTTGATTTTTAAAAGTCATACGAAACATTCTCATTTAACCATCATCCAATATAGGTAATAAACCATTAGAAAGAAGATCAAACCCGGGGCTGGAGTGATAGCACAGCGGGTAGGGCGTTTGCCTTGCACGCAGCTGACCCAGGTTCGATTCCCAGCATCCCATATGGTCCCCTGAGCACCGCCAGGGGTAATTCCTGAGTGCAGAGCCAGGAGTAACCCCTGTGCATCGCCGGGTGTGACCCAAAAAGCAAAAAAAAAAAAAAAAAAATCAAACCCTCTGGGACCCTGTCCCCAGCCTTTTCTTTCCTCCTTTCCTTCCAAGTCAGGTATGTCTTGTCAACATGCCTCATGAGTTTGTGACCACGTGGAAATACTTTTCTGTGGACATTTCTTTCCTGAGTGTCTTTTTATTTTTGGCAATATAAGGCATACTCCTAAACCTTTTTTTTTTTTCCAACTGCTGCTTGCAACTCTTTAAAAGGGTCATGTCAGCATTTAGAAACTCAATCAATAAATAAAGATGGAGCAGGATGAACAGAATGGGATAGGATTGAAAAAAAAATACCAGCATATCACATGTAGCACAGGTAAGCCTGGTGACACTGATGTATCTATGTGAATTGCTTTGGGTCATAAAATAATTTTCTGGGGCCAGTTTGGCAGTAGAGGAGGTAAGGCACTCGCCTTGCATGGGGTCACGTCAGCTGACCCCAGTTCCCAAATGGTCCCTATGGCATCCTATATGACCCCTATATGCGCACAGAGCCAGGAACAACTGTTGAGCTTTTGGGTGCATCCCCCAGCCCCAAAATAAATAAAATATCTTTCTCTAATCAGTACCCTATAAATAGGAAAACATTTCCTTTTTTTTTTTTGAGTCATATCCGGCGGTGCTCAGACGCACTCAGGTATTATTCCTGGTGGTGCTCGGGGGACCAGATGGGATGCCCGGGATTAAACCCAGGTCAGCCGCGTGCACGGCAAACGCCCTCCCCACTGTACTATCACTCCAGCCGGTTTGTTCCTTTGAAACTGTTCTGTGCAACATGGGGCCTCTGGGTTCCCTGGGGCCTTGCTCCCGGGCCCAGCAGCCAGATGGCCCCGCTGCCAGAGCCGACAGACTAGCGGGCGTTTGCTTCCCCGAGACTCGCTTTCCCTCCCTCCCTGCATGGGCAGGCGCTCCCCAGGCTGGAGCTTCACAGAACATTTGATTTCCCGCTTTTCTTTGTTGTTGTTGTTGTTGTTGCTGCTGCTGCGTCGTCCAGGCCTCCCACGCTCTGGTTTTCGTCATGAACCCCCGTTTCCTCCATCTGCGAGAGGAGGGTAACATCTTGCCTGATGTGTAACGTGGGGATCGGGCTGGAAGATTCCTAGAGGAAGCAAGAGTCGGGGTCGGCGCACATAGAAAATTCTGGACAAATAAATGAGCGGCAAGTTCAGTGATGGAAGAGCTGCACGGCTGAGCACTTAGCACAGAGGCTCAGAGACAGAGAGAAGGAAAACCCTTTAAAAGCCGTTTTGCACAGGCCCCAAACCCTAGGCTGCGTTTCTGCAACAATTTTCAATGCTTCAGTGCGGGGGCGTGGAGGCCAGGCACGAGGCTCGGTCCTGCGGGCCCAGCCCCAGTTCTGATCCGGCTCAAGGGTCCCCAGAGCCCCGACAGAGAGGGCCTGTTCTGACGAGAGCCTGGCAGTGCCAGACTTGGCTCCGCCCGCCCTGCACCCGCGCTCCGGAGCCGGGACAGCTTGCTGCCTCCCCAGCGCCGGGTGAGTCACGGCAGGAAGTGAGGGAACATTTAGCAAGGCGAGATCCAGCCTAATTGCTCTGCTGGGTAAGTCCACATGGAGACCTATTGGGGTCGTCTCCAAGAGGTCCCCCCAACCCCATCATCAACACAGACTCCAGGAGGATGCAGGAGAGTTCAAGAGATTTGGGAGGCTCCGGCTCAATCCCCTCCCCCTCCCCAGAGAAGGTGCCAGAACATCCCAAAGGATCTGCTTCCTCTGATCATGCGTGAAAGGCCATGGCCACAGACACAGCAAGCGCTGGAGAGCTGCCAGCTCTCCTCCTGCCCCTCCTTCTCACCAGCACCCCCCCCCCCCCCCGCACCTGGGAGGGTCCATTCCCACAACAGTCTTTGTGGGGGCTGGAGTGATGGTACAGCGGGGAGGGTGTTTGCCTCGCACGCGGCTGACCAGGGTTCCGTCCCCAGCATCCCATGTAATCCTTGAGCACAGAGCTTAGAGTAACCCCTGAGCACCACCAAGTGTGGCCCCAAAGCCAAAATGAATGAACCAACCCCCAAACCACCAGTCTTTGAGAGAGGTAGAATGGACCCCATTTTCCAGATGAGAAAACTGGGACTCAGGGGGATCATTCCACATTTTTCATTGGCGCCCTCCAGCTCACGGCTTTCTTCCCGGCCTGCCAGCAACCCACTAGCTCCACAGAGACTGGAAAGATCTCTGGGAAACAAATCAACTTTTATTTAAAGATGTTCTCTGGATATGTAATAATGGCATGTATTAGTTTATGATCTAGCATTTCTTTAAGATTTAGATGTCTTGACAACTTTAGAATAATGTAACGGTTATAAAACTATAACAAGGGGAAGCAGGATGAAAGCTGTAAGATAACTCTGGACTATATTTGCAATTTCTTAAATATAAAATTATTTTTTAATTATTTTATATAAACATATCAGAGGGGTTGGGTGGGAAAGGTTACCCCCCCCAAAAAAAAAATCAAGAGGTGGGGCTAGAGTGATAGCACAGCAAGGAGGGCGTTTGCCTTGCACAAGGCCAACCCGGGTTCAATTCCCAGCATCCCATATGGTCTCCTGAGCACCGCCAGGAGTCATTTCTGGTGCAGAACCAGGAGAAACCCGTGAGCATCGCCATGTGGGACCCCAAAAAGCAAAACAAAAAATCAAGAGGTTGGGGGTGTAGCTGAGCACATGCGGGTTCCATCTCTGACACCAACGCGCGCGCGCGCACACACACACACACACACACACACACACACACACTCACATCAGCTCATGCAAGTCTTCTGCCTAAAACCTGATAGTAATTTCTCATTATGCCTAGAACAAAATTTAAATGTCTTCTTGTGGTGCAAAAGATCTTAAGTGATCTGGCCAAGTGATCACTAAAGTGATCTGACGGGTGCTTCAGCTTTTCCAGACGCTCCCCACTCCCCCTCCATGCCAGTCACTTGGCCCATCCCATTCCCCCAGGGAGAGCGCTCCTGCCCCAGGCCCTTTGCACAGGGGATCCCTCCTGGGAATGTGCTCCGTGTGGAGATCTTCCCTTGACTTTCTCTTTCTCATCCTTCAGCTTTTCCCTCAAACGTCGAATCCTCAAAATTGCTTTGCTCCTGCTATGACCTCTGCTAATTTTATAGAACTCAGCCTCTGGGGCTGGAGCAACAGCACAGCAGGAGCACCATGCCTGTGGTAGATCCGACTTTGTTCCCCAGCACCCCACAAGGTCCCCTGAGTCCTTCCAGGAGTGACCCCTAAGTGCAGAGCCCAGAATAAGCCCTGAGTACCACCACCAAAAAACTTCTTTTTTTTTTTTCTTTTTGGGTCACACCCGGCGATGCACAGGGGTTACTCCTGGCTCTGCACTCAGGAATTACCCCTGGCCATGCTCAGGAGACAATATGGGATGCTGGGAATCGAACCTGGGTCGGCCGCGTGCAAGGCAAACACCCTACCTGCTATGCTATTGCTCCAGCCCCACCAAAAAACTTTTTATTTTATTTTATTTTTGCTTTTTGGGTCACACCCAGCAATGCTCAGGGGTCACTCCTGGCTCTGCACTCAGGAATTACCACTGGCCATGCTCAGGGGACCCTATGGGATGCTGGGATTCGAACCCGGGTCGGCTGCGTGCAAGGCAAACGCCCTACCCGCTGTGCTATCGCTCCAGCCCAAAAAAAACTTTTTTTTTTTTTTTTGGTTTTTGGGTCACACACGGCGATGCACAGGGCTTACTCCTGGCTCATACACTCAGGAATTACTCCTGGTGGTCCTCAGGGGACCATATGGGATGCTGGGATTTGAACCTGGGTCGGCCGCATGAAATGCAAATGCCCTACCCGCTGTGCTATTGCTCCAGCCCCCCCAAAAATTTTTTTTTAAGTTTTTTTCTTTTGTGTAGCCCCAAAGCTAAAAAACTTAAAAAAAAAAAAAAAAGAAGTGGATCATGTGCTCAAATTCCTCTAAAACCCTCTGTGAGGCCACAAAGCAGAGCTGGGGCCACACTGGCCCCCAGTCAGCAGCTCAGAGTTAGGTTCTAGAAGGCTGAAGAATTCTTACCGTTCTCTCCCCCAAACTTAGTGAGCATGAAGACTACTGCTAAGTAGCTCAGAATAAACGCTGTGTATGAGGTTTATTGTCTTGGAAAGTCCTTGCCCTGAGCTGTACATGTGGCTCATGGCAGACAAAAAAACCACCAGTCCATTACTTTCTTCCCAAACTGCTTCCGGGCTCTGCAGTGGCTGTTCAGGCCACCGTCCCTGTGAGTCCTTGCCCCCTTCGGGCCCTGCAGCCAGCTACCTCCCTTTGGCTTGTGCCAGCAATGCTGGACTCTGGAGGGGAGTTGCCCGGAGAGTCACCCTTTATACACCCGGTCTGGTCTAAAGTCCTCCATGGACTGGAGACCGGTACAGCGGGGGGCCGCGCTTGTCTCATACCATACGTGTCCCACTTGGGTTTGATCCCCGGCACCTTTTCTTTTTTTTTTTTTCAAGAGTGACTCCTGGCTCTGCACTCAGGAATTACTCCTGGTGGTGCTCCAGGGACCATATGGGATGCCAAGGACCAAGCCTGGGTCGACTCCCTACAAGGCACACGCCCTCCCCCTCTGTACTATCACTCCGCCGCCCCCCCTCCCGGCTCCCCTACCACCACCTGGCACCTTCTCTGGCCCCCCAAGCCTTCCAGGAGTGATTCCTGAGTGCAGAGCCAGGAATAAGACCTGAGCATCGTTGGGTGTGGCCCAAAAACAAAAAAGAAATAGAAAGAAAGAGAGAAAGAAAGGAAAGGAGGAAGAAAGAAAGAGAAAGAAAGGTAGGAAGGAGAAGACAATCTTCTGTCGTCAAGAGAGCAAAAGCCGATCATACACCGCCCTGTTGTGTACGGAGCTTATGGCCTCTTTGTGCGGGTTGAAACCTCTAGGTGGTTTTATTTGTTTCCACATTCGGTACGTGCAAGGGTCGTGCCAGACGCCAGCAAGGTTCAGGGGGATTTACTGAAGAGGAACAGGCCTTTGGCGGCTGGCGGTCCTGCATTCCAGCCCTGGCCCTGGAACTGACCCACCGTGTGACCTTCGACAGACAACCTGTGCTGCGTCTCATTTCCCTCATCTGGGAAATGGGGGTGGCGCAAGGCTACACAGAATTTCCAGGGTAGGCAGGGCCAGTCGATGACATCACTCTTGGCACATACTAGGCAAATGAGCGCAGCGTTGCTTTTTGCCCTCTGCTGCTGCTATCAGAGGCTGATGGTTTTGTTTTTTCTTTGTTTATTGTCTGCTGGCTCCCCGGGGCCGCTCCTGGGGAGAGAGAAGGGCCTTGTCTGTCTTGCTCATCCTCTCCCCCCCACCCAGAGCACTCCTGGCACAGGCTCGGCGCTCCATAAATATTTGTCTGATGAATGAATCACTGCCTTTCACATTCCTGCTCTAATTGCCTCTGCCACCATGTGCCCTGCCCGGGAGGTGCCCATGTCTCCGGGAGTCCAGAAGAGCCTCCCTGACCTCATTAGCCAGCTGTTCACAGCCGTGCTGGGCATGGCTGGGACTGTCACCAAATGGGCTCTGTGCCCTGAGCTAAGCGATGCTGTGTGTGTGGCTTCTGGTGGACCGAGGCGCAGCAGGGAAAGCGAGCAGAGCTGGGGCGCCCTGAGTCTGAAGCCCGCTCCCCCACACCCCTACTCCTGGCCCCCCCACACTCAGGGGACTCCCAAACCCCAGGAGCCCGAGGGGAGTCCAGTTTCCCAGGATGGATGCCCCGACACCCCAATCATTAGACGGCCTTCGGGCGCCAGGTCATCCTCCCTGGCATCCTCCTGATGCCCGGAGAGAAAACTTCCCAGGGGAAAAGGCTTTGCAAACTGTAAAGTGCCTCAGGAACGAGCTTAGGTGGGGAAGGCATGGAAACGTTTGCAGAGCGCGGGCTGCAGTCTCCAATGCAGTTCCAGCGGCGCTCACCGGCAGATGCACATTGAGGGGCCTTCTGGAGAGAGAGCAAGCTGAGGAGCGTGGGGGTGAAGCCCCCAAACCCCGCCCGGTGTCCGGGGAATCCCAGCCCGCCCAGCCCTCCTCGGCAAACTCCACTTCCCGCTCGACTCCACCGCGCGAAACCTGCAAACAAATGCTCCGTGCCTGCGGCGCACGCTCGTTCCCCCCAGTTCTAGCCAGCGTCGGGGCAGTTGTTCCAACGGTTATATAATTCCCCGAGTTCAGGAAAGACGATCAAAAGACAGGGCTGGTGAAATATATTTTGGAGAACAATTTTTTTAAAAAAAATTTCCCCAAAGTACAAAAGTCTCTCTCACGCACACAAATGCCCATATTCCCCACCACTCAGAAAAAATAACTATTCACATTTAGACTTCTCCGGAAGGGGGTACGTTTTATTAGTCACCAAATAGTGCTTTTTCTTCACAGTCAGTAAATTTGAATGCAAAACTAAGGCAACCCACTTATCCTATTCTCCCCCCACCTCCACCCCAGATTTCGTCTTCAAGGGATAAATTCCAGCGCCCCTGGGTTCCCTGGCTGCACTTTCAATTCTGCAAACATCTGGCCCCAATAAGCAGCATCCGGCGAAGCTCGCGTCCTCGGGGTTTAACAGCTGCACGCTCTCCCCTCGCCCCAACTCCGGCGCCGAGCAACTTTACAACTCAAGCTCCCGCCACGGGGGCCTATTTGCGCGACCCGTTTGGCGGAAGGATCCTGCGCGCGGTTGCTTAATACGCTCAACCGTCTCCTCCCCCGCCGCGCCCCGGCTCCGCCCCACCCGGGCCCCGGCCCCGCCCCTCCCGAGCAGAGGCCCCGCCCCTCCTGGGCCTAGACCCCGCCCCGCCCCTCCCGAGCGCAGGCCCCGCCCTCTCCGCGCGCTGGCCCCGCCCCCGCCCCCGCGCCCTTCTGGCCCGTAAAGAAGTCCCGGCCGGGCCGCTGCACTCCCCGCGCGCATCCGTGCGCCGCCCGAGGCTGGCTAAGCAGTCGGCGGCCATTTTGTTCTTCTCGTGGTTCCAGTGGGGAGAGAAGGAGGAAGCAGGGTGCGGGGCGGTTGGGGGGGGTCCCGCCGCGGCTGCTGCCACCGCCGCCACCACCACCTCAGTGCTCGTGGCGTGGGAGAGGAGGCGTGAGTCCCGGGCGCGAGCCGGCGGCGGCGGCGCCGCTGCGGGAGGGTCGGCGGGGGGAAGGCGATGGCGGATATAGACAAACTCAACATCGACAGCATCATCCAACGGCTGCTGGAAGGTGAGCGCCGCGGGTCCCCGCCGCCCCCCGCCCGCGCCCCGCCCCGCCCCGGGGGGCCTCGCCTCCTGCCCGAGCAGCAGTTGGATGGGGCGGGGGGGGGGGCCGCGCGCCCCGGGGACCCCCCCTCCCGGTTGTGGCTGGCGGGAAGGGCCGGCTCCCGGGAGGGCGGGGAGGCGCGGGAAGCCCCCCGCCGCCGTCCCAGACGCCCCTGCAAGTTTCCCGGGGCCCCGGGAGCTCCCCGCGCCCCGCTGGACGCGGGTCCGAACTTGCAGCCGCCGCCGGCTCTTTCCCCGCGGGCTCCTGCCGGTGCGCGGCGCCGCGTCGGGCTTCTGGAGTTGTTGATTGATTGATTTTGATTTATTATTATTTTTTTTTAAGAATTGCAGCCCACCCTCCGTCCCTCCCCGCGGGCGCACATTGCCTTGAACGCTCTCCCCGACCTTGCGAGGTTAGGGCTATTGTTTTGCTTTTTTAAAAAATTTTCTCATACCCCCCCCCCCCGTTTTACAGATTAAGGTAAAGGCATTTAACCAAGGTCACGCGAGCTGGAAAACGTGCAGGAAGGAGGTGGCCGTGGTCACGCAGAGGTTAAGCTAAAACTGCAGTTTGGGGGTTGACCACCCGGGCGGTGGGGGGGAGAAGACGCGGGAGGTGCCAGCAGTGGACGCCTGGAGATGGGGAGACGGTTCTAGAGCCCGTCCACGGAGGCTCGCTTCCGTGGGGGATTGAGTCCTGTTTGGCTCCTTGTTTGGGCTGCTCTGTGAGGGAGACCCGAATTTGCTCCCTGCTCGCCGCCGTGTCCACTGCGCCCGCAGACGTTGCAGGAACTTGCCTGGGGAGCCCCGAGCCCGAGCGCGCGCGCGGCTCGCGTGGGGAGGTCGCGCCGGCAGCCCTGCGCCGCAGCTGGGTTTGAAGTTCCTGGTGTTTTTCACGGGCTGGGGTCGCCTCAGCCCTCCCGGGAAGCTCTCGACGGTGGGCAGCTCACTGCACTGCGACTTGGGGAACTTAGAGGGCCAGTCAGCCCGCTGGCACCTCCCCGCCCCCAGCCCCAAGCTGCAGCTTTATCTTAACCTTTGCGTGACCGGGGCGCTCCTGTTGGGCGGGAGAGAAGGGAAATCGGGAACAGAGATGTACGTGGTTAGTGACCTCCTTCAAGGAGCAGGTGATGTCCAGCGTTTGCCTTGCTTAGCCGGCGGTCTGATGTAACTCGTGCTACATCTTGGTTTGCAAGAAGCGTTTTTTTTTATTTTTTGGCCGGGAAGCTGGGCCATTGTTGGTGTGGGTATGGGGCAGAGCCACGCTCTGCATAACTTACCCACTGGCTTTAGTGAGTTCCCTGTGACCTCTGCCCTGCCACAGGGAATGCGTCAGCCAGTTCAGTCCTAATTTGTAAGAGTTCATCTGAAGATACCGAGTTGTTTAGCCTTTTGGTGTAATATTAAACATGTTTTATATCAGGTCTGAAGATAATAAAGGAGGAACATACTGCAAGAAACAGTTTTTTCCCTGCTCCCTACACACATACAAAACTATTTGCTGACCAAAGTAGCTTAAAGGGCTGGAGCACTCGCTTTGCATGCAAGAGTCAGGTTTTGGTCCCTAGCACTGCCAGGTGTGGCCCCAAAACAAACCCCCCCACCCAAAAAAAAATGCTAACCAAGAAGACAAGTTTTTCTTAATGGAATACAGCGACGACTTTTTAAATTAATGCAGTAGATCATTTTAATAATTAAAGTGTTTGGGTTTTTTGGTTTGTTTTCTAGTTTTGGGCACACCGCTGGTAGTGCTCAGGGGTTACTCCTGGCTTTCACTCAGGAATCACTCCTGGTGGGGATCAGGAGCTATGTGGGATGCTGGGGGTCGAACCTGGATTGGCCGCATGCAAGGCAGGCGCCCTACCCGCTGTGCTAGTGCTCTGCGAGTCGCTGAGGGAGTCAGTCTGCTCAGATGGCAGGGTCCTTGCTGAACTGTGTGGGACCCTGCTCCAGTGGGGCTGTGGGAGAGCCTGCGGTGCCCCCTTGTTCGCAGTTGCAGGAGGCATCTGGGTGGCTGTCATGGGGCTGGGGTGGGTGCCAGCCTTAGCGGCAGAGAAGGGCTTCGTGAGGAGGCGCAGGGGCTGCCTCTGGCCGGGCAGGTTTAGGAGCCGCTTGCAGTGGAGGCTGGTGACTCAGTTCTGCCTTTGAGCAGCAATCTGGTAATGACTTGGTTCTTCTCTGCAGTAGCATGTGGCAGTGCCAGTTGGTCCACTTGATTAGTTGAGAGTTACTGGTCCTGAAGCAGGGAGGTGAGATTACAGGGACTCACTCGGCTTATTTAATTTGCCGTCAAGGTCACTAAGTAGATCTTCAAAGTTGAAATGTGAAGGATAATGTGAATTACTTTTGTAGGGAAGGAAACTGGAAAGTTGAACTCAATAGGAGTAAGGTAGGATTCTCTCTGGGAGTGACAGTTCTGGCTGGGGAGGGGCAGAGGAAAACCATGGCTGGTGAAGGAACCCGAGTTGAAACATTTATGTGGCACATCCTGTCTGGAATGACTGTATCCCACGACTCAAATCAATTGAATCAGACCCCTGAATCCAAAGTTGCAAACTCAGATGCTTAATGGTTCACCTGGAGTGGAAGTCACTGGTGTCTTAGGAGAACAACTAGAAGTGTAGGGTCAGCTGTGGCATCTAAGTGGTGTCTTGTCAAAATGGGTTGGGAAGTTAAGACACTTTTCAGTAAGTTGTCTTTGGGTGTAGAACATCGCATTTCATTGAAAGCAAAAGTAGTGTCTTTGCCACTTAATCTTGACTGCATGGTAACGTTTGTGGCGTATAGTTTTTGTAGAGAACGTGCTTGTTCTCTACAATTTCCTATTTTGTGTTGGAAATGTTCAACTTTTGTTTTGATTTATTTTCTAAAACCTGTCAAATGTTAGATTATTGATTCTGTCACTGAAATGAATGTGATGAGGCATATTTGTAAGATTCGCCTACTTGAATGGAATCATCTTAAAACAGCAAAATTTCTGTTAACTTATTTTTATATCAGTAGTGTTATTCTCGGTTTCCCAGCTTTATTGTAGTTCAGCTGGGCTGTGTGTGCTGCTTTGATGTGACCCTCTGAGCAACAGAATGTAGTTCTTTCTTCTAACTCGTCCCACGGTACTTTTCTTCTCTGTGGTCCTCAGCTCTGCCTTGTCCAGACGGGCCGAGTCGTTCCTGCCGAGGGAAGCTGGCATTGCTAAGTACCGTCTTTCCCGGTTTTGTCGGTTTGTCTTTCCTGGACCGGGACGGGGTTTTCCACCCTGTGCTCTGCCTGTGCTGCGGGACAGAGTTGATGAGAACACCACCGCACGTTTTCCCTGAATCCGCCCTTCCACCCCGCGAGAGGAACGCTTCAGGGCTGAGCGCTTGCGTCAGTTTGTGGTGCCCGGGGACTATTTCTGTGTAACGTCTGGCACCTGGCTTTATGAGACACGCCATCTGGAGAGTGGCATTCCTGTTTGTTGGAATATTTTGGATTTCGTTGGCACTTGACAAAATAATTGAATGTTTGCGCTTGGGATTTCGGGTGCTGCCTGGGAAGGTCGCAGGGTCCCTGCCTTGGAGGACCCCAGTGGGTCAGTGTCGGAGGGTTTTCACCTCTAGAGCCACACTGTTGGCAGTTTCCTGTGCCACTGGCAGATACAGTAAAAAGTGTCTTTAATGGCAACCAGGACACCATGTGAGTGTCCAGGCCGTTGGAGGGCGCGTGCCCTAGTCTCGGGGCTTCCAGTGGTCTGCGCCTCCCTGGTTTGTGTCATTTTCTGTGCCTTCCACAGAGTAAGGGCTGCCACGCGGGGCCCAGCGTCCAGCCGAGGGTCGCTGCGCACTGGAGCTTCCGGGCAGTGTGTCTTTGGATGTTTGAGTCAGACTCACGGATAATCTAAACAGAGGACGGACATTTCGTTTTCCTTAGTGCTTCCCGTTTTGTTTTCTACCTGTGTCAGATCTTTTTTTAGGGAGCAGTGACGGTCCTGTGGAGCTTGGTTATATGTCCTATAAACAGTCCTCTGGGACGTTTAGTGACGAGCAGGTTCTTGGTTGGGAGGGCGGCACACCCTCCTGGACGTCCGAGGCGTCTCTGGGTCTGAGTCGGGAGCTGAAGAGGCTGTGGGCCAGCTCATGCTTTGCATGCAGGATCCCTGGGTTCAGGGGCTTGGTCCCCAACACCCTCCCCCCACCAAAAAAAAGGGGCAGTATCTATAGGCAGTATCTATAGTATTCTTGTTTGTTTTATTTTTTTGCTTTTTGGGTCACACCTGGCAATGCACAGGGGTTACTCCTGGCTTTGCACTCAGGAATTACTCCTGGCGGTGCTCAGGGGACCATATGGGATGCTGGGATTTGAACCCGGGTTGGCTGCGTGCAAGGCAAATTCCCTACCCGCTATGCTATAGCTCCAGCCCCGAGTATAGTATTCTTGAATTGCCAAAAACAGCCTTTGAAACTTTCTTTTAAATCACCATACAATTTAAGAGGAGACTAAATTTTCACAGCCGGTAACGCAGACCGGAAAGAGGAGCCAGGTTCTCAGCGGGCGGAGCTTGTGCCCGCCGGAACCCCACACCCCGCTTGTGATTTTAAAGCTCAGAAACTAAACGTTGTTGCTTATCAGACGTCTACAGTCTGCTGGGATGCAGGTTTCTGTAGAATGCGCAGGTTACTGACACTTTGTGACTTGGCCTCCCCCTGATTAGGCACACCTCCTTGGCCCTGGTGCTCACAGTCAGGTGCACCTGGGCGGCGGGCAGTGTCCGTGCGTGGTGGCCATGCAGGGCGAGCAGGGGCAGCTGCGACTCATGCAGGGGTAACAGGAGCTCCGGCCTGTATCTTTTCTAGAAAAAGTGTCCGTGACTCACCGTGCTTGACAATACGTTGATGGCTGGGTTTCGTGCCTGCAGCACACCGACTGCTCACCTGCCGCCGGAGTCCGCTTGATTCCTTTTTGTTTTGCTTTGGGACCAGGGGTGCTCAGAAGTGACTCCTGACTGTGCTCAGGCGTCAGGCCTGTGGGGCTTGTGGGACCAGCCATACGCTGTGCCTTGGGTTGTGCCGGGGGAGGCCACGTGGAAGGCCAGCGCTTACGCCCTGTGCTGTCTCTCAGGCTCTGTGGGTTTGCTCTCGGGGTACATTATAAGGAGTTTTTTAAGTTCGAGACCACGTTGTCTTTTGTGAGCTCTGTCCCTTGGCTCCAGTGTGATACTCAGGAAAAACTGGATTTGTTCCACATTAGTATTTAGATAGTTGCCATAGGTTTTGAGTAATCTCTACACTTTCAGATGGCAAAAGTAGAATTGAAAAACCAACGCAGCAGTGAGCTGTCTAAACGTGGTGACGGGAAACAGTTTGCCTGGTGCCTTGGTCAGGTCTGTCGGCCTCTGTGGCGGGTCTGTGACACGCGGGTGGTGTTCGAGGACATCCCCGCTGCCTGCACCTGGTCAGTGCCCTCTGTCCCTCTGGGGACCTGGCAGTCCTGCATGCCGCATGGCCCCCGAGCGCTGACCGCAGCCCGGTCCCTCCGGCTCCTCCCCACAGGGTCCACCAGGACTGGCCTGCTTGTTCCCACACGTGACTCAGGAGAAGGTAGATCCAGAAGCTTCTTGGAGTCCTCCTGAGCCGCTGGGCGGGGGCTGGGGGCCGGGGGGGGGGGCTCGCCTTTTCCACGGGGAGTGTTTTGGAGTTTCCGCTTCGTGTCCCGAGAGATCACCGTGGCTGCCCTCACAGACTTCAGGTGCTGTCACCTGTGTCCATTTGGGGTCTTCCTCGGAGGGTCGAACGTCTTTGCCTTCCAGTGCTGGGGTCTTGGTTTGGATCGGAAAGGGGCCGCAAGCCTTTGCTTTTAGGCATTTGGGGCCCAGGGCAGTGAGTTAACCGAGGCAGCAGCACAGAAACTGGCTCCTCGCACGCTTCAGCCTCTCAACAGTGCTCTCTTGGCTGTATGCGTTTGCTCCTTCCAGCTTGTCGTCCTTCCTTGCTTATATTCCTCACAGCAGTGCTGATAATCCCGCCCTTCTACGCGGTGTTCGTTTCCATTTAAAACACTTCTCCCAAGAATCCAGGGTTTTAGGACCAGAGCAATGTCAAGTGGGGAGGGTTTTTGTCTTGCACACGGCCAACCTGGGTTCGATTTCCGGCATCCCGTAGGGTCCCCCAAGCACTAGGAGTGATTCCTGAGTGCAGAACCAGGAGTAAGCCCTGAGCATCTCTGGGTGTGATTAAAAAAGCCCCCCCCAGGGGCCGGAGCGATAGCACAGCGGGTAGGGCGTTTGCCTTGCACGCGGCTGACCTGGGTTCGATCCCCGGCATCCCATATGGTCCCCCAAGCACCGCCAGGAGTAGTTCCTGAGTGCAAAGCCAGGAGTAACCCCTGAGCATCGCTGGGTGTGACCCAAAAAGAAAAAAAAAAAAAGCCCCCCCCCCAAAAAAAAAAACCGCACTCTGTCCCAAGACTTTGCCTGAGGTGACTTTTTTTGTTTTTTGGGGGGGCTGGATATTGAACCAGGGCTTTCAAACATACACAGCCTCCCCTCCCTTTTCTAAATTGGTAGTTTGTTTTTTTAATCTTACATTAAATTGTATTTTATACGTGGATCTCATGATGGTAGTCTCATGCCTCACCTGTCGTGGTAGACCTAGTGTAGTAGGTGTGTGCCCGCTCCCTGTGGGCTACTCACTCCGGGGCGAGACTCCGCCCGTGGTGCTGGGCTCACCAGCACTGCGGGGCCACACCTAGTGGGGTGCAGGGGATTGTACTGGGTCTTCTGCATGCAAAGCATGTGCTCAGCCCAGTGAGCTGGCCCAATAATTTATCAGAAAAATTCTCGGATTTTTTTTCTTGTAATTTTTAGTATCTAAAGTTAAGTAGTTATTTGTAGCGTTAAATTAGGGTCCAGTTAAAACTGTTGCTTTTTGTTTAATGGTTTGTTTGGTGCTGGGGCAGGAACCTATCCCCCCCTGGGCTGTGCACCCCTGTCTGGTCGGCAGAGTATCTCTGGGAGGGTCCCTCCCCAAAACAAAAGCTAAAAAAGAACCCTGTCCCTTAACAAGCTATTATGTTTTACAATTTGATACAAAGTATTTTCTAAGCTCTCATTTTATGATTTGATACAAAGTCTTCAAAACCAATATTAAGTTAGCAACATTGACTTAATCTGGTGAGTTAGGGAGGTCCCTAAAAATTAGTCACTTTAGGGGCTGGAACAATAGCACAGCGGGGAGGGCATTTGTCTTGCACATGGCTGACCCGGGTTCGATTCCCAGCATCCCATATGATTCCCCGAGTACTGCCAGGAGTAATTCCTGAGTGCAGAGAGCCAGGAGTGACTCCTGTGCATCACTGGGTGTGACCCAAAAAGCCAAAAAAAAAAAAGTCACTTTAGAGGCTTATATTCTCTATTTAGTCCTGTCCTGTGTCTTGACTTGGGGGGGGGCATGCCCTGTGATACTCAAGGGTTACTCCTAGAGGTGCTTAGGGCCCATTTGCTGTCTGTTGTAACAAACCCAAACAATTTCCTCATTTTCTCCTGCCTGCCTGTGTGGGCCAGAGGTGCCCTCGTGCCCTTGGCTGCTGTGAGGGCACTTGGGTGGTGCCCGCCCACTTTGGGCTCTGCTTGCTTTCTCAGGTAGGAAAGCCTTGGCTTAATTCCTTTCCTCCGGCGCATGCCACCACCCTTGGGAGACAGGCCTGCTAATACAGGGGCACCATCTGCAGTGAACTGACAATATGTTAATGATATTTCTTTGTAACCGTGTAATTTGGGGGCTGAAGATAGTACAGCGGGGGGAGTGCTTGCCTTGCAGGTGGCCAACCTAACCCGGCTTCACTCCCTCAACACCCCAAATGGTCCCTCAAGTCCTGGCAGGCGTGATCTCTGAGCACAGAATCAGGCGCAAACCCTGAGCACTGTTGGGTGTAGTCCCCAAACCCATAAGAAAGTAAAATGTTTGGGGCTGGAGCAATAGCACAGTGGGGAGGATGTTTGCCTTGCACGTGGCTGACCCGGGTTCGATTCCCAGCATCCCATATGGTCCCCTGGGCACTGCCAGGGGTGATTCCTGAGTGCAGAGCCAGGAGTAACCCCTGTGCATCGCCAGGTATGACCCAAAAAGCAAAAAAGAAAAAAAAAGAAAGTAAAATGTTTGGGGCTGGGGCGATAGCACAGTGGGGAGGATGTTTGCCTTGCACGTGGCTAACCCGGGTTCAATTCCCAGCATCCCATATGGTCCCCTGAGCACCGCCAGGGGTAATTCCTGAGTGCAGAGCCAGGAGTAACCTTTGTGCATTGCCCGGTGTGACCCAAAGAAGCAGAGAGAGAGAGAGAGGTTTTTCATAGATAAATAAGGGCCCCTCAAGGAGATGACAGCCGTGCTCCTCTGGAAGATGCTTTGTGGGAAGGAGTTCAGGCATTTCTCGTCTCCCTTCTGAAACAAGGCGTTCTTCGGGGCGCCTCAGTGACGCCGCGGCCTCTGAACTCGGCCTCACAGCTGCAGATCCGTTCCCGAGACTGGACGCGTGCTGGGCTGGGGAGGGCGCGGGCGCGAATGGAAGGCCTTTCTCCAGAGGACAGCCTCTGGGCCAGTCACCTGAGTAAGGAAATAAGCTGAAATTCTAAATGATTATTAAAACCTTCTTACGGGGGTCAGGGAGATCACTCAAGATGCGAAGCACGTGCTGCGCACACAGACAGCCCGAGTTTGCTCTTCAGCATCCGTGTTCCACTGAGCACTCCACCAGGAGTAAGCCCTGAACACTGCCGAGTGTGGCACTCTTCTCCCCAAACACCAAATAAAAGCCCTTGTTGAGTGTCTTGAAAAATTAAGCCAGACCGAAAGCTACTGTCCGTCTCTCATCCCCTGCATCTAGACCCTTTTGTCAGATACTTTTTAAATCTTCACCAAAAATCACCTTTGGAGTCATTTGACTAATGGAATTTTCGTCCCTTGCAGTGAGGGGGGCCAAGCCTGGGAAGAATGTGCAGCTTCAGGAGAGTGAAATCAGAGGACTGTGCCTGAAGTCCCGCGAGATCTTCCTCAGCCAGCCCATCCTGCTCGAACTCGAAGCACCGCTCAAGATATGTGGTGAGTGGGGCCCCTTGGGCACACGAGCCACGGCCGGCCATACGGATGACTGCCCGGTCACCGGCATCCTGCCGCTCCTTGTGACTTTAGAATAAGTACTCCAGTGGACTCTTTGTTTAGATAAACTTCAAATGTTTATCTAAAAATTACAAAGTAATTTTTTAGATTATTGTAATTTAGATTTGTAATTTTTTACAAAGTAAAAAATAGAGGAATACAACAGGAAGAAGGATGAGTGCAACAGTGTGTCGATCTGAGAGCGGCTGGGCATGCATGGTGCTCTGCCCTTTCACAGTGCAGAAACCCAGCATACGTAGCCTCTAAACTTTGGGGGATGCTATTAATATTCTAGCCTTTCTGGCAGGAGGAAATGAAGGGCGGTCTCACCGGCAGGTGTGGGTCAGCCTTGGCTCGGTCAAGGGCGGCTGCCCTGCTGACCCGGCGGCCAGTTAGCTGGCAAGAAGCCTTTCTTTGGCATTAGAATACTTTCCACAAAATAAATTCTTAATTAGTAAGGTTTTGTGTGAGATTCCGTACATAGACATAGACTTAAATTTTTTATTATGCTCAATTGAACTAGACCTGGTGCCCGGCTGGGAACTGGCATTGCTGTCGGGGCCCTTGCGCCGTGCGTTTAAAGGGCATCGCCCCAAGTCTCGTTGCTGGGCAGAGCTGCGCTAGCGAAGGCGCTAACGGAATCTTTGCTTCCAGGTGATATCCACGGGCAGTACTATGATTTGCTCCGACTCTTCGAGTATGGTGGTTTCCCTCCAGAGAGCAACTACCTGTTTCTTGGGGACTATGTGGACAGGGGGAAGCAGTCGCTGGAGACTATCTGCCTCTTACTGGCTTACAAAATCAAATATCCCGAGAATTTTTTTCTTCTCAGAGGGAACCATGAATGTGCCAGCATCAATAGGATTTATGGATTTTATGACGAATGTAAGTACTTTTCTGTATCTAAGGGAGAGGGCTTTACCTTGAGGCGTGGTTTAGAGTTTAGATGCCAGCGTTGAATCTCGTATTTTCTCTGTCACTGACTTGTTGGGGCTCAGTGCTTGCGTCCTTGGTGCCCGGCTTCTGAGCCTGGCCAGGGCAAGCGGCATGCTAGGGCCTTGCTCTCAGGCTGCCTCTGAGTGTTCGCAGTGGTCCCTTCTTGGTGCAGTTCTAGGGACTGGCGCGACTTAACGGCTTTAGGCCGATTTAGCTGAGATTTCCTTCTTCAAAATTTCTTTTTTAAAGTACAGTTCAGGGGCTGGAGCGATAGCACAGCAGGTAGGGCGTTTGCCTTGCATGCGACCAACCCGGGTTTGATTCCCAGCATCCCATATGGTCCCCCGAGCACCGCCAGGAGTGACTCCTGAGTGCAGAGCCAGGTGTGACCCAAAAAGCAAAAAAAAATAAAAAAATAAAATAAAGTACAGTTCAATGATTCTTGATAAATCCGCAAAGCAGCCCAGGCCGGCACTGATCTGCTTTCTACGTATAGATGTTTGTAGACGTTTCATATGAATGGAACCTCAGAATGTCTCGTTGTTTAAAATTTGTAATGCTGGAGCGTTTTAACTTTATGTTTTCCTTTTTACGGCCCATTTTGAATTGGGTCCTTGATAGTGCACTGGATAATTGACAGAAACAAGCCTTACTGCCTTGAAAATAATATGTTTGGTACAGGTTTATTGTGTTTTCGAAACAACTGTATAAAGAAAAAGGTTTGAATCCTTCTGCCTCTGTTCTTAGTATTTCTACAAGAATAGGTTCCACGCGAGAAGAGGGTGGTTATAGCTGGCGACCGGGAGAGCCCGACCAGGCCCCTCCTGGCGTCTCGAGGAGGGTTGTCGCACCCTTTCCGGCTGGCTCTGTTTAAATGCGCCCCTCTCCTGCCGCTCTCTTTCAGAGTGGGGTTTAATTAGTCTGTGGCTTGAGCCCCCTCAAAGAGATGAGGTGGGTGGGGTCACCGAGGAGAAGAATCGGCCTTCTTTTTTTTTTTTTTTTTTTTTTTTTTTTTTTTTGCTTTTTTTGGGTCACACCTGGCAATGCGCAGCGGTTACTCCTGGCTCTGCACTCAGGAATTACTCCTGGCGGTGCTCAGGGGACCATATGGGATGCTGGGAATCGAACCTGGGTCGGCCGCGTGCAAGGCAAACGCCCTACCCGCTGTGCTATTGCTCCAGCCCCAAGAATCGGCCTTCTGAACCGTGGCTGGGCCGAGAACCTGGTGAGACAGGTGCTGGGCCCAGGAGGGGTTCTTTGGGGGACCAGAGATAGTGCTGTGGGCGGGGCACTTGCCTTGCATGTGGCCGGCTTTGATCCCCCGCAGCGCGTAGGGTCTCTGAGCACTACCAAGAAGAATTGTTGAAGGCCACAGTTGAGTGTTACCTGTTTCCATATGTTTTAGCCATCAAAACACATTTCGCCTCAAGACTCTGCACTCTGAAGGTTACAGCTTGGCTAGCTTCTGTTAGTTTGCATACTTATGTAAAAAAGACCAGTGATGAAGGTGCTGAAATTTTAATTTTTTTTTTCTTTTTGGGTCACACCCGGCGATGCACAGGGGTTACTCCTGGTTCATGCACTCAGGAATTACTCCTGGCGTAATTACTGTGCACACAGGAATTAACTCCCCCCTATGGTGCTGGGGGACCATATGGGATGCTGGGATTCGAACCTGGGTCGGCCGTGTGCAAGGCAAAAGCCTTAACCACTGTGCTATTGCTCCAGCCCCCTGAAATTTTAATTTTAAAATTAACTTTAAATTAATTTAAACTTTGAGTTTTAGTTTTTAAGATGAAAACTATAGGTCTAAGGGTTCAATCCCCGGCATCCCCTGAGCACCGCCAGGAGTAATTCCTAAGTGCAGAGCCAGGAGTTCACACCCCTGATCATTGCTGGGTGTGACCCAAAAAGTAAAATAATAAGTGAATAAAGTTAACTAGCCCCGTGGCTAGGGAGAGCTCCGTGCCTCTGGGGGGCCGCCCCCTCTGGTCCGTGATTGTCGCCTCTAAACCAAGAGAATCAGAAGATCCAGGTCTTGTTTCTTACGCGATTGGGATTGGTGGTAGTGATTATGCGCTAGTTACCCTCTAGTCCCTGTAGAAAGGGTTTCTGTCAGGCTTCTCATATCCTCTGGAAGGGACAGGGAGAGCTTTGGGCTTCCAAGACATACTAAGCAAGTGACAGAAGTAATCATTCTGAGCCGTGGACTATTTCTGTAGGATAGACCCCAGTTCTCTGCGGAGGGACGGGGCAGATGCGTTGGATTCAGCCGCTGTTCGAACCCTGTGCTAACTGCCCAGTCACCAGCTCTCTCTGCTGCTGGGGGAGCGGGCAGGCGGCCAGGCACCCTGACACCGGGGCCATCCTCAGTCCTTTCACAGGTCAATACCAGCAAGCTTGGGAATTGGGTTTTAGCACAAAGTGATTTTCCTGTGAGGGCATTTGCTTAAAAATCGGAGTGGGCCAGAGCCATAAGTACAGCATGTAGGGTTTTGGTCTTACATGCAGCCAACCTGGGTTCGATTACTGGCATCACAGATGGTCCTTTTACCCTGCCAGCAGTGTCCCTGGACAGACACACAAACTATCTGAAGCACACGCTGACTCAAAAACATGGGAACACTCTGGGCACTTGTGCAGTGCTACCCTGGAGCACCAGCAGGGGGCAGTGTAGTTCCCTGTGGCTGTTGCGCCTCCTGCTAGAATAATTACAGCTGGGGAGTTCCTGGGACCAGGCAGTCATTGAGCCGTTGAGCGTGACGGGTGCTATTCTGAGCCTTCCTCAGAAGGAAGAGGCTACTGCACGTGTATGAGTTGTTCATAATTCCTTTTCTTAAGAAAGGAATAACTGGTCATGTGAGAGCGAGCCACACAGAGCTGGCTCGGTGGTTGTTTCTGTGAATGGTTTTCCTGAATCTGCCGGGCTTCCACTTCTGTGGGATTGTAAAATTGCTTGTGAAGATAGAAATTGTTGTTTACAGATTGAACTCTGGGTGACGCGAGAAGCATAGCTCTGCATCCTTCACGGGGGTCTGGACAGTAGCCCAGAGGGAGCCCGCTGTGAAGCCCCTGCCTGGCGGGGTTCACCCCATGTTGCCACCCGGGGACCCGGCCCTGCAGACTAGCTACGCAGGGAGGGGGTCTCTCAGCCTGGACCCTATTTGGGGGGGGGGCAGTCATACTTGGTGATGCACAGGGGTCACTCCTGGCTCATGCACTCAGGAATTACCCCTGGTGATGCTCAGGGGACCATACGGGATGCTGGGATTCGAACCCGGGCCAGCCGTTTGCAAGGCAAATGCCCTACCCACTGTGCTATCACTCCAGCCCCGGCCTGGACCCTAATTTTATTTTATTTTATTTGCTTTTTGGGGTCACACCTAGCGATGCACAGAGGTCACTCCTGGCTCTGCACTCAGGAATCACCCCTGGCGGTGCTCAGGGGACCATATGGGATGCTGGGATTTGAAGCCGGGTCGGCCGAGTGCAAGGCAAACGCCCTACCCGCTGTGCTATCGCTCCAGCCCCTGGACCCTAATTTTAAAAGGAAAGGGCGAAGGGGCCGGCGGAGCTCACTGGCGGGAACCCAGGGTTGGTCTCCAGCACCACATGAGAGGGAGAGCTGAATCTCCTGAGATGGGACCTACAGAACAATTTCTCGGTTTCTAATTTTAAAAAAAACCATCCTAAAATTTTACAGGTAAAAGAAGATACAACATTAAACTATGGAAAACTTTCACAGATTGCTTTAACTGTTTACCGATAGCCGCCATCGTGGACGAGAAGATATTCTGCTGTCATGGAGGTAGGTGACCCGGGCACGGCGCTGCGCTCTTGTCTCGGTGTGCCGTCACGGGGCCCCTTTGGGTGGTCGGGATCACTGGGCCGGAGCCTGGTCTGAGCAGTGGGTCTGTACGGGGAGTTCGAGACAATGGATTCGATTGGAAAATAGAAGTGGTGGGGCGGGAGAGAGTTTAGCAGGGAGGCGCTTGCTTTACATACTGCAGGCCTGGGCCGTGGGCCTCTGGGTGCCAGGTGAAGGTTGAGCCTCTCGGAGGGTGCCCCCACCGAAGAAGGGAGGAAGGAAGGAAAGTGGAGCCGAGTCTTTTAAATCTGAAATTAAACAACCAGGAGATCCGACATGGTGTGTTTTCCCGAAGTCCTGACCCACTGCCTTCCCTCGGGTGCTCGGGCTCGGGCAGAACTGAGCGTGTGCTGTTGGGACCCACGCGGCCCCGTGTCTGCCGGGCCAGTCCCCGTCTTCATGCTGGTCGTTCAGAGTGGAAACGAACGTTTCATTGTTTTCATTGTCGTTCCTGGGGACGCACTGTGGGGATGGGGCCGCTTCCCGTCTCTGGATTTTGAGTGTGTCAGGCTCTGTGTGTTGGTGCAACTGTCTCCGTCCGCGTGACTCAGGTTTGTACGTGAACACGTTCCACTCTTGATTTTGTTGAGGATTTGCTGTTGCACCGCACGCTGGGGGTGGGGGGAGGTGGGAGCTGCACCCTGCGGTGCTGGGGGTCACCTAGTGCCAAGGATTGAACCCAAGCTTCCTACATGCAGAGCTTGTGTGGGCCTTTGTGTTGTCTGTGGCCCCGGGGGTGGGGGTGTTGGCCCCACCTGAGGTGCTGGCAGAACTTGGCTGTGTCTTTAGACCTTGATGTAACCTTTGGCTCTTAGAAACCAAAGGAAATTAACATTTTCTCTTTAAAAATGTGGTTGTTTTTTTTTTTCCTGCCCTTCTACCAGGTTTATCACCAGATCTTCAATCTATGGAGCAGATCCGGCGAATTATGCGACCAACTGATGTACCAGATCAAGGTCTTCTTTGTGATCTTTTGTGGTCTGACCCCGATAAAGATGTCTTAGGCTGGGGTGAAAATGACAGAGGAGTGTCCTTCACATTTGGTGCAGAAGTGGTTGCAAAATTTCTCCATAAGCATGATTTGGATCTTATATGTAGAGCCCATCAGGTATTGATTTTGAATTTTACATGTACCCTTTAGAGCATGTGTGTGAGCAGGTTCTCCTTGTCGGTTTGGTGGGTAGGTATTGCCGGTTTGTACAGAGTGTCTCCGAGCGGCCTCAAGACTGGCGGGCTCGGTGGGGAGCGGAAGTGTGGTGTGCTGGCCTAAAACGTGCACCTATTTATACTGAAAACGTTTTTCTCCAAGGTGGTTGAAGATGGATATGAGTTTTTTGCCAAGAGGCAGTTGGTCACTCTGTTTTCCGCACCCAATTACTGTGGAGAGTTTGACAATGCCGGCGCCATGATGAGTGTGGACGAGACGCTGATGTGCTCGTTTCAGGTAGAGACCCGCCCTTCCTGCCGCTTCCGTGTGCTGGTCGAGCAGTTTCCAGGCTGCTTTTCTTTCCTCTTGGTCCTAGTTATGAATAGATCCCCTTTATTTATTTAATTTTTGAGTAGATCCCTTTTATTTTTTTATTTTTTTTTTTTTGCTTTTTGGGTCACACCCGGCAATGCACAGGGGTTACTCCTGGCTCATGCACTCAGGAATTACCCCTGGCGGTACTCAGGGGACCATGTGGGATGCTGGGATCCGAACCCGGGTCGGCCGCGTGCAAGGCAAACGCCCTACCCACTGTGCTATCACTCCAGCCCTAGTAGATCCCTTTTAAAAGAAGAGTTTTCCTGGAAACTCCCTCAGTGTTGAGTTTCTGTTTTCTCTTGATTAAAATGAGTAAATACACAGACACCTTCTGTTTTCTTGGCTCCTTTACTGATGAGCTGCTTGTGTCTGCACCGCAGACGCTGTGTGCGCTGTGTGATCGCGTCTCCCTCCCTCGGTTTCCTCTGTCTGGAAAGCCTTTCTGATGCACTCGCATGAATGGCTTCACTGGCTACAATAGCATTATTTCCACATCTGCTCTAATCCTTTCCTCTTGGTTTAGGATTAAACTCGCCTGGCTTCAAAGCAGCTCTGCCCTAAATTTAGCCACTAAAGACACGTGGCAACCATGAATAAGAGAATTAAAACTTCTGGTGCCAGAGCAATAGTATAGCTGATAGTGTTTGCCATGCACATAGCCGACCCGGGTTTGATCCTATATGATTCCCTGAGCACTGCCCGTAGTTTCCTGAGCGCAGAGCCAGGAATAACCCCTGAGCCTCTCAGGTGTAACCCAAAACCGAAAAGAGGAGGCACTTGAGTAGCACACTTGCCGTGCACAAGGCCAACCTGGGTTCAACCCCAAGTACCCCATGTGGTCCCCTAAGTCCACCGGGAAGGATCCCTTAGCAAAGAGGCAGCAATAAGTTCCAAGAACCATCTGGTGTGACCCAAAAACAAAAATTCATTTTTAAAACATTTAGCCAGTTACTGGAGAGAACTTGCTCCCTGAGATGATGAGAGGGCGCTTAGGGGTTGCCACCTCGGGCCTGAGAGACAGCCTCTCGAGAGGGGGTGAAAGCCCGGCGGGCTGTGAGCCCTGCAGTCCCCAGACCCCTTCCGCCACTCACAGGAGCCTTTCCCCTGCAGTGCTTGGAAAGAAAGAGGAGCCTAAAGGTGCACTAAGGTGGGACTCAAAATCATCTCTCCAGAGGCAACGGATTTTGTTCAAAGTTTGTACTTGAACCTGTCCGTAGCGTGTTACCCCAAAAGCAGAGTGTTTAGTTCATTTGCTAGGGGGTCTTTCAGAGTTTGGGGCTTTTTTTTTTTTTAGCTTTTTGGGTCACACCTGGCGATGCACAGGGGTTATTCCTGGCTCTGCACTCAGGAATTACTCCTGGCGGTGCTCAGGGGACATATGGGATGCTGGGATTTGAACCCAGGTCAGCCGAGTGCAAGGCAAACGCCCTACCCGCTGTGCTATCGCTCCAGCCCCCGTTTGGGGCAATTTTTGATAGAAGCTTTTCTGAACAAAATATTTGATGAGATGTAAGGAATCTTCGGGTTTGGGATTGAGTGCGTGTCCTAACGTGCATTGCCTTTTGCATCTTTGCAGATACTAAAGCCTGCAGAGAAAAAGAAACCGAATGCCACGAGACCTGTAACACCTCCACGGGGTATGATCACAAAGCAGGCCAAGAAATAGATGTCATTTGACACTGCCTAGCGGGGACTTGTAACATAGAGTGTATAACCTTCATTTTTAAAACTGTAATGTGCATTGGTCAGCTTGCTCAAATAGTGTGTTTGTGGAGCGCGCCCACCCTTCCATTTTTGTCTTAATGAATGCCATTTGCTGGTTGTAACAGCAAATGAAAGACTCTACAATTCCACAAAGTATTTTGTTCTGTTTTTTAATTCTCGATTCCTTTTGCAAACAATTTTAATCATGGTGTTAATGCTGTACATCCCGGACAGTTATCCTTCCCGGGGGGTCGTTGTACAATTGATCTTTTTTTAATTCAGGAAAAAGAAAAAAAAACATAAATAATGTAAGAGCTCATTTTCTTTAGGACATAAACAGAGCCCTAGGGTGCTCGGTCTGTACATGTTATTGTCATATAATACATATCTGTTGATACAAGCCACTGTGAACATTTTTTTTTTAAATTTTGTTTCAAAGGGATTGCTTTTTTTCTCTCATTGTCTTACATGTAAAAACTATAGTTTTTATAGCTGTCAACATTAGGAGTAACTTTTCGACCTTGCCAGCATCACTGGTATGTATATTTAATTAAAGCACACTTTCCCCTACTATATAAAAGACAATTAAAGCCATTATTTTAAATGTTTGTGACTCTTTCCTAAAGCCAAAGTTTCTGTTGGGAAACACTGAGACACCCGAAGTAGAAGGTGACCCGGGTCTGTCCACAGCTGCCTCCTCGGGACTCAAACAGTGATTAGAAACTTAGTGCTAGTTAAGCTATTAATGATCAGACTTAATGACAGTTTGTACAATTCCCATATAGTCTATTCACTAAGTAATCTTTTTACAGTTACGTCAGGCCTGAACCCGACCATTCAGAAAGCTTCAAATTATAGAAACAATACTGTTCTATACGAGTGACCGGTTATGCTTTCTATGGCCACATTCTTTATTCTGCGGTGAAGTTGAGGCTTATAACTCAAAACAAAGGAACTTACTCTCTACCAGTTTATACAGAACTCACAGTATCTATGACTTTTTTTAAACTAAGACCTGTTAAAAAGAAATCTGTTTCAACAGATGATCGTGTACAATACCATGTGATGGAAATGAATATCAGACTTATTAAATGACGAACTTGGTAAACCCTCTGGTGTCTGTTTATCAGCTCAGTACCCACAGGAGACTGTCGGTGGCTTACTGGATAGATTCTAATGAATAAATTGCTCTGGAAACCACAGTGATGCTGTTTGGGTTTGTCTTCCTCTTCCAGTGCTCTGTTCTCCGAGGTGGATTAGAACACGAGCCTTTGGAGTTTTTGTTCTGACCCGCACCGAGGGCGCTTCTGCAGTGGAGGGGCGGGGTCACAGCGTGCTCCCGTGTGCTTGGAGAGCTCAGACTTCGTGCAGCTCCAGGATCTTCTTGTTTGGGTTCAGTCAAACTGGATTCATCTCAAGGGTTGCTTTATTACTCTGATTCCACCAGTACTTTCTCACACATTCCTTTCTTTGATCTCTTCTTCCTTAATCATATGCACAGTGTTGTCGTTACTTGGTGACAGTTGTGTCTGGTGTATATTAATCTCTCCGAGCCCATCGGAAGAGGGCGAAGACACTGCTTGTCTTTTGGAAAGCAGTTTCTGCATCAAGAGCTGCCCTCCTGGGTGCTGTTGGGCACTGCACCGGCACTCGGAGGGCAACTTGGCAGCATCTGCTTTAACAAGTTCCGGTTGGGGGCCTCAGGCTCCACTCAGACCTCGGCTCTGCAGGGAGGGAGGAAGCGCATGCCCTCTCGTGGTTTCCTGCCCTACACTCTGTGCCAAGCCCAGGCATCGTGTCCTATCTGCTGTCCTCTCAGGACCTCTGGCTGCAGGGAGAGAGATGGCAGTTCCTTGTGTGGCTTCATACATCTTTGATCTACACCCTAACATTAGGAGTGGAGTCACTTCCCGGGGTTCCAGAATTCAGTAGTGAGAGGCTGGAGGGAGAGCCTGCGGGGAGGGTCTTTTCCCTTCACACAGCCGGCCAACATCCAATGTCCAGAACTCTATATAGTCCCTCGAGCCACGCCAGGTATGGCTTAAAAGATCGACTTAACACGATTTGAGGGGCTGGAGCAATAGCACAGCAGGTAGGGTGTTTGCCTTGCACTCGGCTGACCCGGGTTCGATTCCCAGCATCCCATATGGTCCCCTGAGCACTGCCAGGGGTAATTCCTAAGTGCAGAGCCAGGAGTAACCCCTGTGCATCGCTGGGTGTGATCCAAAAAGCAAAAAACAAAAAGATTTGAGTCAAAAACTCGAGAGAGATGGACACGGTAGCAGTTGGATTGCTGGTCAGCCCTGAAGTCACACGAGGGTTGGGTGGAGCCAGGGCTCGGACCAAAGAAAGGCGAACGCCCTACCGGCTGTGCTATCGCTCCGGCCCCCTAGGCAACAATGTTTAAGAGCTAAAAATTCTGAAGCCTTCTTGGGTTGCACAGAGCCTCAGCTAGAGGGATCATAAACTTAAGTCGTCGTCTCAGAATTGAGCAGAACCTATTGCTCGGCACATGTGTCCTGACTCGGTGATGGGCCTGCCAGAAGGGCCTCTTTCCTCCCCTCAGAAGTGAGGGCTTAACAGCAGGTAGGGTGTGTGCCTTGCATGCAGCTGACCCAGCTTCAATTTCCAGCATCCCATATGGTCCCCTGAGCACCGCCAGGAGTAATTCCTGAGTGCATGAGCCAGGAGTAACCCCTGTGCATTGGGTGTGACCCAAAAACAAAAAAGTAAGTCAGGGCTTAGTTTTATAAAGGGGCAGAAATACAGCAGGAGCACGAAGGTGATGGCGGCGGCCAGAAATGTTGGGGCTGAAGAGGTAGGCGTTAGGGGGGTGAGGTGCCACATAGGGTCACCCGCTCACTGCCAGGAGTGACTCCTGAGCAGAGCAAGGAGCCGGCCCTGAGCACTGCTGGGTGTGGCCCAGGAGCCTACAGATTGGTTCCTGCATAATGTCAAACTTGGGGGAAATCTGGCAATTTTAGTTACATGTAAGATTTGGGTTTTTTTGTTGTTTTGTGTCAAGAACTCAGGCTTCCTCCTACAAAATACACACTACCACCGAGCTATGGCCCTGGCCAAGACTTCGATTTGGGGAGTATGAAGTACCTGTGTCCCAAACCATTTATTTATTTATTTGGCTCTTTAGATCACACCTGGCAATTCTCAGGGGTTACTCCTGGCTCTGCACTCAAGAACTAGTCTTGGCATTGCTGGGGGGGGGGGGGGGGCTATGGGATGCCGGGGATCAAACCTAGGTTGGCCTTGTGCAAGGCAGACACCCTCCCTGCTGTACTACACTCCAGCCCCAACCCAGTTTTTCTGAGATAAGTACATGTGACCAAATACTGGATTTTTTTTTTCTGTTTGGGTCACACCGGCGATGCACAGGGGTTACTCCTGGCTCTGCACTCAGGAATTATTCCTAGCAGTGCTCAGGGGATCCTATGGGATGCTGGGAATCGAACCCCGGTCGGCTGAGTGCAAGGTAAATGCCCTACCCGCTGTGCTATTACTCCAGCCCCCCCCCCTTTTTTTTTTTTTTTTTGCAAATACTGGATTTTAATAATCCCCGAAGATTCCTATTTAGGAAAAATTCTGAAGAGCCACTTCAAAACGTGTCTTCCCTTTGCCTTCTAGCTCCCCGGTATTACAGGGTCAGAGTCTGTGTTGCTGGGCAGACCGGCCCGCACGGCACATGGTACACGGTCCTGCCCCGGCTGGCAAGCTGGTGAGTGGAGAGAGTGGTGGGGAAGAGCGGGCAGACAGCTCGTGCTGTGGGCTCAAGCTTGGCCCCACCCCAGCCCCCAGCTGCTTGAGGGCACACTTCTCAGCTAGTTACCAAAGGGATTTTTTTTTGGGTGGGGTCACACTCGGCGTTGCACAGAGTTTACTCCTGGCTCATGTACTCAAGAATTACCCCTGGTGGTGCTCGGGGGACCATGGGATGCTGGGAATCGAACCCGGGATGGCTGCATGGAAGGTAAACGCCCTCCCCGCTGGACTATCGCTCCAGCCCCACCAAAGGGAATTCTTGGCCCGGGATCCAACCCAGGTTGGCCACCGGCAAGGCAAGCGCCTTCCCCCACTGTCCTAGCGCTGTGGCCCCGTGATGTCTTCTAGCTGATAACCCCCCGTGTCTGAAGTTGGAGGACCTGTTTCTAGCTTTCGTTCCCACTGGTTCCGGTTCCCCTGTGTTCTGTACATATTTGAGCCGGGCCAGGACATGCATCTTTGAACCGCGGGGACCCTCCCTCTGCGCCTGGGCTGACACTGAACTCCCGCAGACCTGAGTTTGCCTCTCGGGATGGGCTGGAGCATGGACAGGAGAGAGCCCTGAAGGTGTGGCCCTGCACACAGGGGTGGCGCTGCCCTGCCTCAGTCAGTGTCCTCCCCAGCACTGCCACCAAGTGGGCAGACCGGCCACGGGCCAGGGAAACGGGGTGAGTGGAACGTGCAAAATCTTGATGCAGTTCAGCTTGCACACAGGTGTGAGACGGGGTCGCGCCTGCAGGCTCCCGAGAATTCTCAAGCTAGGGCTTGCTTCTGCCACTGCCAGGGCCACGTCAGGGGAGTCTGGGGCTTTTGTTTTGTTTCAGTTGCTGGCTTCCGCCTGGCAGGCTTCATCTTCCCGTCACAGAGCCCAGTGTGTTGGGGCTTAGGGAAATTAGGGCTGGGCCCTGTGAGCATACCTCAGTGAGCTTGTGTCATCAAGTGTAGCCTCAGAAATGGCAGCTTGAAATGACCTCAGAAATGTCCAGCAGGTAAGGCGTCTGCCTTGCTCGCAGCTGGCCCGGGTTCGATCCCCCGGTAACCCTCCATGCTACCCTGAGGCGGCCAGGAATGGTCCCTGAACATGCCAGGCGTGGCACAAAACAAAAAGTGATGGCAGCTTCATAAAAGACTCTCTGCCTTGAGTTGGTAAGTGTCATCCCCTTAAGTGTCGCAAAACACCCCAAGTGGGGGACTAGAGCCATAACGCAATGGGTAGGGGGTTTGCCTTGCACTCGGCCAACCTGGGTTCAATCCCCAGCATCCCTTATGGTCGGTCCCCCAAGCACCACCAGGAGTAATTTCCTGAGTGCAGTCCAGGAGTAACCCCTGAACATTGCTGGGTGTGACCCAAAAAGCAAAATAAATAAATAAATAAATAAAGGCACTCCAAGTTCAAAGTCTCTGGGGGTCAGAGAAGCTTTGAAGGCAAAAGCCCTGTGGGTGATCGCTCGCCCCCGGCACAAGGCCCTGGCCGCACTTCCGTGGAGACCCGCCTGCTGGTCCTTTGCTGCCAGCCCTGGGTCTTATTTTTGTTCCTTTGGAGTTTTTGCTATTTGGGGGTGCCAGAGGCAGAACTCGGGGCCTTACTCGAGAGGCGTGCGCTTTGCCAGAGCCGCGTGCCCGGCCCCTGAGGTGCGCTTTAGGAAAAGGTTTTATACGCCAGCATTTCAGTTTATACTCTAGCATCTCCCTCCCCCACTTTGCTCTTCCCAAGTCTCTGCACTTTCTTGTTTGGTTTTGGATTTTGGGCCACGCCCAGATCTGTTCAGAGCTTGCTCCTGGCTCTGTGCACAGAAATCACTCCTGGCGGGAGTGGGGGACCACATGGATGCCGGAGATCAAACTCAGGTCGGCCACATGCCAGGCCAGCTCCCGGTCCCTCCCTGAGCACCGTTGCATGTGGCCCAAAACCAAAATGATATATATAGACATATAGAGAGATATATATACCAAAGCTATATACATATATATAATTTATATAAATTTTTTTTTTTTTTTTTTTTTTTTTTTTGCTTTTTGGGTCACACCTAGCGATGCACAGGGGTTACACCGCCAGGGGTAATTCCTGAGTGCAGAAGTAATTCCTGCACTCAGGAATTACCCCTGGCGGTGCTCAGGGGACCATCTGGGAATCGAACCTGGGTCGGCCGCGTGCAAGGCAAATGCCCTACCCGCTGTACTATTGCTCCAGCCCCTATATATATAATTTTTAAAAACACATTTAGTTCATGCTAATATTTTTGATCCAATTTCGGATCACACAGTTTTTACGTATTTGATTTCCATTTATCCTTGTTGAAAATCTTCGTTCCTGAACAGTCGCATCCTTTTGCCCTGCGCCCTGAGTTCTGAGCAGGAGTCCAGAGGCCGGCGCGAGTGTCACTGAGGCGCCACCGCGTGTGACGCCCCACGCTCCTCGGGACGCGATGCGTGGGGGACGTGTCTGAACTGCCTTTCCGGAGCCTCTGGTGGGGACCTGGGCCCACTGCAGCCACAGCTGAGGAAGGGGTGCAGGAGGCGCCCCCCTACCCCAGCCAGGTGCCACGGAGCCAGAAGCCTGGAGTTGAGGCACCTTTGGCCCCTGGGGCCCTGGCGGGGCCGGGGGTCTTCACTTCCGCTCCCCAGAGCCTGCCCGCTGGCCCTCGCGGCTTCTCCCGGGCGGGCAGGGCATGAGGGACAGTTTGGGGTCTCCCGCCCCCACCCCCGCCAACCGGCCTCCGTCTCCTATAATAAGCTGGCACCGCTCAGCTGCTGTCACGGCCACGGGGTCAGGCGCAGAGGGGCGCAGGCCGGACCCCCCCCCCCTCCCCACGCCTTCCACTCAGGGATTCCAACTAGGCCGGGGTCCGATTTCCCCCTCCGCTGGCCTCTGGGACACCCCCCACCCGGGCGCCCCCGAGGGGCAGTCTGGGGGCGCTCCAGTGCCAGCAGTCGCTGGGCTCAGGGAGAGCCGCTGGTCCCTCGCTGGCACCCAGAGCCAGTAAACTCCCCAGGAGCCCTCGGTGCCAGCGCCCCTCCCCGCTGCCGCCTCCGCGCCGCCCACCCTGCACCACCCCGCGCCGGGTCTCCCCTAAGGCCGGCCCGGCTGGGCCCGGGGGAGGGGCGGGGCGCCCCCACGTCGGCGGGGGGCGGAGGAGGGTGACAAAGGGCCGGACCTGGGCGGGGCGGGGCAGCGGGCCGTCCAGGGGCGCGGTGGAGGCGGGCCGGGGCGGGGACGCGCGGCCGGCGGGGCCTGGGGCGCAGTTGCTGCGGTGGCCGGTGGCGGGGCGCAGGGTAAGTGCGGGGTCCGGGCCGGGATGCAGCCCCCTCTCCAGGCACCCCCGGCCCGGACTGCGGGACCCCCGTGCCAGGGCGCAGCGGGCAGCTCGCCCGAGGGGTGGGGGGGGATGACGTGCCCTGGGGGTGAGGGGCCAGAGCCAGCGGAGAGGGGCGGCGGATCCCGGCCTGGTTGGAACCTCTGAGTCGGGGGTCCGGCCTGCGCCCCTCTGCTCCCGACCCCGTGATCGTGACCCCGTGGCCGTGACAGCAGCTGAGCGGTGCCAGCTTATAGGAGCAAGAAGGCCGGTTGGCGGGGGTGGGGGCGGGAGACCCCCAAACTGTCCCTCCGGCCCTGCCCGCCCTGGGGAAGCCGGAGGGCCAGCAGGCAGGCTCTGGGGGGCAGAAGAGAGCAGAACCGCCCCCCCCCCCGCCCCCCGGCCCCGCCAGGGGTCCAAAGGATCCCGCTGAAACCCTTGATCCTGACCGGCTGGAGCCTCTCAGCCCCGCCAGGCAGGGGTCTTGTGGGGGCTGGTCTCTGGCTCCCCTGTCCCCTGCCCTCTTTCCTCTTGTCCATGAGTGACCGTGGCTCAGGGCTGGGCCCCCCCTCTCCGCCCCCTCCCTCAGAGCTGCTGTTTCCACAGCCCCACCAGCGGCTGGAAGCTTCTTGAGTAAGAATGGGGGTTGAGGGGGCGGGCAGCGGCAGCCTCTCCCCCCACCCCCGGGAAGGGCAGGGGCCTGGGTTTTGAAAATGTTGGGGCTAACCCTTGCACAACTCCTGCAGGCCCCGGAGCCCCCAGCCCTCCCCAACCTCTGGTTTAGCAAGAAGGTGGAAATAAATGCAGAGTTGTTGTTTTTTTTACCGCCCCCCCCCCCCAACCTCCATGCTCTGCCCTCTGCCCTCCGGGGTTGCTGTCCCCCACATCTAGGTGGGCGGCAAGTTCGTGTCCCTGTGGCCCCTCCTGCCTCCCCACCGTGACCCCGATGCTGGCCACCGTCCAGTCCTGTTCCCTGCCATCCTTGTCTCCCTTGGTTGGCCCCCACCCCGAGCGTGGCCTAAAGGTGGGGTCTGGCACCCGCTGCGCCCCAGCCTCTGTGTGTGGGCCCTGCTGTGGGCTCTGCCTGGGCCGCGCCCGGTGCCTGGCTGAGCACTGTGGTTTTCAGCCCTCCTCAGAGGTGATAAGGTAGTGACCCTCTGGCCCGGGACAGGCCGCCTGGCCTTGTGCTTCCTTCCTCTTCCCACTCGCGGCACAAACATCAGCCTGAGCTTGTTCTCGCCTCTGCTCTTGGATCACCCCGAAACCCACCCGGTGCCTGGTACACAGGAAAGGCGCAGCCTATGTGACCAGGTGCGGGCCGGGCATGCAGCCATCACACTTCCACGTTCCTTCCCGTTGCCAAACAGCACCCTCGCTGCATTTCCCCACCACCCTCAGAGTCTTCCGTGCACCCTCCAGCCTTCCTTGGCATTCCCCTGACGCTGGTTGGTGGCACCAGCCATGATGTCCAGGGCTCATGGATTTATGTGGCTGGGTGGGAACGTCTCCCTGGCAGGGCCTGCCCATTTCCCTGCAGCCGCGCCAGCACTGGGCTTTTTCACTTTCCTTTATCTTGTCCGGTTTCGTGGCTTCACGTTTTCTTGTTTAGTGCTGCATGAAGCCGGGGCTTTCCTCTGCATGTGCTGCTTCTGTTTCCTGTCCCGTGGAGGAAGCAAATCACCCGGCACCTCCCTGCTTCCTTTACCTTCACTTGTGGTGTGCAGGGTTACTCACTGGAACCCCAGAGCGGCAGAAGGCTGGGGAGGAGCCACAGAGTTGGCCCCTCGGGGAAGTCTGTGCAGTCTTTGCTCCTTGCAGAGAGCTGGTCTCTCCCACAGGCCACACACACAGAGCCCAGGGCTTGGAGCGACAAAGGAAACCCACTGGGCGTAGCAGGGCCGAAGTCCAGCCTTGGTCTGGGGGCCCCAGCAAGGTGCTGACTGCTGTCAGGCGCTCCTGGGAGAATCTGGTTCCTCTGGCAGCATCTAGCAGCACCCAGTGCCTCGGCGGCATGGTCCTTCCCCGTCTCCCTCTTCTGGGGATGGCGGGAGGGTGGGGAAGATGAACATCTTTGGGGTTAAGAATCTTATGAAATGCGGGGCCGGAGGGACAGCAACATCATCTCCTGGGGCGGCTCTCCCCCTTGAACCCCAGCTTTCCTGATGTCTTTAAAAGCTTCGATTCTCGGGGCTGGAGTGATAGCACAGCGGGTAGGGCGTTTGCCTTGCACGCAGCTGACCCGGGTTCAAATCCCAGCATCCCATATGGTCCCCTGAGCATGGCCAGGGGTAACTCCTGAGTGCAGAGCCAGGAGTAACCCCTGTGCATCGCCAGGTGTGACCCAAAAAGCAAAAAAAAAAAAAAAAAAAAAAAAAAAAGCTTCGATTCTCCTGTGCTTCCCACCCCGTTGGCCCCACCTGACCCCACCCAGCTCCTGAGCCTACATTGAATCCCATCCTCAGGGGAGTCCCTTGTTGAGTCCCAGGCTCCGAGACCCACCGAGATCAGGGTTGGAGCTGTGTGTGCGTTCCCAGCTGCAGCCCGGAGGAGGGAGAGAATGGATGGAGATCACCCCCGGGGTTCCCGAGACACTGGGAAGAGTAGCTGCTTCTGGCCCCCCTCCTCCCCCCACCAGTGACAGGACAGCGGGGAGGACATTTGCCTTGTGCACAGGGGACCCGAGTTCGGTTCCCTGCATCCCATATGGTCCCCCTATTTCCACCAGGTGTGAGCCCTGAGTGCAGAGTCAGGAGTAAGTCCTGAGCACAGCTGGGTGTGCACACACACACACAAAAAAACCCTAAAACAGAACAAAACCCAACAGTATCTGCTTCTGGGAGGGCAGGGGGATATTAAAGATAAAAAGCTTTGAGGTTAAGCTTTTTTACGACATCTGTCACCTTCATTAAAAATTACTTTTGGGGGGGCTGGAGCAATAGCACAGCGGGTAGGGCGTTTGCCTTGCACGCGGCCGACCCGGGTTCGATTCCCAGCATCCCATAGGGTCCCCTGAGCACCGCCAGGGGTGATTCCTGAGTGCAGAGCCAGGAGTAACCTCTGTGCATTGCCAGGTGTGACCCAAAAAGAAAAAAAAATTACTTTTGGGGGGCTGAAAAGATAGTACGGCAGGTAGACCTGGCACCACCTGGGCCCCGCCGAGCCCCTCCAGGAGTGATCCCTGAGTACGTGTGCAGAGATGACCCAGAGGGCTGGAGCGCGTGCGTTGCAGGTGGGTGCCATGTCCTAGCCCCGCTGATGCAGGGCCCCCAAACCGCCCACGGGGAGTAGGTGTGGTCCCCGCCCAAAAAAGTGCAGTAACTTGTCAGTGTAGCAAAACACGCAGCAGAGCGCTGGCAGGAGGTGGCGGGTCTGCATACGTGTCCTCTCATTGCAGGGCCAGAGACCTAGGACCATGGCCACCTTGGATGTAAAGGTAAGTCTGTCCGTTCTGGCGGGCTCGTGACCTCACTGGTGCCCCGGTGCTGAGGAGAGAACCCTGAGAATCCTACCGGGTTCCCCAGGATGCAGCCGTGATGGCTTCTGTCTGGGCTCACTCCTGGCAGACAGAGCTTGGGGACCATATGGGGTGCTGGGGATCGAACCTGGGTCAGCTGCGTTCAAGTCAAATGCCCTCCCCACTGTGCTACCGCTCCAGCCTGTCTGTCTAGTGTTTTTGCTTTTGTTTTGTCTTTTTGGGCCACACCTGGCTGTGCTCAGGGCTGACTCTGAGCTTAGGGCTCACTCCTGGTGGGCTTGGGGGACCCTTGGGATGTCGGGGAAGGAACTCAAGACGGCCGCATGCAAGACGGGAGCCCTCCCAACTGTGCTGTCGCTCCAGCCCCGTCCTCTGTTCTGCAGGGCCCTGCGTGCACAGAGGCTCTTGGAGGGGCTCCATGAGCGCTCCTGGCGTGGGGAGGGGGGCAGCCTCACTCCAGCGGGAGAGGAAGGTCTGGGAGTACGGGCTGCTGCAGTCCCCAAATCATCTCAGGGGTTGTTCGCACAAACCTCAAACTTCCTCCCCGGCCGCAGGGAGGAAAAGCAGCTACGGTTGCGCTTATTTAAGGACTTCCCTGATCTTAAAAATAGGGACCCCCAGGGAGGGGAGGGGCCCCCAAGGGATTTGCAGGAGCAGCCACACCCACTCTGACTCTGGGGGTCGTGAGCAGCGGCTGGTGACAGACACAGGCCGCTGTGTAGGGGAGGAGCGGCCTGGGGGGGCGGGTCGTGCGGGGGGGGGGCGGGGTGAGTGTACAGCTAAGTGTACAGCAGGGAAGGCGCTTGCCTGGCATGTGGCTATTCTGATGTGTCCCAGCACCACAGAGTCCCCTGAGCACAGAGCCAGGAGCAGCCCCCAAGCACCTCCAGAATGACCCAACCCTTCCCCCAACATCCCCCCTCCCCCAGATAAAAAGCTTTTATCTGAACAGCATCATCATTCTGGTTGCTAGAAAGTCCAGCTTTCCTTTTATTTATTTATTTATTTTGCTTTTTTGGTCACACCCGGCGATGCACAAGGGTCACTCCTGGCTCTGCACTCAGGAATTACTCCTGGAGGTGCTCAGGGGACCATATGGGATGCTGAGAATCGAACCCAGGTCTGCTGTGTGCAAGGCAAATGCCGCCCCCCCCACACACACTGGACTATCACCCTGACCCCAAAGTTGAGCTTTGCTGCCCTGCTCTCCTCATGGCCGGCGTGTCCTGGGAAGAGGGGAAGCCGGCCAGCTCGGAGTGAGATTCTGTTCCTCCACGTTGTCTCTTGTTTTTTTTTTTTTTTTTCTTTTTGGGTCACACCTGGCGATGCACAGGAGTGACTCCTAGCTCTGCACTCAGGAATTACCCTGGCGGTGCTCAGGGGACCATATGGGATGCTGGGAATCGAACCCGGGTCGGCTGCGTGCAAGGCAAACGCCCTCCCCGCTGTGCTATCGCTCCAGCCCCCTGTCTCTTGGTTTTTAAGTGAATATTCACATATTCTCTGCATATGATTAAAAACAGCCCCAAACAGGTACGAGTGTATTAAGGTAGACCATATGAAGCCAGGCCTGAGAGAGCTCAACAGGCTGGGCATGGGAGGCCTGCCTTTGATCCCTGGTACCATAGAAACCCCTGAGCGCTGCTGAGCAGGACTTCTGAGCACTGAGCCTTGAGTAAAACCCCTGAGCACTGTCAGCTGTGGCTCAAAAACCAAAACAAGGGGCTGGAGCGATAGCACAGCGGGTAGGGCGTTTGCCTTGCACGCGGCCGACCCGGGTTCGATTCCCAGCATCCCATATGGTCCCCTGAGTACCGCCAGGGGTAATTCCTGAGTGCAGAGCCAGGAGTAACCCCTGTGCATCGCCGGGTGTGATCCAAAAAGCAAAAAACAAAAAACAAAACAAAACAATAGGTAAACCATATGAAATTACCCAGGTGTGCCAGTTTGGCTAAGAAAAAAGTTGACCAAGGGGCCCCCGGGGTCACAGGTTCAGAGGATGCAGTGCCAGGACCCCTGCCCCAGCAGTGCCCAGGGGGTTCCAGGGCCACATCCAGCGATGATCAGGAGACTGCAGATGCCAGGGGTTGAACCCAGACTGGGCACAGAGCAGGCACGTGCCCTGAGCCCTGCCCTCTCTGCCCCGCCCGACTCTTCTGCTCTGGGACTCGTACAATCCTGGTCCTGGGTCTCCAGCTGCCTCCCTGGTTCAGACGTTGATTTTGTGTCTGTGTTTGTTCTGGGGCCACACCCCGCAGTGCTCAGGGCTTACTCCTGCCCTGCCCTTAGGGGTCACTCCTGGTGGGGCTCAGGGGTGACGGGGATCGAACCCGGGTCTGGTGTACGCCAGACAAGCGCCTTCCCACTGCACTCTCTGGCTCCCAGAAGAGGAATTTGTTTGCCCACCGTTTCTCCAGATACTCTTCTGCCCGGTCTCTCTCCTTCGTCTTGGGACTCCAGGTCACGTGCCACTACCTTACGCAGTTTCTCTCCCCCCGACACCCCCCCGCCAGTCCTCTCTCCCTCTGAGCTCCCACTGGACAGTTTCTATTGCCCCGTCTAAGTTCCCTGATCTCTGCTTGGTTGGTTTGGGGGCCATACCTGGTGATGCTCCTGACTGTGTGCTCAGAGCTCCGGGAGGTGCTGGGGCTGACCCAGGCCTCCCCTTACCTCTCTCCGCCCGTCCTCACTGACCCCGGGGCAGTTGCTGTGCAGTGACGGTTTGTTCATCTCCTGGTTGTAATTTTAGTTCTGGGAAGTCCACCTGGGTATTTGTTATGGCTTCTATTTCCCCATGGAAACGGTCTCTTCCCACGTTTCCTGGTTTCCTGGAAACCCCCTCCCCAAATATTTGTAACAACTATTTTCAAGTCTCTGCTGGCGGAGATCTGTCCATTTGCAATGAATCAGCTACTGTTTCTACCAGTTTGGAGCCACACTGTTTTTTTCTGCTTCTTTGAATAGTCCCTTCTTTTTTTTTTTTTTTTTTTTTTTTGCTTTTTGGGTCACACCCAGCAATGTTCAGGGGTTACTCCTAGCTCTGCACTCAGGAATTGCTCCTGGCAGTGCTTGGGGGACCATATGGGATCCCGGGAATCGAACCCAGGTTGGCCGCGTGCAAGGCAAACGCCCTACCCGCTGTGCTATCGCTCCGGCCCCGAATAGTCCCTTCTTATTGTATGATGAACATTCCAGCTGCTCTGGGCTACTCCCAGTAATGCCATAATTTTTTTTGGGGGGGTCACTCCTGGGGAGTTAGGGGGGCAGCGGTCCCAAGATTGAACTTGGGACTCAAACATGGAAAGCTTGAAAATTGCAAATGTGTATATGTGTGTATGTGTGTGGTGCTGGGGATCGAACCCAGGGCTTCGTCCATGGAAGCCGCATTCCTGGTAAAGGGGACCCCGGCTGTGGCCGGCTCGGTGAGGTCTGCTTCCAGCCACTCTGGGATGTCTGGCGAGGCGCCGGTGTCCGTGGCTGCTCTGCCCTGACTCCGGCCACTCACACCGCTCCCATCTGGCCCGACTCTCTCTGGTGGCGCTTTTGCTGTTTAGAAGTCAGGGCAGGGGGCCAGAGCTATAGTACAGCAGGCAGGGCGCTTGCCTTGTATGCAGCTGACCTGAGTTCAATCCTGGGCATCCCATATGGTCCCCCAAGCACCGCCAGGAGTAATTCCTGAGCACAGAGCCAGGAGTAACCCTGAGCATCGCTGGGTGTGACCCAAAAAGCAAAAGAAAAAAAAAAAGAAAGAAAAGAAAGAATTCAGGGCAGGCCTGTAGGGGGCGCTTTCTCTCTGCACGGCTTCCTTGGGAGCACGGCGGGTCCTGAGGGGGCGGGGCTCGGCCACCCTTAGCAGGATCTCTGTCACGGAGTCTGGAGGTACCTGTGGCCCGGCGCCCAGCACAGCGGGGGGGGGGGGGGGCAGCTCCTTCCTCTCATTCTCTTCACACCTCTCGGGGAGCAAGGGAAGGTGACGCATGTCCATTTAGTGCTGTCCGCCCGGCCGGGCTCCGGAGGGGCCTGGCCACTCGAGCATGCCCAGAAATTTCATGATTTTGCACGTTTACACTCTGAAACGGTTTCACTCGTCTCCCAAAAAAGAACGGGGCTTTTGCATGTATGGAAAATGTTTTGCATGGGCGGCATTCTCTCCACTCATCTCTAGACCTGCCTTCCGCCTCCCCACGCCGCTGCCGTCACTTCGATCCCAGAGGTTTTGAGCTTCTGTCCAGAGCGACGCTCTGGGGCTCGGGGCCCGGGAGGGAACCGGAAACGGTCTGGCTCCCGTGGCACTTCAAGACCATGTCCTGGGGGAGGCAGGTGGCCAGCAGAGGACAAGTGGACGCCAGCCAGCCGTGCGTGCGTGGAGAGACGAGGCAGGGAGGGGGCACAGCACGCCCCTGGGAGGGGGGAGGTTGTCGGGGCAGGAGGGCTTTGAGCTGAAGCCTGAGGCATGTGACAGAGCCAGGATGGGGGCAGGGCGGGCATTGCCGGGAAGAGGGGGCCCTTGCGTGGGCCCAGATTTGTGGGGTTCCAGGGAAGGCTGGGCATGATCTCACTGATGTGCTAGAAAGTTCTTTCTGGTTGCCCTCTAGAGAGTGGGCGGGAGGCCCCAGGGAGCTAGAAGTGGCCGGCAGTGGGCAGGGTGGAGAAGTGGCCACGAGAGAAACGTCTGTCTTGAGACAGTCTCTGAACGGCGCCCACAGTGTCCGGTGAGGTAACCAGGAGCAGGACAGAGGCTCGAGGGAGCAGAAGGCGGGGCCGCTCCAGGTGGCAGATGGGCCGTTTGTGCTCTGAACTTCCCAGACAGCTGTGCAAAGGCCAGGTGGGGCCACGCCTCGTGTCTGGAGCTCCATGATGGTGCCACAACCAAGGCCACCATCCCAGGACAGCTGTGGCACTGAGGGACACCCAGGAACGTAGATGCCACCTTGGGCCCAAGTCTGGTGTAACCAGTACTCAAAAATTCGAGATCTGGGGCTGGAGCAATAGCACAGCAGGTAGTGCGTTTGCCTTGCATGCAGCCGACCCAGATTCTTTTTTTTTTTTTTTTTTGCTTTTTGGGTCACACTCGGCGATGCACAGGGGTTACTCCTGGCTTTACACTCAGGAATCACCCTTGGCGGTGCTCAGGAGACCATATGGGATGCTGGGAATCGAACCCGGGTCGGCCGCATGCAAGGCAAACGCCCTACCCGCTGTGCTATCACTCCAGCCCCCCGACCCAGTTTCTATTCCCAGCATCCCATTTGGTCCCCGAGCACCGCCAGGAGTAATTCCTGAGTGCAGAGCCAGGAGTAACCCCTGTGCATTGCCGGGTGTGACCCAAAAAGCAAAAAAAAAAAAAAAAAAAAATCGATGTCTTAGGGCCAGAGAGAGAGAGAGACACAGAGAGAGAGAGAGAGAGAGAGAGAGAGAGAGAGAGAGAGAGAGAGAGAGAGAGAGAGAGAGAGAGACCGACAGAGAGAGAGAGAGAGAGAGAGAGAGAGCACAGTCGGGGGAGAGCCTGCCTTGCACACAGTCAGTCCGGGTTTGTTTCTGGCACCCCAGAGGATCCCCCAAGCTCTTCCGGAAGTGATTCCTGAGCACTGCCAGGTGTGGCCCAGCAATGAATGTGTGAGGTCTTCCTCTGAAGGATGCCAGCAAGCAAAGTGTCTCCTGAGGCAGCAGAGTGGAACCCCAGGACGTGCGGAGGGGGCGTTTGGAGAAAGGGCAGTGGGGCGTGGGGACCCCTGAATGGGGCAGGGGGGTGTCGCCAGTGCCCTGAGCTCATGCATTGAAGAAATCCCCGCCGTGATGGGGCACCTTTCAGGGAAGACTCTGGAACGTGGCTCTGATTCCAGCACATATGGCAAAGCTCCCCTTTGGAGAGCCGGGGCCTCGGGCAGAGACGCACCAGCTCTGCGGGGCCGGACCAGGCCCGTTCCTTGGCTGGTGGCGCCGGCGCCCCTTCCGACACCCTGGGAGGAGCCCCTGACCTCATCCCCTAATCCAGCACTGGCTGTTGTCCGTGCAAGGACGACATGGCGATGCAAGGGGCCTGTGGTTGTTCTTGGGATTTTCCTGCGTCCGGGCCTCTGGGCTGTCTCATCTGCTTCCTCTTCCTCGGCTGACACCCGAGGCCTGGCATGGTGGGCAGGTCGGGGGGGCAGGTCGAGGGCAGAGGGCGTCCTGCCTCGAAGCCGTCCGGGGTGTGTCTGAGGCTGAAGGCTGGGCGGCCCCACTCACCCGTGGCAGGAAGGCGGCCCTCGCCCTTGGCGAAACTCGGGGCACTTTTACTTTAGGTTCTGCCTGGCCTGGCTCTCGGCCTGGGAAGTCTCTGCCCCCTGGGCTGCTCCCGCGGCGTGTCCACGCGGCCCATGAGGGTCCTTGATGACGGGGCCGGGGGGTGGGGGCACTGCGGGACGATCGCGTGGGTCCGACCACAGACGGGCCTGCCAGGATCTGGGGTTTCCTGTTGCCTCACAGGCCCGCGTCCCTGGAGTCCAAAAATACGATCACGAGAAACCGCCGTGCCCCAGTGTCTGCGAGGGGTGGGGGTGGGGGTGGGCGTCCAGCCGGGCCGCCCCGCCCAGCGCTGCCTCCCTGTCCCCTCCAGGCCGCCACCCGCAGGGCCAAGGCGGCTCGCGGCGCCGAGAGGATGAGCAAGTTCCTGCGGCACTTCACCGTGGTGGGGGACGACTACCACACCTGGAACTTCAACTACAAGAAGTGGGAGAATGAGGAGGAGGAGGACGAGGAGGAGCCCGCGACTGCGACGGCAGGGGCCGAGGAGGGCAGAGGCGCCGCCGCCCCCGCCCAGCCCGGGCCCCGGCCCTCAGCGCAGTTCAGAACCTCCCTGAGGAAGCTCTTCAGCTCCCACCGCTTTCAGGTAAGGTGGGCAGAGCCCCCCGGGGGCCCAAGGTGTGGGGCCCCGTCTCTGCCCCCGCCCCCTTCACTCGTGGCACCCGGCACCCCCGCACCCCCCCCCATCTGCCCCAGACAGGTCGCCTGTTGTTGAGGGGAAAAAATGAGTTGTGATGTAAAGTCCCCTAAATACCCACCACCTCCCGACAGACTCAGAACCCGGCTGTGGGTCCCCGCCAAGGCCCCTCCATGGTGCTGGCTGAGAGCGGCCAGACCCCCCAAGACCGCCCCCAGGCCCTCCAGCGTGTGGGAAATGTGCAGAGCACCTTGACCCAGGAGGCCGGGAGCAGCCTGGGGTCCCCGCTGGCCGGGGGAAGGCTGGAGGAGGGTGGCTTCTGGATAGACACACGTTTCCCATCTGCAAGGGGCGAGAAGGTTCTGGAACTTGACAGTGGCGAAGAGCTTGTGAACGGGCTTCATGCCACCGTGCTGCATGCCAGCATGGAGGTGGGGAATTCTATGAGGCCAATCGGCTCGCAGCCCCTCAGCCGATCGTCGAGGCAGGAGCCGGGGCCTGGCCTTGGCCCAGCAGGTCTCGGGGCCCCCCCGGCTCCCACACATGGCGCCGACGCTGTGGGTCAACCCAGAAAGTTCCGCCAGGCTCAGCTGTGCCCACCCAGGTGCGGGCACCAACAAGAGCGGGAAACGTGGGTGTGGAAGAGCCCGCGGTCGCGTCTGGGAAGGACAGAGCCGGCGGAGCCACACCCCCAGGCCCCCGCCCCAGCAGGCCGCAGCCCCTTCTCTGCGACCCCCCTGGGCACGGTTCCGCCCCTCCCGGTGGCAGCCCCCCAGCCGGCCTCTCTCCCGCGGGCTGACAGGCCGCCTCCCTCCCGAGGTGCCGCCCCCGTGACGGGAGAGGAAAGTGGCTATTAAGCCATCGGGGCTGAAATCCCAAACCCCCAATTTCAGGCGCAGAAGGAAGCAGCCAGCTGCCGGGCGCCCCGGCCGCCCCCTCGCAGGGAGCCCTCCCCCTCCTCCCCCACCCCCGGGGCTCAGGCCGACCCCCACCCCTGGCTGGGACCCCCAGGGAGGCTTCTCCTGGGGAACAGTCGCTTCTTGGCACCTCCTGTCGTTAGGGGGCACGGGGGTGCGGGTCTTGGTGGGGACACCCCAGGGTCATGGGGGGAGTCGCTGTGGGGAGGGGGTGGGGGAGGGGGCTCCCAGAATGGGTCGGTGGATGCTGGTTCTGAGAAACACTTTCCACGCGGCTCTGAGTTGGTGGGGACGGGAGACCCAAGGCAGGCTCGAGGAGGGGCCGTTTGAGTTGACGGGCCTGGGGCCCCTCAGGGAGAAGGCTCTGGAAGGTTCTGCGTGGACCGATGGGAGGCAGGCCGGGCCGGATGTGGGGTGGGAGTGGGGCGACTGCCCCCGAGAGGCAGCGCTGGGGCTTTGTGCACAAGAAGCTTCTGGAATCCCTTTCGGGGCTGTGTCTCCCCCTGCTTTCATGGCTGGACAGAGCCAGGGACGCGGTGTGGGGACTGTTGGGGCTCGCGCAGCCTCGGCGGACCCCGAGGGCCAGGAGCAACTTCCCTCGCCTGCTCCCCGGCTGGCCCGGCACCTCCCGCTGGGCGTGGAGGCAGCTCTCGTCTTTCCCGCCCCTTCCCAGGGCTGTGAAGCTCAGCCACGCCAAGCCCAGCAGGACTGAGGGGTCTAGGCTGGGGTGGGGGACGGGAAGCGCCATCCCCTCCGCCAGCTGTTCTGCCCCAGGCACTTCGGTTCTTCAGCTTCCCAAAGCCTCAGCATTTTTTTAGTGTTAATTTTTTTTTCTTTTTCTTTTTGGGTCACACCTGGCGATGCACAGGGGTTATTCCTGGCTCTGCACTCAGGAATTACTCCTGACGGTGCTCAGGGGACCATATGGGATGCTGGGAATCGAACCCAGGTTGGCCACGTGCAAGGCAAATGCCCTACCTGCTGTGCTATTGCTCCAGCCCCAGTGTTTATTTTTATTCTATGGAATCACCCTGAGATAGAGCATTACAAAGCCGTTCATGATTGGGTTGCAGTCATAGAATGTTCCAGCAAAAGCCGTCCCTCCACCAGTGTAATTTCCCAGCACCAATGTCCCCAGTTTCCCTCCCCCCACAACTAACCCCCACACACCAACCTGCCTCTATGGCAGGCACTTCTCTCTCTCTCTCCCTCTTTCTCCTTTTAGGCATTACGGTTTGCGGTACAGGTGCTGAAAGTTTATCATGTATATCCCCATACCTGCTTGTCCAGAGTGATCATTTCCAACTGTCAGACTGGACCCTCCTCTATCTTAACTACCCTCCACCACCACCCCCCCCCCCCATCGCCTTGTCCATTTTCCCTGGCCTTGGATATTAGTTTCATACTTTTTTTTATATCCCATAAATAAACGCATTCTATATCTGTCCCTCTCCTTCTGACTCATTTCACTCAGCACGACTCCATTTCTAGGCAAATTTCATGACCTCATTTTTCCTAACAGTTGCATAGTATTCCACTGTGTAGATGCACCATAATTTCTTCATCTATGTGTCTGTTCTCGGGCACTCAGGTTGTTTCCAGCTTCTGGCTACTGTGGATCGTGTGCAGTGAACATAGGAGTGCAGATGGTGTTTCTGCTGTGCTTTTGGACCCCCAGAGAAACAAATTCTCGGCACTTTTGTCAGGGAAAACCCCTCAGAAAAACTGTGTAGGGCTGGCAATGTGGCTTTAATTGCCACAATAATTAGTTACAGTTTGAAATTGGCAGGAGACGGGTGGTGGGGAAGGGGGTCCTTCCACACAGGCTGAGGTGTGATCGGTGCCGGGCCTCCTTCTCTCGGTGCCTGGGACCTGGGTTTGATGTCTGTGAGGGAGTTGGTTGGTTCTGCTGTGAGTGGGCAAGTCCAAGGCCTCAGAGACCTGTCACAGAACAGGGTTTGCAGTTTTGTGAAATTCCTTCCGGTGAGATCCACGTAGCAGCTTGGATATTCAGAGTGAATAGCTCAGTGACATCCAGTGCATTCACAGTACGGTCTCACCATCCCGCCACAATTTCCACCGACAATTCCCGCATCCCACAGGCCGCCCCGGAACCCTGAACCAGGTAGGCCTCAGCCTCTGCATCTCAGTGGATTCGCCTGTTCGGGAGGTTTGCTATCGGCCAAGTCACGGACCCTCTGTTGTGTCCGGCTCTTTCCTGGACAGCCGGTCTCCTGGCTCATCCACACCAGGGCGCCTCCCCTCCGAGGCCCCTCCACAGCCCCCCCACGGCCCCCCCACGGCCCCCCCACGGCCCGACAGTTCATGTCAAATACTCCCTGTCTTGGTGTTAAGAAGCTCTCGGCTCCCTCGGGACCCTCCAACCAAGGACGAAGTACGAAAGGGAGCGGCCACTTGGGGACTGAGCCTCTCTCAGGCCCCTGGGGGTGGAGACATGTGAAACTTCGCAGTTTGCCTGCGAGCTTCATAGCCGACCCCCGCATCAGATGCTTTATTAGACCCTGCAACCGGTGTATTTAGTTATCTTTCTGCATCCTACCCCCCCACACACATTTATTCACTTGAACACTGTGGTTTACAAAGTTGTTCAAGGTGATTTGTTCCAGGCATTCAGTATTCCATCCCCAAACCCACCACCACTGTTATCTTCCCTCCACCACTGTCTCCATTTTCCCAGCCACCCCTCAGGCCCGCCCCCATAAGAGGCCCACAACAACTTATTTTATAGTGCTTGTTACCAATACATTGCTAACAGAATGATCAAAAAATGTCTCCTTAGAAGAAAATTAGTGAAAATTACTGTATCTCACCATGGGGACAGTAAGTCTTTGTTGCAGGGATTACTAAGCTATTGTTCCAAGTTAGGCCTCCTGGGCTAATGTTTTCATTGGCTGAGATTGGTTAGCTTCTACGTTATACCCCATCCAATCTGGTGTGCTCCCACTGGGATGTCAGTGTCAGAGCTTGGAGATGTTACATGTAGCTCTCGCACTCCAGGAAATCCAGAATGTTTAACTGGATGGTCCAGCTGGAATTCAATTTTGTTTTTGTTTTTTGGTCACACCCAGCAATACTCCAGGGTTCCTCCTGACTCTGCACTCAGGAATCACTCCTGGCAGTGCTCAGGGAACCATATGGGATGCCGGGGATCGAACCTAGGCTGGCCGCGTGCAAGGCAAACACCCTCCCTGCTGGACTACTGATCCGACCCCTGGAGTTAAATTTTTAACTGGGCAGCAGCTTTGGGGTGTGGGCGTGACTGTCGGGGTTTCCAGAAGTACAGGCAGGTGGGTGGAGGTATTCCGTCTCAACCCCAAAAAGGCCCCAGGCTCTCAGCCACAGGAACCTGCGCACCTGCATATTGGCAGGTTGAGTTCTCTGTGAGGCTCAGTCCTGAGGTGATGTCTGGCCGGAGGCACGGCAGCCACTTCGGAATGTAGGAGCCAGTGTTTGCTGGGGCTCCGTTTGGGCGGGCACTGGCACTGAGAGTGGCCTGGAAGTCTCAGCCGGGGACCGGTGTCCAAGAAACTTTTGCAGCTGGTTGATGTCTTCCAAGGCGAGTAGGTGAGCTTCCACGGCGGCAGGGTGTTTGGCGGGAGTGACTCAGCATCCGGTGCTCTGATTGCTGCCATAACCAGCCACAGCTCGAGACGGTCACAGGTGGGAGAGGCCATCCTTGGACTGAGCCGTTTTGTCTCAGCCTGAAGTGTTGACACTGGCGGACCACGGCTAACTGATTGCAGGGGTCAGATTCGCTCCTCCCGGGAGCCTCAGAGACACGGCCTGGGGAAGAAGGGATGGTCCAGAGTGGCTGAGGCCAGTGAGGGGGACACGCTGTGAGCCCTACCCAAGCGCCTCAGTGCCGCTGCCTCTCTGGCCACCAGACCACTGTGCCACCCTCACTGACCCCGCCCAGCCCTCTGCACCCAAACGGGGAGGAAGGTCCGCCTGCCCCGGACAAGCTGTTCTGTGCGGCGTGGGCATCTCTGCCACCCGAATGCCCACGGCGGCCAGGCCTCCAGCTTCTTCCCCGATGGCGGCTCTGGCCGAGCGTTCCCAACTCTTTGCTGCTCTAGGCGTGGGCGAGCCCCAGACATAGAAAAGGGGAAACTCTGGGAACTTGCTGTTCTTGGTTTCGCCAGGGCTGACCCGCTTGGTGTGCGAGTGAGAAGGAGCTGTGAGTCCTGGTCAGCCCTCGCGAGGGGCCCACGTGGGGTCAGGCAGGGCTGGAGGGGGACTGGACGCGGTCCTCCACCCAGGGCCCCCTCCAGAGCCTCTCTGCTTGGCATCCCGGCCCGGGGTTTGCCCAGGAGGGCCCGAGGCAGCCCCTGCACGGGTGTGGGTGCGGGGGGCGGCGGGGAGCTGGCCCCGCGGTCCTCACACCCTCCTCGGCCTGCAGGTCATCATCATCTGCCTGGTGATTCTGGACGCGCTGCTGGTGCTCGCCGAGCTCATCCTGGACCTGAGGATCATCCAGCCCGACAAGAACAACTATGCCGCCAGGGTAAAGTGTCGCCCTGGCTGGGGGGCTCAGACGGGCGCTTCGAGTCCAGGAGCAGAGAAAACGCCTCTGCCCCTGCACGCGGGAAGCCGCGCAGCGCTGGTGCGACCCTGGGAGCTCTGGCCCAGCTTCTCGGGGCTCCACCTGCTGCTCCCCCTCCACACTGACTGCCCGGGGGAGACCTGGACCCTCTCCCCAGAGTGGCGGGTGCCCCAGCAGCAGCACCAGGGAAGTCGGGTGCACCTCAAAGCAGCTCCTGCGCTGCCTTTTGGCAGCGGATTCTCCTTTGATTCTGGGGCTCCCGTTTCAGAGCCCTGCTCCCCCCTGCCCTACTCCACTCTCCGCACGCCCAGGGAAACGCCCTGCTTATACTGGCTCTCACACCTTCACGCTTCTTTCTGAAAAATGGCAAATACACATTTTGTTACTTTTTTCTACACTTCTTTTGACATCCTCAAGCACTTAAATATTTAGCTTTTTTTTTTTCCTTTTTTGGGTCACACCTGGTGATGGGGTGATGGCCAGGGGTTACTCCTGGCTCTGCACTCAGGAATGACTCCTGGCAGTGCTCCGTGGACCATATGGGATGCCGGGTATAGAACCCTGGTAGGCCGGGTCCAATAAAACTTGCTGTACTATTGCTCCATCCCTCCTAAATACTTCAGTGTGTCTAAGAACCGTCATTACCTCTTGTGTTCTCATAAAAAAACATCAGTAGCCCCAGTTAAAGTCGGTAACAGCCTGCTTGTATTCTAATTTCCTCATTTGTCCCAAGAATGTCTATTTAATTTTATTTTTATTTACTTATTTGGCTTTTTGGGGCCACGTCCAGGGGCACTCTTGGTCCTTCACTCGGGAGTCACTCCGGGCAGTGCTGGGGGATCACAGGGGAGGCCCGGGAGTGAACCTGGGTTGGCTACATACAAAGCAAATGCCCTACCCACTGTATTTTTTTTTTTTAGCTTTTTGGGTCACACCTGGCAATGCACAGGGGTCACTCCTGGCTCTGCACTCAGGAATGCACTCACGGCTGGCGGTGCTCAGGGGACCCTATGGGATGCTGGGAATCGAACCCGGGTCGGCCACGTGCAAGGCAAACACCCTCCCCTCTGTGCTATCGCTCCAGCCCCTCTACCCACTGTATTTGCTCTGACCCCAAGAAAGTATTTTTTAAAAATACGGGTGAGACCACACAGTGCTTCAGGGCCCAGGGTCACTCCCAGTTGTGCTTGGGGGCCATCAGGCCACACCCAGAGTCCAGGCAGCTGTGCTTGGGACCACACCCCAATGGTGTTCCGGGGGTCTGTGGAGAGAGAGGACCCCTGCACTCTCTCCCGCCCCTTGGCATGTCTGTACATTCTCCCCGCCTGACTGCACCCGTGGGGGTGGGGTGCGCTCGTGCCTTCTCGCCCCACTTCCCCCCAACACCTGGGGGCTGGTGTCTTTTTATTAAGAAAAACCTCCGCGTGGCCGAGTGGGGCCCAGGCGTGTCTGTCTTCCTGCCCTGTGGGTTCTTCTGAGCTTCACTGTTTGCTCTCACGGTCACGGGGCCTGCACTGACCGCTGAGTCCTGCAGGCAAGTCCCTGGCAGGCTTCTTGCTGCCTCTGGTTGTCCCCACTGGCTCTGTCCTTCCCCTGCCCTGCCAGGAAAGCTCCCTTTTGTTAAGGTCAGTCACTACAGACCAAGCGTGGGAACTCTTTCCACTCACTGGTGATGGTTTCCGGTCAGGGCCCGCGGTCAGCTGCTGGGTCAGTCTCCAGCCTTTGGTTCTGCAGCTCCTGGTGGCTGGGATGTGCCTCAGGGGCATCTGTGCCTGCCTGATGCTCCTGCTGCAGGATTCGCTCCTCTGGGCAGGACCGCGGGGCCCGGTGCCTAGTGAATTCCCTGCCCTAGCCCGGGGCAGCCCTTCACTTAGTCCAGCTGCCGTGGGGACCAGCCCAGGCCCCTCACCACGACTCCTGTCTGCGCAGGTGTTCCACTACCTGAGCATCGCCATCCTGACCCTTTTCATGATGGAGGTTTTCTTCAAAATATTCGTCTTCCGCCTCGAGTTCTTCCACCACAAGTTTGAGATCCTGGACGCCATCGTGGTGGTGGTGTCCTTCGTCCTAGACATCGTCCTCGTGTTCTGGGAGCACGAGTTTGAGGCCCTCAACCTGCTCATCCTGCTGCGGCTGTGGCGGGTGGCGCGGATCATCAATGGTAGGTGCCCTGTGTTGGGGCGGAGGCTGTTCCGGGATGGGGGCGCCCTCCAGCCACACCCTCTCCAGGACCCTCGGGGAGAGCGCAGGGCTGCTCAGGCACGCGCATCAGCAGGCCGTGCGCCCATGCATCGTGAAAGGTACCTGGAGGGGCTGGAGAAACAGTTCAGCGGGGAGGGCGCTGGCCTTGCACACAGCTGACCCGGGTTCAATACCCAGCACCCCATAATAACCCGAGCACCTCCCGGAGTAATTCCTGAGTAACCCTGAGCATTGCCAGATGTGGCCCAAAAAACAAAAGAAAGGAAGACAGACAGAGGGGAGTGGAAAGCACGGACTGATACAATGGCCCCCTCCTGGCTTGGTTCCCATGGCTCCCGTTTTTAATCTGGGGTTTCCTTAGCGTGTTCTCACGAACCCCTTCACTCCTCAGGATGGGCCCGTCCAAGGGGGTGCCAGTCAGCTTCTCCGCTCAGAAGCCACAGCACGTGCCTTCCGAGGACGTGCCTCTTTCCTGGGATAACCTGTTGACCGTGAACGGCTGCTCTACCATTCTCCGTGGGGAGTCCTGTGCCCCCCACAGACCCTGAGGGAGCCGTGACAGGCTGGCTTGGCGTGGACAGAGTGGTCTCTGGTTATTTAATGTCCCAGTGCACTGGACTAGTCAGGGCTGCTAGAATGCTGTGGGCCTGCTGAGTCAGTCATTTTTATTGGGGGAAGAGGTGCTTCCGGGGGGGACCCTTCCTGCCAGGCGCTTCAATGTGACGGCTTGATGGTGTGGTGTGGTGAGGGCCCTGGTGCTCGGGGCCCATAAAAGCCATCCAGTTGGTACCCAAGGGACCCCAGGCCTTACCTGGCAGAGGTCAAGGGGCTGCAGGGTGCCGGGATTGAACTGGGGTGGGCTACCTGTGAATTGGGCTTTGGGCCACTGTTCCTCTGTCCCGCCGGAAAGCCTTGACACCCTCTCACTTCTCTGCCCTTTGCTTGTTGAAGGAACGACACACACGCACGGCTGTATCTCATGTATGAGCTCACACATTTTGATTTCTGCGTTCACGGTCACACGTTTGTGGTGTGCCAGTCATGCACTGGTGTGGTGCCAAGGCTCCCAGTGCCACTGGGCTAGGGCAGTGCTGGGAACACAGCTTGGGGTCTCGTGTGGCAGGGCAGGTGCTTTGCCGTTGAGCTGTGCTTGGGTCAGTGTTTCTCGGTCTTACCTCGACCGTGGTGTTTTTCTAACCTTCCTATGCCCTCTCCATCCTACCAGCAGGCCCTAGTCTCCTGTTGTGACCCCTCAGTTAACACTCAGGGAGGCTTCAGCCCCCCTAAGAAATGTGCTTGAGCCTCTTTAGTTTATTTGGGGGAGGGTGGCGTGCGGGGTTTGGGTCACACCTGGAGAATCACTCCTGGCAGCTCTGAGGACCATATGGGGTGCCGGGAATGGAACCCAGGCTGGCTGCTTGCAAGATAAGCACCGCCCTATTGCTCCGCCACCCGAATGCTCCGAGGTCACCCCCTTTGGTTTTCTTAGAGAGTCGGGGAGTCTGGGAGGCAGAGAGCAAGCACAGGAGTTAGGTGCTTGCCTTGCACACAGCCGGCCCCAGTTCCAAACCGAACCTGGCAGCGCATATGGTGCTCCGAGCACTGCTGTGAGTGGTCCTCTGAGCACCACTGGGTGTGGCCCCCAAACAAAACAACACACAAAGGAGTGTGGTGAGAGGTGTGGGGTGTGCTTTTCTGCAGTGCTCCCAGACTGGTCTGGGACCTCCACACTAAGGCTCATGCAGCACCCTCGGGTGCTGTCTGGAGAGTTGGTGGGCCTGTCCAAGCAGGCGTCCTTCCTGGCAGACGCCCAGGCCCCCGCCCGCTGCCCCCCCAGTGTGCACCCTGCCAGTGGGGGGCGCATCACCTCGGTGGTGGTCTGTGTAACCCTCCGCCTGGGGGCTCTTCAGGCCCTCAAGCCCCGTAACACATTCATCTGGGTCCTGTGGCTCCTAGTAAAGTGCTCATGCTGATTACTGCATTCATCACTCAGGAAAAGGCACTGTCCCGCAGCTTATGACTGGGGTAGGTAAACTAGTAATTATAAGTCACTCTTGAACTCATCACCCCACAGTGAAACTTCCATTTCTTAGCGCCCCCCCACCAAAAAAAACCAACAGATGTGTAAGACTTGTTCATTTCCTTTGTCTCAGTGCGGCAGGGCTGGGGAGGCTGGCTGGTGCCCATTACTGTGCCACTGTCAAACTTAATATGACACGGACGGGCTGGGCCGCTCAAGGCCACAGCACCAGCCACAAAGGCGCTTGGTGCACACGGACGCCAGGGGCCACCGCGCTCACACCTCCTTGGGGAGGGACAGGCAGCCCCGGGCAGCATGAGCATCTGGGGGCCATCCAGTGGGGCCCATCCCCCAGTCCTTCGTCCGTCGAGGTCTCCTTTTGGCCTGACCCTGCGAGGTCGCAGCTGCGGGGGAAGGAAGGGCCCCACTCCGGGCGCCCGGCTGGCCCGTGTGCATGTGCGGGGAGGAACGGGAGCGGCAGGCAGGGGCTGCGCACACGGCGGGTCAGGGATTGTTTATTTTTCGGTTTGGGGGCCACACCCGGCGGTGCTCAGGGGTTCCTCCTGGCTCTGCTTGGGGGAGTTCTCCGGAATCAGCTTGGGGGACCACACGGGATGCCAGGGCCGGAACCCAGGCCAGCAGCTTGCCGCTCAACGAGGCCGTGACCTTCCACACCAGAGGCCGTGGGCGATGGCTGGTCCCCAGGGGGGACATCTGACGGGAAGCTGGGTTCTGTTTCCAGAGCTGACACCCTCGCCTCTTTTTCAGGGATAATCATTTCTGTTAAGACGCGCTCAGAGCGGCAACTGCTCCGGTTAAGGCAGCTGAACGCGCAGCTGGCGGCCAAGATCCAACACCTCGAGTTCAGCTGCACGGAGAAGGTAACCAGAGCCCGGGGGTCGGGGGGGCGCCCATCGGTCACCACGCCCCGGCACCCCGGGTCCTTTCAGCCTGGGCCCAGGCGTCACCTCCTTCCCAAGTGTCTCACCAGGTCCCCAGGACCCGCGGCTCACAGCTCAAGGCCTTCCTCCCCTTTGTACTGACAGGAGCAAGAAATCGAGCGGCTGAACAAGCTGCTGAGACAGCACGGGCTGATGGGCGACGTGAGCTAGGCCCGGGCTGCCTGGCGCGGCTCCCGCGGGGACAGGCCTCCGGAAGGCCCGAACTCCTCTCCGGCCGACCCAGAGTTCCCCGTCCCTCGCTGGCACTGGCCAGTGCACCCGAAACCCAGCGTCTCGTTCAACACGTGGCTCTTGCTTCAAGCTGAACAAAGCTGGCTGGTGACTTAGCCGCGACTCGGAACTCGCCTCACCAACTGCTTCTCAAACTTTCCGGCCTCGTCCCTGGAAAGGAGAAAGAAAGGGCCACTCCCTTGGCCTCCCGCCCTGCCGTGGACACCTTCATCCCGCCCCGCTCATCTCCCCAGGGCGGGGGTTCCCAGCTGGGGCCCCTCCCCTCCCTCTCAGCATCCTCCAGCTTCTAGCTGGCTCCGCCTAGTTCTGCCCCCTGACAACATTTTTCTCAATTACCGTCCAATTAACATATAAATAAGCCCTCTCCTTCCCTGGGGCCCTCCTACTAGATTCTCCCCGGCTTCAGCTGCTCTGCGGGTCCCTGGCCAGCCTCCCGTGGGAGAGCCAGCTAGCTTCAGCGCCTGGCAGAGACGCGGCAATTAGCCCAGACTCCACTATAATTAACGTGGCACTGGGGGAAGAGTCCCCAGGAGGTCTCGTGTGCGCACGATTTCCTACCATCGTTGCTATTTTTATACGCAAGCAAGACCTGAAAAGGAAAGAAAACCTCAACTACAAACAATGACTGTTTTTTTAAAAATAACTCACATCAAAGCGGGGAAGGGTAACTGGGATAAACCCGCAGAGCCGGCACCAATTCAAGGGACGTTCTCAGTCTTCTCAAAGGCGCCACCTGCTTTCCACTTAGGTGGGGAGTAGCGGAATTAACAAAGATGCCCCGACCATAAAAAGTCAAACCCAATAGAATAAAATTTCCAAAAGGTAAAAAGGAGGGGATGCGTGGAGCGAGGAGGCCGTCTGCTTTGGGGGCAGCCTCTCTGGGGGGCTTCGGGGCCCACACACAGTCGAGGGGTCAGGGGTGGGTGGGAGCGCCAAGCTTACGTCAGGCAAACGGGAAGAAGAAGTCGAAAGGTAGCTTGGCGTTGATGGTGGGCCGAGCCCGGTAGCCTGCCTCTGCTGGGGCGGACACGTCCACAAAGGTGACCGCAGTGGAAATAGGAATTGTCCTTTCAGCGCCTGGGTTGGCCTGAAAGAAGAAGTTGAGTCAGCTGAGACGGAGCAACCTTCTCCCCGCCAGCCTGTCACCCCGCGGACCCGAAGGCCAGGTGACGCTCATTTCAGCCACTAACAGGGCTGAGATACAATTATTTTTTTTAAAAACAATACAAGTTTTACTCAGATGGTTCTAATCAATCAATACATCAATAGTAACCTCACCTCAATTTTCACGTGTGAATTTTAAGATCAAATCCAAGTAAGAAGGCTCGTGTGAGCGGAACCAGGATCAGGGAAGCCTCTGTTCTCTAGAAGAGGACTGCTATTTCCATTTTCATCTTTACCACAAATAAAGCTCACCTATCACACTTGAGTCTTACCTGGACTTAGTTTTCCTTTGTGGGGTTTGGGGTCACACCCAGCAGTGTCCGGGGCTTGGGGTGGCTCCTGGGAGGAAAGCCAAGGGTTGAACTTGGGGCTCCAGGCTTACCTTGAGCACGGATGAAATCAAGGTTGCAGTCACATTCACTATCTTGGCCTGCGGGTTCAGTAAGGAGCCGTATTTGGTCCATCTCACTTCCAGAACTAAAGCCACCGGGACCCGGCAGGAGTCCTGCAGGGCAAAATGCCATTCATCACTCTGAAAGTTACGCAATCTCCAGTCAAACTGAATCAGCACTTCAGAGTTTTAATAACAGAATGTTTCACATATCACAAAATGTTCTGAACAAGAGAATGAATAGAGGTTGGGGTAAACACAGCTTGGACAGCGAGGATTTTAAAGCACCCAACGCTCCAAATATTTGAGGAGTCCAGCCGAGTCTCCCTGTCCCGCTGTCTAAGGCCCAGCACTCCCTGGCTCTTGCGGTCACCCAGTGCCCAGCTGTGGCGCCCTCGGCCTTCACTGCTCTGTCCATCTACATCTACCTCCAGATTCTTTGGAGGGAAACTGGCACTGGGCAAGGAGGGCGAGAGTGGTTGGCACCAACAGAAAGGATCCATCTCATTCAAATGTGCTTAGAGAAAAGCCAAGTACTTCCCTTTTGGTGGCCTGACAGCTTGGGCTGGCAGTGGAGGGGGCGCAGGGGTGTGTGGCGGAGTCCCTGACTTGTCAGCCCCTGTCCGTGCCGCTGAGGGACGGGGCAGGGGACCCTCTGGCCGACCTTTCCTCCGGCCCGCGTCCCCGTGGGGGCCAGAGGAAACTGCTAAGGGTTGCCAAGGTAGGAGTATTCCACGTGCATTACTCTACTCTGGTGTAGTTTCAGGTTTTGCCATAACCAGTGTTTTCAAATCCATCTCGGAAACAGGCGAGGCCAGCAGCCTGCTAAATTTGGTGCCGGCCGCGAAGGCCCTGCTGGCTGGGAGCTGCGCGGGCGGAAACGCGCCACTACTACAGCAGACGCCCCACGCTCAGACGCCCAGCGCCAGCGCCCACCTGGGTTTCCCAGAAGGCGGGCACCCACCCCACCCCAGGCCCCTCTGCTAGCCCCCGGCTCCCCGGGGAGGGGGACTTCAGATCCGGGTGTCTCCCCAGCATCTCCGCCAGCAGCTCTCCCTGATGAGGTGGCAGAGCTGAGCAGCAGGAACCGGGTCCTCACGGGCGGGGGGGCTGCGGGGCGCGGTGGGGAGGATGGGTGGGTGCTGGCTAGTGCGCCATGGTCCCGGTCTCTACACGCAGCACGCAGATGATGAGGCCTGAAGAAACGGCGGCGGAGGAGCTGGGCGCACAGGCCGGCTCACACTCTGCCCCGAGACGAAAGGCCAAGGCAGGCCTCGGGCGAGAGGCCATCAGGGCACCTTCGGGATGGAGGCACTGGCGGGTGGGGGCAGCTGTGCGGGTGGCAGGAGGCTCCATCTGGGGACAGCCCTGATGCTCAGCCACCGGGACAGTGCGGGGGGCAGCATGCCCGCCCCACCAGTGGGCACCATGAGGAGCACCTCACCGGCAGTCCCGGCTCAGCCCTGAGTCCAGCCGTGGACTCACAGGAAGCAGTCAAACCCCGAGCCGGGGTCACTGGGCGGGGAGACGAGCGCTTACCTTCACAGCGGGCGCCTGAGTGACGACGTGGATGGGCACCCAATCCAGCACGTCCTGGGCGCGCGAGTTTCCGAAAGGAGCCACGTAATCCGGGAAGCCGCGGCCCCACAGCAGGCTCCGGACCTGCCGCGCAGCCAGCTGACAGGTGACAGCGCCGGCCAGCCTGGGGAGAGGAGGGGACCTCAGCCCGCGCCTACCAGCTCTTTTCCTTTTTCTTTATTTTTTTTGCTTTTTGGGTCACACCCAGTGATACTCAGGGGTTACTCCTGGCTCTGCACTCAGGAGTCACTCCCGGCGGTGCTCAGGGAACCATATGGGATGCCGGGGATTGAACCCGGATCAGCCATGTGCAAGGCAAATGTCCTCCCCGCTGTACTATCGCTCCAGCCCCATCCTTCCTTCTCTTTTTCTTTTCTTCCCTTTTTTCTCTTTTTGGGCCACACCTGGTGGTGCTCAGGGCTTACTCCTGGCTCTGCACTCAGGAATCACTCATGGCAGTTCAGGGGCCCATCTGGGGTGCTGAGGATCAAACCCAGGTCAGCAGTGTGCAAGGCAAATAAATGTCCTCCCAGCTGTACTATCTCTCCAGCCCAGTTTTTTTTTTTTTCTTTTTGGGTCACACCCAGCAATGCACACTCAGGAATGACTCCTGGCGGTGCTCAGGGGACCATATGGGATGCTGGGAATCGAACCCGGGTCAGCCGCACGCAAGGCAAACGCCCTACATGCTGTGCTATAGCTTCAGCCCAGTTTTAAACTTTGGTGTTCGCCAAACATACTGGGCACATCTATCCCATCCTTGTGGAAACATTTTTTTGAGGAATGCTTGTCTCACACAAGCGGACAGGGCACTAATTTCTCACAGTGGAAGTTCAATTATTCACAAAAACTCCAAATCACAAAGCAGGATTATATGCCACTTACTTAGAGATTTGGAGGTAAATTTCCCCATAATCAGCTGCAAGAATTGAAAGTGGTTGCCTCTTGAGAGGGGAAATGAAGGTAGGAACTGGACCTGTGGATGTTTCTAGTAAGTTCTGCACAGCTACTTGATTTTTTTTTTCTGCTTTTTGGGTCACACTCGGCGATGAACAGCGGTAATACTCCTGGCTCTGCACTCAGGAATCATTCCTGGCAGTGCTCGGGGGACCATATGGGATGCTGGGAATCGAACCCGGGTTGGCCACGTGCAAGGCAAATGTCCTCCCCACTGTGCTATCGCTCCAGCCCCCAGCTACTTGATTTTTCACACTTCAGTACAAGTTTGATAATATAAAGGTTGACTTCTGAGTTGTGTTGAAGTTTCCTTTCCTGGTTTGTCGTGCTGTGGATATTAAAATTCAGACATAGTGGCACTGGAAAGACGGTGAGCAGGCAGGGCCAGTCAGCACAGAGCCTGCTGCTGTGTTCAGTCAACTCGGGTGCCAGCCCCTCACCCCAAAACCCATTAGGAGTGATCCCTGAGCACAGAGCCAGGAGGAAGTTCAGAGTACTGCCTGGTGTGGCCCAAAAACTGAAAAAGAAAAATTTGGACATAAAGGAATGACTTTCAAGGAAGATATTTTTCTGTTGAATCCAACTGTTACACAACCTTAAAAACCAAAGTTTTGGGGGCTGGAGTGATAGCCCAGCGGGTAGGGTGTTTGCCTTGCACGCGGCCGACCCGGGTTCGAATCCCAGCATCCCATATGGTCCCCTGAGCACCGCCAGGGGTAATTCCTGAGTGCATGAGCCAGGAATGACCCCTGTGCATTGCCGGGTGTGACCCAAAAAGCAAAAAAAAAACAAAAAACCCAAAGTTTTGAGATATTCACTCTGCAGTATTTGATTAAATGATTGTAATACTTTCCCCCTGAGTCATTTACAAATGGCGTCCCAGTGAAAATGAGAGACTTAGGAGCCCCCCAAATCAACATCACAATAAGGTGTGCTACTATTGCTTTTGCTTTACTCTTCTTGTTTTTGTTTGGAGGCCACCCCTGTGAGTGCTCAGGGGCTATGCCCGGCTCTGTTGCCACCTGAGGTGCTCTGGGGACCGTGCTCAGCCTGGTGCACTCCTTCCCGACCCCGGGCCCCCACCCTTCTCTGCTCTGAGGACACGGCTGTTCCTGCTGCTGTGACCGTTAGGAAAGACGGGCCACGTGGTGCTTCCTGCCGCCGCAGAGGGTCAGTTCAAAGGGGAAGAGCGGGGACCTTTGCTTTCTGATCTCACCAATTAAACAAATCACTTGCTTACCGGAGTTGACAGCCAGTTTGCATGTTGTAGCCGAACAGGACTGGGGCTCGCGTCCCCTCCTGGGCCAAGCAGTCTTGCTCGGCCGTGCTACGAAGGACGGTAAGTTGCTCGTACCTATTCGTGGTCTGAATGATCCCAGACATGTGAAAAAGTTAAGGAGCTTCTGGGGATCATTGTTAGCAAATTATTCATAACAACCCATACAAAGTGAATCATTTAGGGCCTGCTTTTGGGGCAGGCTTGGGTGGTGATGGTTGGGAAAATTTGAAATATTGGTGGTGGGAAGTGTAATGGTGGTGGGGTTGGTGCAGGAAGACTGAACGCAATAAATTACTGTGAACAACGATAAAAATAAATTTTTTAAAAAATTAAGGAATAGACAAGTGCCTGGTCCAAAAGCCGCCCGAAGCTCAGGGGACAGTCCAGGGAGAAAGGAGGCCCTTGAGCCTCAGGAGATAGAACCGTGGGTGACAGGAGGCACAAGGCCCTTCTCTGGGTCTCCGGGATTCCGCCGCTGTTTCCCAGGGAGAACAGCGCATCCCCCTCCTAGGAGAGCCGCACAAGAAACACGCTAGAATCCAGCTCTCCGAAGCGCGCTCTGAGTTTTCAGAATCACAAAGTTTGCTTTAGGAGTCTCTGCTCTAAGCACGAGAGGACATGCATCTAGTGTCTCAATGTTTATTTTTTGTTTTTTGTTTTTTTCTTTTTGGGTCACACCCGGCGATGCACAGGGGTTACTCCTGGCTCTTCACTCAGGAATTACCCCTGGCGGTGCTTAGGGGACTATATGGGATGCTGGGATTAGAACCCGGGTCGGCCACGTGCAAGGCAAATGCCCTACCCGCTGTGCTATTGCTCCAGCCCGTCTCAGTGTTTTTTGTCTTGAGATTTTCCTTTTAAAATGCTGACGTTTCCCCAGCTGCTGGTCCCGCGGCCCACCCTGGCCCTGCGGCCAGCCCTCGCCCACCCACTGGAGGCCGCGCCGGCCAGGCTGTCCCCAGCCTGCACAGTCCATGGCCCTAGGGTAGCTCTGGCCAGGCTGGTCCTTCAGCCGCACAGCCCAGGACCCCACCATGCATGGCCGGGAACCAACCTGCTCGACAAACCCCAAAGGATACCCCCGTTGAGGCCGAAACCCGGCGACTAGCGGGAGCCCCGCCACATAACCTGGGTTGCCACTGAGAGGAACAGGCTTTGTGGTTTGCTGAAAGACAGTGCAGAAAGACCCCAAATCATCCCGTCTCGAGAAGGAGAGGACGGAGAAAATGAAAAGCGCTGCATAATCAAATCTGGGATTGCCAACCCCCGAAAGCATTTTTCCCCCTACTCAGAACTATAAATAATCCCGCTGCGCGTAGGTGTACATCAGGCTGTCAGAGAAAGAGCTCACGCAGACGAGAATATTCCACCCAAAGGAAGAGCCCAGCTCCCGTGGCGCCCCCGAGGCTGCCGGCCTTGTGAGCGAGCGGGCTGGGGAACTGGAGCTGGTGTTTCGCCGGGAAGCTGGGCTTCCTTCTTACCTGGTGGCGACCGAGCGTACCTGGGTAAAGTGAATGCTGAACGTCTGCTGGAGGGGCATCTGGGCGCTGCTCAGTGTCCCCAGGAGGACGGAGAGTGCAGCGTCCGTTACTTCTCCCGCGGGGGAATACGTGAGGCTGTACTTCACCTGCGAACAAACGGTGCTTGCCATAGCCCTGGTCCCGGAGGGGACGGCCCACAGCAGAGGCAAGCCCACCCCCTTTCTCCACTTGCTGAAGTGTTTCTGTCCCGTTGGGTCTGATGTGAGGGGTGGGACTCGCCCCTGGGGACAGCGGGTCATTTGCCCCGTCTGCCGGGGCGGCTGGCCTGCACAGTAGGACCTCCACAAGAGCGACCACTTGGTCTGACTGTGCTCAGAAGCCACTAGGTGTGTGGAGAAAAGTCCCACATGGTTATTTTGGCCCCGCTGGGTGGGTACAGGGGCCAGGCAGTGCCACTTCCTCACACGGCCGTGACAGCCACGGAGTCACGCCTGGCACCTGTGCCCCTGGCTATTTCTCAGTCCCCAAAGGAGCGTCCGCACGAAGCAAGCAGGCACGGACAGAGCCCCCAACAGCAGCCCGTGACATGAGCCTCGGCCCCCGGAGGGTGTTCAGTGGCCCAGGGCCAGGAGCCCGGGTGCCCCAAAGGGTGCCTACCTCGAGAACCGCATTTCTGCAGACTTTCATGTGCCCAGCCTCTGTGAGCACCGGCCGCAGCACCCCAGGGCTGTCCAGCCGGGACAGCGTCTTGTTGAGAGAACGGAGGACGATGGACCGCACGTCGAGAGAGACCTGCAGGCACAGGGCCGGAGCTCCTGACGGGTCGGAGGGGAAGCTCCCAAAAAAGCCCCCAGAGTCCCCCAACACACACATGTGCACAAGGAAACCCCACACAGCCAAATACCCATCACATGACAGACAGGACGGGGCAAATCCATCCCAAGAACTTTCAACTTGTGTCTTATCCATGATCCCACCATTGTGTGTGTGTGTGTGTGTGTGTGTGTGTGTGCGAGCGCGCGCACGCGCGCACGTGTGTCTAAGAGAGAGAGACAGAGACAGAGAGAGAAGAGTTGCCCTCAGCCAAAATGCTGTCCGATGCTCTAAGACGCACTGTGCAGTACCAAATGCTGCGCCGGGCGATGCTATCTCTGCTTCAACATGAGCAAGGGCTGTAGCTGTCATTTTACAGACAAGTTCTATGTGTCTGCTCCATGACAAAGACGTGCAACTGTCCTGTCATCCCTCTCGAGGCCGGAGGAAGGCACTTGCCTTGCACAGTCAACCCAAGTTTGATCCCCGGCACTGCATATGGTCCCCCAAGCACCATCAGGAGTGGCCCATGAGCACAGCGGGGTCTGCAGTCCCCCTGCGCCCTCCCCCCAGCTGAACATGACGTGGCTCGGAAGCAGAGATGGGCAGGGAGAAGTCGGGAGGACAACCCCGTCACGACACCCCCAGCAGGACAGGCCACAGTGGTGGCTTTAGAGGCTCGTGTGAGTCCTGTGCTCAGGTCATGAACAGGAGCCGGGTCCCTGTCTGTTCCAGCGCAGGGCACCCCCCGAGCCGCAGGATGACGTGGTCCCGTGCTGTGTGGGCATGTGGGCACAATTTCCACAAGCACTGGGGGCGGCGGACTGTGTGAGGGGTCGGAGCTGTGCTCGCTTGTCAGCCTCCTCGGGAACAGTCCGAGAGTGACACGGTCCTTCTAGCCCCATGAGTCCCTCCCGCACCAGGAGCCAGGGGCGAAAGGGAGCTCCGCAGGGAACTACCCGCCACGCTGACCCTCGTGGGTGCTTTCGTGTGAGTTCCAGGCATCAGAATGGGCTTCACTAAATGCTCTCACGTTGTGTACTCCCGATTCTCTACCAAATCTTGGAAGCTGCTCCTCAGAAAATCTTTCAGCGAGTCTCTGATACTGGTTGACCTGTTCATCCTTCAGAGCACAAGCTTTGATAGCCCAGACACCACAATGAGTCGGAAGCCTCAGTCCCCTATTTCCTGAGCACTGCTGGGAACGGCCCAAAACCCAGAAAGGAAAAAGGAAACTCAGACCCAAAGCGCTAGCACAGTGGGGAGGGCGTTTACCTTGCATGTGGCTGACCAGGGTTCAATCCCCGGCATCTCACAGGGTCCCCCGAGCACTGCCAGGAGTGACTCCTGAATGCACAGCCAGGAGGAATCCCTGAGCACCACCAGCTGTGACCACCCTCCCCAAAAAAAGAAAAAGAAAAGTCAGCCTGGCCATTGTCCAGCTGCCACACCTCAGTCTCCCCAGTCTGCACATGGAAGCAGATGGGTGTCGTTGGGTGTCAGGCTCAGGAGCACTCGGGGCCATGTCAGCCCCACTCAGAGACTTCACTGTCCTGATAAGGTGTGCCCACGCCAGGCGCTGCAAGGAGGCAGCCCCACCATTCCGTGGGCAGAAGGGGAGGCTCTTCTGTGAGGCTCGGAGGGCCCCGGGACGGGGCTCCCCTAAGCAGTGGGCCTGCTGGACCCCTGCTCCCTGCGGGCTCTGAAACCAGGCTGCTCAGTGGCTGGAAGCTTGCCACAGGGTGTGCGGGGGCGGAGGGCACTTGGGATGGAGAAGACCAACATGACAATAATAATTGGAAATGATCATTTTGGACAGAAACCGAGTGCTGAAAGTAGGTAAAGGGATATACCTGATAACCTTCCAGGATGTGTTGCAGAAGGAAAGGTTGGGGGGAGGGGAGAGAGAGAGAGAGAGAGAGAGAGAGAGAGAGAGAGAGAGAGGAGGGATATTGGGCCCATTGGAGGTGAGCGATGTACACTGGTGAAGGGATGAGCTGGAACATTATATGACTGAAACCCAATCATGAACAATTTTGTAACTGTGTAACACTGTAATTCCATTTAAGAATTAAAAAAAAAAAATCAGGCCTGGGATTCGCAACACTTACTGTCATCCAGAAACACTCACCTTGGCTGTTGAATTCGGAATCTAGACAAAGGAAATCACAATGAGTGTGTGAGACACGGCAGAAGCGCCCCAGGCCCCAGGTGTGTCCCTCTTTCCCAGGACTTCAAAGAACAGATGACAATAAGCCACAGACTCCCTTTGCCATGCGACTCAACTCGGCCACTCCTGCATGCTGGGGGTTTGGGGCACGTCACAGCCTCCTCCAGCACCACCAGGCCCTGAGCTTCTGCTGTGCCTGTCCTGGGGTGGGGGGCACTTGGCCACCTGCTCCTGCCACCCCAGCAGGCCCCGGCTGGCCTCAAAGCACTTCCCCTCTGTCCCCAGACTCCTGCTCGGGGAGATGGCATGTCCCCGCACTCCTCTCGGAGCAACCCTGTGGGTCACACTCTTGAGAAGCACGCATAGGCCCAGGGGACGGAGAGGACAGCGAAGGGAAGGGAAGGCAGGGAGCGGGAAAGGCCGAGAGAAGCAGGAGGCGGACGGCACGGGGAGGCGTGTGGCTGAGTCCCCTTCCCCCGGGGATTGTGGGTCCCCTGCCACGGGGCTGCTGAGCCCACTCCTGTGCCCAGCCGAGACCACCGCGGCCAGGTGCTGCCTCCCTCCCCGAGGCCCACTGCCACACCCAGCGGTGCTCAGGCTTCTCAGAGGTGGCGTCAGGGACGCATGTAGCCAGCGCCCTCCCCGAGTGCTCCCCAGCCCCTGCCGACCAAACATGGATTTCTCTCTCCTTTTCTGGTCTTTTCCACAGAGATCTCTGGTGCTAATAGGATTATTTCTGTCATAGACATTAAGATGCTTTTGACAATTTCTAAGGTTTTGGATTAGTAAAGGCTTTTTAAATTCAGGACATAGGCATCGGTTACCATAAAAATGAATGACAGTTTTTTAAAAAAGGAATGAAACAAAATACAAGCCAACTATCTGAGAAATAGATGATTATCCCACTACCCAATTCGGGAAAAGACTGGAGGCAGGGGTCAAGGCGCTGCTGGCTGCGGGCTGTCATGTTTTAAAAGGTTGTGATGAGGGGCTGGAGTGATAGCACTGGAGCGATAGCACAGCGGGGAGGGCGTTTGCCTTGCACGCGGCTGACCTGGGTTCGATTCCCAGCATCCCATATGGTCCCCTGAGCACCGCCAGGAGTTATTCCTGAGTACAAAGCCAGGAGTAACCCCTGTGCATCGCCAGCTGTGACCCCCCCCACCCAAAAAAAAAGCAAAAAAAAAAAAAAAGGCTGTGATGAGCTGGAGACATAGCACAGCGGGGAGGGCATTTGCCTTGCACGCAGTCGACCCGGGTTTGATTCCCAGCATCCTATATGGTCCCCTGAGCACCACCAGGGGTAATTCCTGAGTGCAGAGCCAGGAGTGACCCCTGAGCATCGCTGGGTGTGACCCAAAAAGCAAAAATAAATAAATAAATAAAAGGCTGCGAGGAACAGAAAACAGACCTAACGAATCTGTTTCACTTCCAAGCCATCCTTACCTTCAGAATTTTAGGGCTGCTGTAATAGGCCATGCTCAGCACTTCGGCCTCTTCACACTGCTCCAAGTTTATCCTTCTGCTGCACTTAACAGCTTGATCCACCAGAAAAGCTAGAAATCAGACATTTATCAGATATTTCCAAGGTGGGAGCGGGGACAATTGAAAATAAAGGACACATCTGAACTGCTTGGTACTAACAAAATATTCTCATTTAGGCAAAGCTATAAAATATGATATGACAAATATAAAATATACTTGAAATTTTAAATTATTTTTTCAAATAGATAATATGTTCACCTGATTCAAAACTCAAAAAAGCATAAGTTACTGAGCAGTTTCCAACCAATCCTGGTCACCTGTCCTCTGGAAATCAATGGTTTCCTGCCCTGAACACAGCTTTGAGGTACTTAATGTGGTTTCCTGGAAACAAAACAATCGATGCAGATAAAAGCTTATGTATGTTATACGTGTGTGTGTATCCTTTTGGAAACAAATGCCTGGCATATTCTGCCCTGCATTTTTTCACTTAACAGTGTATCCCACTTGGGACTGGAGCAATAGTACAGCGGGGAGGGTGTTTGCCTTGCACGCGGCTGACCTGGGTTTGATTCCCAGCATCCCATATGGTTCTCTGAGCACCACCAGGAGTAATTCCTGAGTGCAGAGCCAGGAGTAACCCCTGTGCATCGCTGAGTGTGACCCAAAAAGAAAACAAAAACAAAAACAATGTATCCCAGAGTTCTTCATCCACCCCACCAGCAGATACTTAAATTGCCTCTAACTTTGCTTCATAGACAATGCTGCCAATTATTTCAACTGTGGGCCAGAATTTCTATAGGGCCAAATCCGAAAAGCAGAAGAGCTGGGTCAGTGGGCATATTTGTTTTTACTTCTGACACAATGCTAACTTTTCAGTAAAACCAATAAAAGGGGTGGCCAAAGGGCAGCGAGGAGGTGGAAGGAGAAACCCAAACCAACAGATAGTTTCACTAGCGGTGGAATTGAGGCTCTCCATCATTACAGCCTTACATTTCTTTGGTTGTGTTGTTTGGTTTTGGGGTCACACCTGGCAGTGCTCAGCAGGGCTTACTCCTGGATCTATGCACAGGGAGGGATCACCCCTTTTTCATATTTTTTGGCTTTTTGGGTCACACCCAGTGATGCTCAGGCTCTGGACTCCTGGCTCTGCACTCAGGAATTACTCCTGGCGGTGCTCAGGGACCATATGAGATACCAGGGATCGAATCCCAGTTAGCCGCATGCAAGGCAAGTGCCTTACCCACTGTACTTCAGTCCAGCCTTCAGTTTCTTAAGCTTCTCCTATCCCATAGGTGGAAACAGTATCTCAGCTGGTTTCAGCATACAGAGGCAACCAGCTAAGCGTGTTTCCAATGGAAGAACAAAGTGTTGCAGGCAGAAATGAAAAGCCTGCTGCCTTACCTGCAGGGTTATTATCGGTGCACAGAGCTGACATGAGGGGAGCTGGGAATCGCAGGAATCCATCTTCCGTCTGCACCGGAACGCCGTACTGGAAGGAACAGCAGCAGCATCACGTGGGGGACCGTACCCGACTGCACAGCGCCACGGGCCAGGTAGCACTGTGAGGTGGTGGCCTGAGTGTGCCAATGTGGGCTTGTGTGGAGTGTGCTGTGTGTGCCAGTGGGCGTACTAGTGTGTGAGCCAGTGTGTGTGTGCCTGTGTTTCTGTGCCAGTGTGTGCCTATGTGTGTGTATGCCAGTGTGTGAGCGAGTGTGTGTGTGCCTGTCTGTGCCAGTGTGTGTGTGCCAGTGTTTATGTGTGCCAGTGTGCCAATGTGTCTGTGTCAGTGTGTCTGTGCCAGTGTGTGTACCAGTGTGTGAGTGTGCTACTGTGTGTACTGTGTGTTATTGTGTGAATGTGCCAGTGTGTGCCAGTGTGTGCATGCAAATGTGCAGCAACCATGTTCTCATTCTTCATGAGGAAACTCTCTGGACCTGACTTGAGGGTCGCCTCTGCAGTGCGGGACGGAGGTGACAGCAGGTAGGCATTCTCACCAGCAGTGATTATCAAACAACTGTAACTTACACACCAGACCTTCACACTGGGAATTTCATGAGAATTCCCCCAATATTCAAGATGAAACATGTAGCGACTGAGCAGCTGGCTACTTTTCTTTCTTTATTTCCTTTTTTTTTTTTTTTTTGCTTTTTGGGTCACACCCTGCGATGCTCAGGGATTACTCCTGGCTCTGCACTCAGGAATGACTCCTGGCGGTGCTCAGGGGACCAGACAGGATGCTGGGAATCGAACCCGGGTCGGCCGCGTGCAAGGTAAACACCTTACCTGCTATCGCTCCAGCCCCTCCTTTTTTTTTTTTTTTAAAGCACATTTTATTTACTTATGCGGAACAGAGGATTGAACCCAGGCCTTATACATGCGGGGATTGAGCCTGGGTCAGTCGCATCAAGGCAACAGCCTTCCCTGCTGCATATTGCTCTAGCCTCTTTTCTTTTTCCATTTGATTTTTGTTCTTTAGCCACACCCAGCAGTGCTCAGGAGGCCATATGGGATGCCGGGGATCACTCGGCCTCCATCATCTGGCTACGTTTCTCCAGTGAAAAAGTGGCTGCACTGCCCTGAAACAAGTCCTCTCCCTCTGACCGGGGGCCATACACGGCTACGGTGCTTCTGCAGGGCACCAAGGTCCATATTGCCCTTTAACCAGCCACCCCATTTCTGAGAACCTACCCTAAATACTTACTCTAAGAGAAATGTGTCTCAGATGCCGGGGGCTGAGGAGAGACAGACTGGGGTGTCAGGCCCGAGGGAGGTCCGGGTCCGGGCTCACTCCTGCGCTGAGCCCTGACAGCACATCCTCGGGCTCCCACATTCAACTGCCAGTCCGGGGGCCTGGGAACCGCCAGGAGGGGCCTCTCGGCCCCACAGGGACCACTTGAGAGGGTGCCCCCATAAAAGGATGCTCACTACGGACTGTTCATGAGAGCAAGACCGGAGGCCAGGGCCTGTGCCCAGGGGAAAGACGTGCTGATAAACAGATTAGACACAGGATGCTTGGGATCGGCAAACTGTCAAGTCCAAGTTACTTCCCTCTATGAACCTGCTTGTCATCAACGCAGCGGAGACAGCCGTCTGCCCGCCGTGGGAGGGGATGCCTGGAAAGTTCTTCGTGGTGGCTGGCACATGAAAAATGCTCAAGAGATAGTAACTTTTATACTGACCTGGTATTTATCACTGAATAAAAATGGAAGTTTACAGGCCGGAGCTATAGTACAGCAGGGAAAGTGTTTGCCTTGCACGAAGCCGACCCGGGTTCAATCCCTGGTAGCCCTTAGGGTCCTCTGAGCAACGCCAGGAGTAATTCTTAAGTGCAGAGTCAGGAGTACCCCTGAGCATCGCCAAGTGTGGTCCCAAAACAAAACAAACAAACAAACAAAAAGTTTAGTTCTGGGTTTACCTCATATTTACCAGCCTTTGGAGCATCTGATGTGTTTGTGAAAGAAGTATCTGATTCTGCATTCAAAGAAAAGCCAGGAGATGTTTTCATCAATTTATCAAAATTACTTTCATCAGGTACTTCTGGATCAACGAAGGATAATGCAGGTTTATCTGTTTTTAGAAAAAATATTTTAAATTAGTATGTGTTTTGTATGTATATATGTACATAATACTTTTATTATACAATGGACTGGAGTGATAGCACAGAGGGTAGGGCATTTGCCTTGCACGTGGCCGACCTGGGTTCAATTCCTCTGTCCCTCTTGGAGAGCCAGGCAGGTTACTGAGAGTTTCCCGCCTGCATGGCAGAGCCTGGCAAGCTACCCGTGGCATATTCAATATGCCAAAACCAGTAACAAAAGTCTCACAATGGAGATGTTACTGGTGCCTGCTCAAGCAAATCGATGAGCAACGGGATGACAGTGACAGTGACAGTATGTGTTATATATATATGTATAATAATAATTTTATTATACAACAGACTGGAGTGATAGCACAGTGGGTAGGGCGTTTGCCTTGCATGTGGCTGACCTGGGTTCAATTCTTCTGTCCCTCTTGGAGAGCCCGGCAAGCTACTGAGAGTACCCTGCCTGCACGGCAGAGCCTGGCAAGCTACCCATGGCGTATTTTATATGCCAAAAACAGTAACAACAAGTCTCACAATGGAGATGTTACTGGAGCCTGCTTGAGCAAATCAATGAACAATGGGACGATAGTGTCAGTGACAGTGCTATTATACAACATGAATAATATTTTGTGAACAGCTTTAATGGCATTTGAGCCTGAGGCGGGGGTGGGGGAGAGTATTTACTTCGGCCCAAATTTCCTGAATTTGATAGACTTGTCTCCGCCCTTTGCCAACTGGGGCTCCCCCATGCTTCAGGGTGTCTGGGGTCAAACACTTCAGCTGCAGAGCTTGCACACCCCTGGGGGCTGTGCTCTGGAGATCGTGTGCTTTGGGGCATCAAGGGTCCTGAACTGCACAGCCGCTGGGATCATATCAGCACCCGCAGGCAGCGCCTGGGGTCAAACACACAGCCTCATGCAAAGCAGTTGCTTTTGCCACTGAGCCGTGCCTCGGGCCCTGTGAATTTTACTAACTGAACTGGGTTCCTCAGAATTGGCCCGTTTCTCTCATGTGGAAACGGTACAGTAAAGACTGCCAGAGAAGGGGCAAATATAAAGGACATTTGCCTTGCACGTGGCCAACCCGGGTTCGATTCCCAGCATCCCGTATGGTCCCCTGAGCACCGCCAGGGGTGATTCCTGAGTGCAGAGCCAGGAGTAACCCCTGTGCATCGCCGGGTGTGACCCAAAAAGCAAAAAAAAAAAAAAAGAGTGCCAGAGAAGGGGGCTGGAACAAGAGCACAACGGGCAGGGCGTTTGCCTTGCACACAGCTGACCCAGGTTTGATTCCCAGCATCCTATCTGGTCCCCTGAGCGCCGCCAGGGGTAATTCCTGAGTGCAGAGCCAGGAGTAACCCCTGTGCATTGCTGGATGTGACCCAAAAAGAAAAAAAAAAAAAGAGTTCCAGAGAAGCCAAGAACAATCCATCCTCTCTGCAACCGACGGGCAGAGGACTGGGCAGGGTCAGCCTCTCAGGGACTCGCTCTCCAGATGGCAGCGGGAGTGAGAGGTCCCGTCTGTCCCCTCACACGTCACCTCCAGAGCCCAAGAGGAGAACAGGCTGGGAAGGCGGCGGGAGGAGGAGGGGACCAGCTGGCGCGGTCACTGCACTGGAGTTTGACCAACTGTGATGAGGATTACAAGGCAAAGCACATTCCTCTCAATTCTCAGCCAGCAGGGAAAGACCCCAGATACGGGCCGGGGGATGACAGAGCATGATGGGCTGGAGCGTGATGCTGCATGCAGGAGCCTGGGTCTGTCACTCCCACCTGACTCCCCAAGCACTGCCAGGAAGAGCCCCTGAGTACCACCTGGTAAAACCCTCCCATCTGGGGCTGGAGCGATAGCACAGCAGGTAGGGCGTTTGCCTTGCACGCGGCCGACCCGGGTTCTAATCCCAGCATCCCATATGGTCGCCTGAGCACCACCAGGGGTAATTCCTGAGTGAAGAGCCAGGAGTAACCCCTGTGCATCACCAGGTGTGACCCAAAAAGAAAAAAAAAAAAAAAACCTCCCATCCCCTCAAAAAATAAAAAACAACACCCACAGGGAGAAGCAAGAGTACAGAAGGTAGAGAATATGCCTTGCTCGCAGCCAATCCCTGGACGATATGGTCCCCCAAACCTCACCAGGAGTGATCCCTGAGCACAGAGCCAGGACTAAGCCCTGAGCACCACTGGGTGTGGCTCCCAAACAAAATAAAAACAAATATAAAGACATTCAACAACAATGACGACATTTGATTACTAAAAGCATAAACAGGACTGGAATGACCCTGTGTAAAATAACAAATAATTTAAAAGATAGAAACGTGTCTCTGGCCTTTGGTATTTGAGAATGTTTCACTTTTCCTGTACTTTGAAATTCGACAGGTATTCAAGTTGATTGCCCAGATAAAAATAAAGATCCGGTTTTCATGCAAATATTCTTAGTAAAAATAAAAGCAAAAAAAGGGAAATTGAAACGAAACCTGGACCATTTACAGCAGAAGAGAAAAATGTTGAAAAAAAAAAAAAACCAAACACAATAGGCTTTTCCACTCCAGAGAAGCCCATGTTCCTTACACATGTATTCCTCTCTCCCCTCACGTTTTCCTACATAGATTTCTTTCAGTAAAAACTATCTTGTTTTTGAGGCTGGAGCTAGTACAGCAGGTAGGGCACCTGCCTTGCACTCTGACCTGGGTTTGACCCCTTGCACCCTAGATGGTCCCCAGAGCACCACGAGTGATCCCTGGGTGCAGAGCCAGTACGAGCCCTATGCATGCTATGCATGTCTGCACGTCACAAATAGCTATGAAATACAGCATGCTCTCTGAGAGACAGGGCAATGCACCCCATCACTTTTACTTTTGTTGTTGTGTGTTTGGGAGGCTGACACTTGGCTGTGTGCTTGGGGCTTACTCCTGGCTTTGTGCTCAGGGATCACTCCTGACAGTGCTCTGGGATCATCCAAGGTGCCAACATTGAAACCCAGCTCTGGGGGCCGGAGCGATAGCACAGCGGGTAGGGCGTTTGCCTTGCACTCGGCCAACCTGGGTTCGATCCCCGGCATCCCATATGGGCTCCCCAGCACCGCCAGGGGTAATTCCTAAGTGCATGAGCCAGGAGTAACCCCTGTACATCGTCGGGTGTGACCCAAAAAGCAAAATAAAAAAACCCAGCTCTGATGTGTGCAAGGCAAGTGCCCTGCCTGCTGTACAATCTCACTTTCATGTATTTATCTTTGGCTTTTGGGGTCACACTCAGCAATGCTTGGGGATTACTCCTGGCTCTGCACTCAGAATCACTCCTAGAGGGGCTCAGGGGACCATATGGGATATCAGGGATCAAACCCAGGTCAGTCGCATGCAAGATATCTTTCAATCTCACTGAATGGAACATTTCTTCAGAAAATAATTATAAAGACACTTTTTTTCAGAGTTTCAGAAAGTACATCACCATCAAATACTTACAATTTGTAATATGAATACAGAATATGGAGGGATTAATCTGGTCAACAAGTTTAAAGACTCTTTGGGGTGGGTTCGCTGTAAAATTCAAGGAGTAGATAGCTGCTTTTTGACTGCAAAACTGACGATCACCCCTAAAAAATTTAAAACAAAAAAGTTTTGAGGCAGGTACATACAATTTTAGGATTATTTTCAAATCACTGATGCTTGTGCCATTGTGCTCAATAACTTCATTAAGGACATTTATGAGCATGTGGTATTAGGCTGAAACCATTTCTATAGGTTTTTGCCTTGCATGCGGTTGACCAGGGTTCGATCCCCAGCACCTCATATGGTTCCCTGAGCAGTGCCAGCAGTAATTCCTGAGTACAGAGCCAGAAGTAATCTTATGCATCACCAGGTGTGGCCAAAAAACAAACAAACAAAACCCAGAAAAGAATCAACCCATTTTTGGGGCTAGAACAATAGTATAGTGGGTAGGGTGTTTGCCTTGCATGAGGCCGACTCAGGTTCGATTCCCAGCATCCCTTATGGTCCCCTGAGCACAGCCAGGAGTAATTCCTGCGTGCAAAGCCAGGAGTAACCCCTGTGCATCACCGGGTGTGACCCAAAAAGCAAAACAACAACAAAAAAATCTAACCCTTTTTTTTTTTTTTTTTTTTTTTTTTTTTTTTGCTTTTTGGGTCACACCCGGCGATGCACAGGGGTTACTCCTGGCTCTGCACTCAGGAATTACCCCTGGCCGTGCTCAGGGGACCATATGGGATGCTGGGATTTGAACCCGGGTCGGCCGCGTGCAAGGCAAACGCCCTACCCGCTGTGCTATCTCTCCAGCCCCAAAATCTAACCCATTTTTATTTAGATTATTCAGGTTTAAAATGTTTGGCATTTGAAAAAATAAAATAAAATAAAATGTTTGGCATTTGAAAATTTTCCCACTCACAGGGAAAGTAATTGAGAAAGTTTAAAATAACATTTAAGAAATTCTTTTCAAGTAAGAAATATTAATAAGGGTACAAATTTGATATAAATGAATCTTGTAAACCCTGACAGAGTCAATTACATAAATTTTGGTAGAATTTTAGGTTGTCTTTTTTTTTTCCTGTAAGTGGGTAAACTTTCAAGTTTCAAACATTTTAACACTGAATAAACTAAATAAAAATGGGCTGTTTTTTTTGGGGGGGGGGGGGGCTGGGGGGCCCACACCTGGTGATGCTCAGGTATTCCTTATGGCATGTCCCAGCAGTGCTGAGGGCTACTCCTGCAGTGATCCCTGAGCACAGAGCCAGAGCACCACTGCGTGAGCCTTCAGCACCACTGGGTGTGGCCCAAAAGCAAAAATTAAAAAAACCTAGATGAACATACCACAGAACCATAGATAGTGCTTTGCAGGCTATTTAACTCTATGTGTTACAAATACTACCTCCACAACAAAAAAGCTGTAAAATTAAGCTGTATTTTTCACCCTGTGCTTCAAGTAAGTCTAATTCCTTCTTACTTCAAAAGACAAAAACATTGATACCCATATCTGCTGACAAATCAATGTGAACTGTCCTTCCCTCTCTGAACCCAGAGGGTTCCTTACCCCTCCACTCCTCTCTACCAGCAAGGCAGAGGCCTGTAAGGAGCACAGACTCGGGGCCGGAGCGATTGCACAGCGAGTAGGGCGTTTGCCTTGCATGCGGCCGACCCGGGCTCGATCCCCGGCATCCCATATGGTCCCCCAAGTACCGCCAGGAGTAATTCCTGAGTGCAAAGCCAGGAGTAACCCCTGAGCATCACTGGGTGTGACCCAAAAAGCAAAAAAAAAAAAAAAAAAAGGAGCACAGACTCTCTCCCTGCTGGCTGGCTTCGGAAGGATGGAAACCAGGTCAGGCTCTTCAGCCCTGAGAGCACTTTCACTTTCTGGCCTCTGGTTTGTTTTTGGTGAAAGCTGCACGTGTCATAAGCTTACGTGACAACTGGAACTGAACAGGCAGAAAAGACACTGAAATCCACGGGGCTGCAGTCGGGATCGCAGCAGCAGTTGACGTCACACCGAGCTGGAGACAAGTCACAGACGCACAAAGCAGCAACTGCAGGCACAGGAGGTGTGTGTGGGGGGAGAAACGGGCGTCACAAGAGGCAGGCGGTACTCCCCGCCAGGCCCTGCGAAAGCTCTGTTTATCCTGTCATGCCTTAGAGGACAGTGGGAAGCGGAGATGGGTCCGTTTGTGTGTGCCACATCCCAGGCCTCCCCACGCAGATGCAGATGCTGTAGGACATGCCAGGAAAGTTCTAGGTTTTACCTCTGAGGACTGATTGGACAAGCTAGGATTCCCAGACACGGACTTTCAAAATCTGCTAAGAGATGCCAATCACTCGGACAGGCACCCACTCTACATCACCTCTCTGACCCTAAGGCCCACCAGGGGCAGTGCCAAGTCCTCTGGTGGCATTAACTGACTGACATTCCTTGAAGCCTCACCCTGCTGCCGAGGAGCCCGCTGGACGCCACCGTGGGGCCCCAAGTCCTGGATTCTTAGGAGTCGGTGAAATTCTTTAAGTTATTCCCACTGATCCACCATAAAATTACCGAAGTGGCGCTGGCCCAATAGTGCAGCAGGTAGGACACTTGCCTTACACCTGACTGATTGGGGTTCGATCCCTGGTATCCCATAGATCTCCAGAGCCTGATCAGAAGTGATTCTTGAGTGCAGAGCTAGAAGTAACCCCTGAGCACTACCAGGCATGCCCCAAAAATAAAAACAAAAAAAAACAAAATAGAACAATTCAAAGTCCTAACACCACTGTCTCACCCAGCCACACACACAGAGGAGTAAGCTCTCTCCTTGGCGCTTAAATCAAATCTTCCCCTCCCCAAACTCAAAACTTTTTGAGGGGGGCAGATAGATGGTTGAAAAAGGGCCGGAGTGCACACTGCATGCAGAAGGCTGGGTTCAACTGCCAGCGTCACAGGTTCCCTCAAACAGAGGATTGGCACATCTGGGTATGCCAAAAAAAATTTTTTTTTGGTTACAGCTCAAATGATCACCAAAGGGCAGGAGCCCACTCCTGGCAGATACAGCGCCCCAAGCCTCCAGACAGAGTCCTGGTGGGACACAGTAGCATTAGGGAGGTTCTACCGAAATGACATTTCCTGAACTGAGAGCCACACTTGCAGGCTCTTTTGGCTGGGGGTCCATAAACTCGGGGTCCAGCCTGCCAAAGCTGGACTCTGGCTCAGGCACTCTCCCTCCTGCCCCTTGCATCCTTTTTTAATAGGCGGAAAGGTCGATACACCTTGTGCATTTCATTTCCACCGCGATCTAGAACTTTTGAATTACTTTTCTCTTCAAATGCAACGGGGAAAGGATTGATTCGTTATCGCCTTTAGCACTAACATTTTCCCGGCCGACTGCAAGTACTTTCAGAGATTCGTTCCTCTCAACACTCTTTTCCCATCGACAGGACAAGTCACTCCCTCTCCGCGCTGAGAATGAATACTCTAACAGCGATGCCTGCACACGTTCGGTGTCGACTAGCATTCACAACCATCACCGTCATTATCACCTCCTCGTCCGAACGACACCCCCGTCGTGGATCCCCGTGGGTGGCACTGGTTTGGTACCCACCGTCCGTGACCGGGGTGGGCCGGGGGCCGGAGGTGGGCCTGGGGGGCCTGGGAGTCGCGGGGGGCCTGGGCGACAATGCGGGCCGAACAGTCGTCAGGGCGGCCTCCGTGCTTTTCAGGCCCTCCGTCGGCGCCGGCGGCGTGGCCCCGACCTGAGCACACACGGAGGCCCAGCAGTCCAGGAGCACCGGCAGAAGAAGCGCCACTGCCTGAAGCCCCATGGCCCGGCAGAACCTCGCGCTTCCGGAGACGGAACGCGCGTTGCCCAGCAACCGCGGCGGCGGGGCGCGGGGCATCACGGGAAGCCAGTCCTCAGGCCGCGCGAGACTCGGGGCGGGGCGGAGACAAGGGGCGGGGCGGATGCAAGGGGCGGAGCGGAGACAAGGAGAGGGGCGGAGACAAGGGGAGAGGCGGAGGGCAAGGGGCAGGGCGGAGACTAGGAGGCGGGGCAGAAACAAGGGGCGGGGCGGGGACCAGGAGGCGGGGCAGAAACAAGGGGCGGGGAAGAAACGAGGGGGCGGAGACTAGGAGGCGGGGCGGAGACAAGGGCGCGTGAACCCCACCTGTGGGCTCAGAGCGAGTTGAATTAAAGGCACATTTCCAGGATCTAACTCTTGGGACTCAATAAGTATTAAACAAAGCTGAGAAATCAATGTTCTTGAGAAATGCCCTGACTCAGCTGGGTACTAAAGAAGCTACTAAATAGGGCTTTTTGAAGGAGCGCAGAGATTATTCATTATTGACGTTTTCTTTGTCCTTCGTCCTATGGGCACTGGCTTTGCCATTTGTTCTGTTAGAGGCTTCTCAGTTGTCAGGTCATTTCTCTCCACTACACTGTGATCACTGTATCACTGTCATCGATTTGCTTGAGCGGGCACTAGTAACATCTCCATTGTAAGACTTGTTACTGTTTTTGGCATATGAATACACCACGGATAGCTTGCCATGCAAGTGAAAACACGGGCTATGCAGTTCAATCTGCCCTTCAGATAAGCAGACAAATACCTTCTTTTTAAAAAATTTTTTATAATTTTTTTTTTACAGACTTACAGACTCTTGTGATTACGTTGCAGTCATACAATGTTCGAGTACCCATCCACCCCTCCACCAGTGCCCATTCTCCACCACCAGTGTTACCAGTATCCCTCCTGCCACCCCAGCCCTTCTTGCCCCCCTGCCTCTGTAACATAATAGGAGACTAACACCTAAGGATAGTAGAGATAAGGGCCAGGAGGATTGTTCCACAGTGTGGAAGCCAGTCTCACGTGCTGGGGAAAAAGGCAGCTGGGATAGAGAAGGGACCACTAAGGAAATGATGGTTGGAGGACTCGCTCGGGATGGGAGATGTGTGCTGAAAGTAGGCTATGGATCAAACATGATGGCCGCTCAGTACCTGTATTGCAGGTCGTAATATTTCCTTCTTAGTGCAACTTTGTCCGTAATTGTTTGGGACATACTTGTAGGGAAAAAGCGACCTTTGTTGAAATCGAAATCGAAAGTGCCATCCTCTGATGTGGTGAGCCGGCGTCCTGGGAACAAGGTTATCTGCTGTGTGAACTGATAGATATGACTAGATTTCCACTGTAAGGCTTTCAGTATTTTTTGAAGGTATTCATAAACAGTCTCCATAAAAAGGTGATATTAGTTTGAGCCTTTGCACAAACAAACCTAGATAAATCCTGCCTTTTATCACCTCCTCTTCTCTACCCCCCCACCAGAACAGTGACAGCAGAGACCTGGGTGTCCCCACTGGGGGTGGGGTCCACCCATCTCGAGGCTTGTCAGAACCACAGCCACAAAAACCTTGTGTCTCAGACACTGCGAGTTTTCCCTTATCTTCATCACTGCATCTCTGCTTGTCCGAGCGTGGGTCTCCACTGGGGGCGTGACAGCAGGCTGCCACAGGTGAGTCTGTTTGGGCTAGAGGCACACTTAACCTTGGGTTGGCCTTGGTTTTCACATTCTTTCCCCCAAATGAGGACTAACAGAAGGGATGCATACCTTCAACAAGCTGTAGCAGGAATGTCTGACCCAGAGACGGGGCACGAGAGGCAAGTTAGGCTTCAAGAAGCTACAAGCTGCCAGGAAGAGGTGAACAAAGCGGAACCACCTGCAGCTCCTGAGAACATAGGAAACATGTTTACGACACAGACCAAAATAGCGGTGGAGGAGGGGAAAGAAGTGCTGCTCGGCGGAGCCCAGAAAAACCATTCATTGGCTTAGTCTGCTTTTAGCACTCTAAAATTCAGTTTTTGTAGGAAAAATACAGAAACCTGATCTTAGGTAGTTAGAAGGTGCAGCAGGAAGAGAAGGGGGAGGGGAGGAAGAGGAACAGGAGGTAGAGGAGAAAGAGAAAAAGGACAAGAAAAAGGAAAAGGAGAAGGAGAGGGGCTGGAGTGATAGTACAGTGGGGAGGGCATTTGCTTCGAAGGTGGACTACCTGACTTCTGACCCTATATGGTTCCCTGAGCACCTCCAGCTGTGATCCCAGTGATCCAGTGATCCCTGAGCACTGAGCCAGGAGTAAGTCCTGACCACCACCAGAAGTAGAGGAGGAGGAAGAGGAAGGAGAAAAAGAAGGAGAAGGAGGAGGAGGAAGAGGAAGAGGGAGAAGGAGAAGGAGAAGGGAAGGAGAAGGAGAAGGAGAAGAAGAAGGAGAAGGAGAAGGAGAAGGAGAAGAGGTGACTGGGGAAAGGGCTCATGGGCTGGAGTACATGCTTTACATTTTGCATGAAGGAGCCCTAAGTCCAATTCTTGACACCACATGGTCCCCTGAACAGTACAGAGTAACCCTGAGCACTAAGATGGGAGTGTTCCCCGGTATCACCTGGTGTAGCCCCCAAACAAAGAAACAAATAACAACAATAACATCCACTTCATCCATCCCAACCCACATCAAAGCCCAAACCACACAGTTGCCACGGCCTCGGGAAGCCAGCTTTAGTCCCCGGCAGCTAACTCTCGCACTGGCAATTTTCAAGGACAGAATTCCCAGAAGATGAATTGTATTGGTTCTTCCCAGTGTTGGCACAGACTATGAGGAACTGAGAATGCCAAAAATTCTAGAGAAACAGATGGACATTTTAAATCACAAACATTCATGCACAACCCAAATGCTGTGGTTTTGGACAAAGTAAGAAAATAGCTCTCAGGGGCTGGAGTGATAGCACAGCGGGCAGGGCATTTGCCTTGCACGTGGCCGACCCAGGTTTGATTCCCAGCATCTCACATGGTCCCCTGTCCCCTGAGCACGCCACAACCCTATTCGGACTTCATAAAGTGTCACAAAATTACTATGGGGCTATCTAGGAAGTGCTTGCTAAGGTACCAAAGGGGTGCTGCATTGTCTCTCAAACCATGTAGTGGTGATGGGAACATGGGAGGTGGGAAGTGAGGAGGATGTCAGAGATCATATAACCACAGACGATAGAGAAGATAATATCAAGAAAAGATCATGGGTAGGGGCCAGAGCAAGAGAACAGCAGGTGGAGTGCTTGCCTTTCATGTAGCCAGCCTGGGTTCCATCCCCAGCCTGCTTCCCTGAGCCCCACCAGGAGTGATTCCTGAGTGCAGAGCCAGGAGGAAGCCCAGAGCATCACCAGGTGTGACCCAAAAAGCCAAAAAAGAAAAGAAAAATGAAAATAAGGAAAAGATCACCTTTATTTGAAATGCTGAGTAGAAATGATTACTGGGATAGAATTTGTTTATTTTGTCCTTGTTCCTTCATTCCTTCAGGGGGTTCTTGGACTCTCTCTCTCTCTCTCTCTCTCTCTCTCTCTCTCTCTCTCTCTCTCTCACACACACACACACACACACACACCCTGGCTATAGTTGCTGCACTCCCATCCACCTGGCTGCCCACAGAGGCAGAGCTCCAGGGTCTGGCTCAGTGCCTGAGGCAACACTGTAGCAGCCTTACATTTACCTGGAACTTTATTTATTCTTTTACATTCTAATTTATTTTTCAGTTTGGGGACTAGCCCCGGTGATAATCAGGGGTTACGCCCAGCTTTTTTGAATCCAGGGCTTCATACATACATGCAAGGCAAGTGTTCTATCCCTGGACCACATCCCATTACCTGTTTAAGAATTGTGTAATCTATTTCTGAACTGCGGAGAGATTAAGTTCAGAAGAACAGTCAACATCGCCGGGCTTGCATATCACTATAAACAAGTCAGTTCATTTTATGTTTCTGCGGGGGCGGGGAGCACACCTGGCGATGCTCAAGTATTACTCCTGCTCTATACGTGGGAATTTCCTGAGGGTGCACAGGGGACCAAATGGGAGACTGGGGATGAAACCCGGGTTGGCCGCGTTCGCTGTACTATCGCTCGTGCCCCTAGCCAATTTTTTATCTGTTAAAGTTCTTGAAAGTTCATTTGTTCCCTTTACCACAGTGTAGTGGGCTGGAGCCATAGCACAGCCTGTAGGGCGTTTGCCTTGCATGCGGCTGACCCAGGTTCGATTCCTCCATCCCTCTCGAAGAGCCTGGCAAGGTACTGAGAGTACAGCCAGCGGGTAGGGCGTTTGCTTTGCACACGGCCAATCCAAGTTCAATCCCCGTTATCCCATATAAACCCCGGAGCACTGCCAGGAGTAATTCCTGAGTGCAGAGCCAGGAGTAACCCCTGAGCATTGCTGGGTGTGACCCAAAAATAAATAAATAAATAAAAGAAACACAGAGCTAAAATGTATTCTTTCAAAAGAAAATTCATCATTATTAAGCTTCCAATCAAATGAAGACTGCAGAGGTCAGAGAAGTAAGAGGAAGTAAGGTAATTGCCTCGTATGCAACCACCCAGGCTATCTCCCGCACCATATATGATCCCCTCAGCGCGGACAGGGGTCAACCCTGAGCCTGTCGGGGTAAGGCCCGAATGCTTCCTTGCCCTGCCTTCTCCAAACAAGAAAAATAAAATCAAGACTCCAGGGGTTTTACTTGACTGTTTGGGCGGGTGGGGGAGGTGCCATACCTGTAATGCTCAGGGCTTATTCCTGGCGGGTTTAGGGGACCATATGGGGATGGAACCTAGCTTGGCCTATGTCCTGGGTCTGCTGCACTATCTCTGGCCTCTACTTGACTGTGTTGATCTTGTCTTTTCTCCAAAACCATGAAGCTTGACTCTCAGCAATTGCAGTAATGATTGTGTGTGTGTATGTGTGTGTGTGTTTATCCGCACACTTCCCTAGTGGTGCTGAGGGCCACCAGGGCTGCACCCTGGGGTGCTGGGGAAGCCATATAGTGCCGGGGATTGAACTCATGTCCTGTACACATCAAGCAAACCCTCCTTTGAGTCATCTCCCTGGCCCCCAACACAATATCTTTTTTTTGGGGGGGGGTCATACCCGGCAATGCATAGGGGTGACTCCTGGTTCTGCACTCAGGAATTACCCCTGACGGTGCTCAGGGGACCATATGGGATGCTGGGAATCGAACCCGGGTCGGCCGCATGCAAGGCAAACACCCTACCCGCTGTGCTATCGCTCCAGCCCCCACAACACAATATCTTATTTGCTTTATTCCCAAACACACACTTTTAGCGTGGTGCTTTTGGAATAGCATTGCCAAGACAGCCCTGATTTGTTTTTTCAGCCATAGGGTTGCTTTTTTTTTCTTTTTCGGTCACACCCAGTGATGCACAGAGGTTACTCCTGGCTCATGCACTAAGGAATCACTCCTGGAGGTCCTTGGAGGACCATATGGAATGCCAAAAATTGAACCCGAGTGGGCCACGTGAAAGGCAAACGCCCTACCCTCTGTGCTATTACTCCAGCTCCCTGGCTTGGTTTTTTTAAAATTTACTCCACACTTTTATGTAAAAGAGTCTCTTGCCCGCATGCCTGGCTGTCTTCCCTGGGGTCCCTCGGAGGAAATGGGCTCCAGCTTCCCTCCCTGCCCCAAACAGAGCTCCCAGTAGCCAAAGACCTCCGGAACCTAGCCACAGCCATGCTCAAGGCCCCTCTCCACATGTTCGGACAAGCCTCACACATGAAGGTACCAGCAGAGGAACCCAGGTGTGTGTAATCCCATCAACGGCCAACATCCAGAGACTTAAAAGTAAGCTCCCAGAAGCTATATCTTATAACCTACTTGTCCCTCTGGGAGAAACTGGCAAGCTACTGAGAGTTTCCTGCCCACCTGGGAGAGCCTTGCAAGCTTTCCATGGTGTATTCATATGCCAAAGCCAGTAACAATTTCCCTGACCCTGAAAGAGCCTCCAATGCAGCATCATTGGGAAGGTCGAGTAGAGAGAGGCTTCTAAAATCTCAGGGATAGGACGAATGGAGACGTTACTGAGGCCACTCGAGAAATTCGATGATCAACGGGATTTCATGGTTTCGTGATCATGATTTACTTAAGTCCTGACTTTAACATGTTGCCACTGCTACTTTCTCTGAATATTCCCTAAATCTAGAACTGCTCTGGTTCAAGTTTTCCAGAGAATAAACATCTGAACTTCCGGCCAAGAATCATAGGAGGCCAAGAATTGTAGGAGGGGCTGTGGGGTAACAGTCCCGAGTACAGATGTTCCGTTAAGGTACCTCTTCCCCCAGGTAGCTGGGACCAGGAAGGCCTGAATCTTTCTAAGCTCCTATTAGCTTGTGTCCGTTGACTCTCCAACAAGTGAGAAGTATAAGCTCACAAGCTCCCAGTGGTGCTGAGGGGTACCAGGCAATAGCCAACAGTATTTGGAAAGGCACGTGGTGCCCAGGATGGAGCCCAGGGTCTTGTGCATACCCAGGCCTGTATCCCCAGCACTCCATCCACTTTCTTTTTTTTTTAAATTTATTTATTTTATTTATTCTTATCTTTCTCCCTCCCTCCCTCCCTCCCTTCCTTCCTTCCTTCCTTCTTTCCTTCCTTCCTTCCTCTCTTCCTTCCTTCCTTCCTTCCTTCCTTCCTTCCTTCCTTCCTTCCTTCCTTCCTTCCTTCCTTCCTTCCTTCCTTCCTCCCTTCCTCTCTCTCTTCCTTCCCTCCCTCCCTCCCTCCTTTCTTCCTTCCTTCCTCCTCCCTTCCTCTCTCTCTTCCTTCCCTCCCTCCCTCCCTCCTTCCTCCCTCCCTCCCTCCTTCCCTCCCTCCCTCCCTCCCTCCCTCCCTCCCTCCCTCCCTCCTTCCTTCCTTCCTTCCTTCCTTCCTTCCTTCCTTCCTTCCTTCCTTCCTTCCTTCCTTCCTTCCTTCTTTTCTTTTGCCATAGTGTTCAGTGCTCAGACAAAGCAAAGAAACAAATAAACCAAAAAACCCAGAAGAGTAGGCAAGCTGCTGGGGTGAAAATATTTCTCCCAACTCGGGAAGAGGTGCATATCCCCTAGCTTCCCACCCAGTTCCCCACAGAGAAACCAGGGTGAATATTTTTTATTTTCCCAATTGGACTAGGAAAGGGGGCATTTCTTTCCTCCCCAAGCACTGCAAAAGAACCCAAACAAACCCCAAACAAGCAAACAAACAAAAACCAAGAAGCATGTGCCAGAGACTTTGAGTGTTTGGTTTTTGTTTTTTAACTTGTACAGGGTTGCAGGATGAATGTGAAAGGTCTCTCCACTCACACTCAGAAAGAAAAAACCGGTAAAACAGAACTATGTTCCAGAGGACTGGGAACAAAATCCCCCCTCCCCCCACCCCAGAAAAAAAAACGGCAAAGCAATTTTTAAAATTTTTATATCTGCACTGGGCTGGAGCGATAGCACAGTGGGTAGAGCATTTGCCTTGCATGGGCTGATCTGGCTAATATATAGTGCAGGAAAAAAATTTCATTTTGTTGTGTTCAAAGGCTTGTCAAATTCAAATAAGGAAAACATTAAATAAAAACATTACAATTTAAAATCCTGACACATTCTAATGTATATATATATATAAACAACCAATATCAATACATGTGATAAACTTAAAAAATACCAAGATTCAATAAAGCGTTAATAGTTTGTGCTTTTGTTGGGTTTTGTTGTTATTTTTTGCATTGCTAGAAATCCTAGGTTCTCACACAGGCAATACAAGTACTCTATTGCTAAGACATGTCCCCGGAGCTACATACAGTTTTATAGTTATTATATAAAATTTTATGAATACCCCAAGCCCCAAGTATTGGCATCTTTCATAATATAGGTGAGCAAGGTTTTTTTGAAAAGGAAAAGCATGAGTTGGAATCTGCCAAGACCCCTCAGTATATTTGTGGAAAATATACTGAGTAAGAGCCAGTAGTAAGCATTGAGCACCACTCAGTGTGACCTCAAACTTGGGAGAAAAGAGCTCAAATTTATATGTAATATTTTCCACAGGGGCTGAGGCAATAGTGCAACGGGTCGGGCGTTTGCCCTGCATGAGGCCTACCTGGGTTCGATTCCTCCGCCCCTCTTGGAGAGCCCAGCAAGCTACCGATAGTATCCCACTTGCTCGGCAGAGTCCATCCACTTTCTTTTAGGGGAGTTTGGACCACACTCTGTGGTGCTTGGAGGTTCTTCCTGGCTTTGTGCTTTGGGGATCATCCTGGCAGTGCTCTGGAGCGCATGTGCTGCTGGGGATGAAACCAGGGTCGGCCAAGAAAGTGCCTTTATCCCTCTACTATCTCTCCAGCCCCATCTCCGTCTCCTCCCTTTAGGATCTGACAATGCCCCTGAACAGTCGTTTTTAATCTCCCATCTATTCTTCTTCTTTCATTTTCATTGTGCTTCAGGAAAGAGCAGGGAGAACTGTCTGGGTTCTTTGGGCCCAAGTTCTGTGTGTCTCTCATAAACATTTTCTTCTGCAGGCACAGAGATACAGTATTCTGAAGTCACTGAAAGTCCGAATCCTGCATGCCCAGCGTTTAGACTCCAATCCCAAGTGCTGCCGCTGTGTCCCCTCTGGTGGACTTCCTGTGTCCAGATGCTTTGCTCATGAGACGGGGAAATAGCGAGAAGCTGTATGGGAGGGTAGCGTGACATTGGGCACTTAAGAACGCCAAAGGACAAAATACGCTATGAAACACGAGTTTAGGGTTCCTTCATTGAGAAGGAGGAACTGATGTTGACTAATTCGCCTGCGCTTGAAGAGGAACAGTCACCAAAACTCTTGCTTCCCCGTTGATTGTAACCATTTCTCAGGCATCCGCAGCTCTGACTCTTTCCCTGAAGGTGGCGCCCTTTGTCACCAAAACTTTGTTCTTTACAGCAACCTTGACTGTAACAGGGAAAAAAAGTCTTTATTTTTCTGTACTTGCAAGGTTTTCATAAACTCCATGCTTAGGGGAGAGGATTAGGAGGCAAAGGGACATTGAGTTAGTCTCCAATGTAGAAAAGGGTACTTGGACTGGGTGGATGGAAAAATTTTAAGAATTTTCAGCCAGAGAGAAAATACTAAATATTAAAAATATTTAATATTATCACTGTCATCCCGTTGTTTGACGATTTACTCGAGCAGGCACCAGTAACATCTCAATTACACTTAGCCCTGAGACTTTATTTATTTATTTATTTATTTATTTATTTTTGCTTTTTGGGTCACACCTGGCGACGCACAGGGGTTACTCCTGGCTCTGCACTCAGGAATCACCCCTGGCCGTGCTCAGGGGACCATATGGGATGCTGGGATTCGAACCCGGGTTGGCCGCGTGCAAGGCAAACGCCCTACCCGCTGTGCTATCGCTCCAGCCCCAGCCCTGAGACTTTAGCAGCCTCTCCTTACTCATCTTTCCCAACGATTGGAGGCTCTTTCAGGGTCAAGGGAATGAGACTTATCATTATTGTTATTTTTGTTTTGTTTGTTTTTTTTTTTTTGCTTTTTGGGTCATACCCGGTGATGCACAGGGGTCACTCCTGGCTCATGCACTCAGGAATCACCCCTGGCGGTGCTCAGGGGACCATATGGGATGCTGGGATTCGAACCCGGGTCGGCCGCGTGCAAGGCAAACGCCCTACCCGCTGTGCTATCGCTCCAGCCCCTCGTTATTGTTTTTGGCATATCAAATATGCCATGGGTAGCTTGCCAGGCTCTGCCGTGCAGGCAGGATACTCTTGGTAGCTTGCTGAGCTCTCCAAGAGGTATGTATATATCTTTTACGGTATTTGGGATATAAATACGCCATGGGGAGCTTGCAAGGCTCTCCCGTGCGGACAATAGACTCTTGGTAGCTTGTCAGGTTCTCCAAGAAGGAGAACAAGACTATTAGACCTGGCTTCCGGGAGCTTGGTCTTATAGTCTCTGGTTGTTGGCCGTTGGTGGGATTACATGGCACCGGGAGCAGTTTGAGAGTGTGGCTGCCAAGCTACTGGAAAATAGGGGGTCTGGATGGAGAAGGCTCAGTCCCAATCCGAGCAGGCTTGGAGGTCTTAGCACCCAGGTCCCGCACACCTGGGTTCCTCTGCTGGTCCCTCATGCGTGAGGCTCATCCAAATATTTAATATTAAATATTAAAAATATTCTCTGGGGTGGGGCTGGAGCGATAGCTCAGCAGGTAGGGCATTTGCCTTGCACGCGGCTGACCCGAGTTCTACTCCCAGCATCCCATATGGTCCCCTGAGCACCGCCAGGAGTTAATTTCTGAGTGCATGAGCCAGGAGTAACCCCTGTGCAACACTGGGTGTGACCCAAAAAGCAATAAATAAATAAATAGATATTTTTAAAAATATTCCCTGGGGAACCGGAGCGATAGTACAGCAGGTAGGGCATTTGCCTTGCACTCGGCCAACCCAGGTTCGATTTGCAGCATCCCATATATCCCCAGCACTGCCAGGAGTAAGTGCAGAGCCAGGAGTAACCCCTGAGCATTGTCAGATGTGACCAATTAAAAAACATTCTCCAGGGGCTGGAGAGATAGCACAGTGGGTAGGGCGTTTGCCTTGCATGAGGCCGACCCGGGTTCAAATCCCAGCATCCCATATGGTCCCCTGAGCACGGCCAGGGGTGATTCCTGAGTGCAGAGCCAGGAGTAACCCCTGTGTATCGCCAGGTGTGACCCAAAAAGCAAAAAAAAAAAAAAAAAATTCTCCAATTGAGGCCCAAGCGATAGTACAGCGGCTAGGGAACTTGCCTTTCCCACAGCAGACGGGGATTTGATCCCATCATCCCATTTAGGCCCCCAGGAATCTGCCAGGAGTGACCACCAGGGGTGATGCCTGAGTGCAGAGCCAGGAGTAAGCCCTGAGCACCACTGGGCTGAGTCAGAAAAAAAAATCCCCCAAATTTCCAAATTAGCTTATTTTGTGTTTTTCACGCCACTCCCAGTAGTACTTACTCCCAACCCAGTGCTCAGGAGTCTGACTATGACGTATCTGGGCCGGAACCCAGGTCTCATGCTCGCAAAGCAAATGTGGAGCTGATTGAGCCATCTCCCCAGACGCTGCTCCCCAATTTTTAAGCCAAACGTCTTCTAAAGAAATATTAACCAAACTTTGGAAAAGGAACCGAGAGAGGGTAGTGCGGTTGCTTAACCAGCGTACGCAGGGCTGGCTTCTCCAGCGAGCTCAATTTTTCTGTCAAGATTCAGGTCGCAATGATTTCAGGGTTTTAGACTTTGAGATCTTTGTCAACTTTTCAGCTTTGTCCTCATAGTAGACAATCTGTAAATAAATGATGTGACTATGCTCCAATAAAGCGCTATTAGAAATGGGATCCAGAGAGATAGTACAGCCCGTAGGGCACTTGCCTTGCACATGGCTGACCCGGATTTGATCTCTGGCACTCCCATATGGCCCCTGAGCTCTGCCAGGGGAGAGATTGCTGAGTGCAGAGCCAGAGCCAGGAGTAGCCACTGAGCATCATCAGATGTAGCCCTAAAGCCAGAAAAAAAAAAAAAAAAAAGCTCTACTAGACTTATGGGGCAAGGGCAAGGGCCATAGAAGTACTTCCATTTATATTTGAGCATTTCAAATTTCTTTTCTTCAGTACAAAAAAAGAACGCTAGGACCAGAGAGATGGTATGGACCTTTGGGTGCCTGCCTTGCACAGGTGGTCCACCTTGTGGCAGACCCAGACCACATATGGGCCCCTGAGCACTGCTAGGAGAGACCCCTGAGCATCTAGCCAGGAGTAGCACCTGAGTCCTACATGTTATCACCTAACTCCCACCCCGCAAAAGAGCCCTGAAGTTTATAGGCCTAACTGCGCTACAGAGATTAGCTTGTTTTGAATAAGTTTCCTACTTCCTCAAATAGCGACTTCCTCAAAATGCTCCCTGAACCAGCCTGAGCAGCTGACAGTTTCCTCTCTAACAAGTTGGAGAATTTTTATATGTGTCTATTCTTTCCTTTTAGCCAGGGTTTAGCTTTGAATAAGGTCATTTGCTGTCTTTGTTATTCTCTAGAAATCAGCAGTATAGTCCATCAGTGAGAACCCTGGGCCACCGTGGAGAAGGGCAAAGGTAAGAGGAACGGAGCAGGCTGGCGGGGCAGCTCAGGGGAGGTCACGCTTTGCATGTGGAAGGTCCAGGCTCAACCTATGACTGCAGAAGGTCCCCCTGAGCGCCTCCAGGAGCGACTCTGGAGCACGACAGAACTAGACTCCGAGCACTGCAGGGTGTGGCCCCCAAACAAAGAAAAAGAAAAAAAAAGGGAAGTTAGGAACACTATTCCATTCTGTTGTAAAACTCAGAGAAGAGAGAGACAGAGAGACAGAGAGAGACAGAGACAGAGAGACAGAGACAAAGAGACAGAGAGAGAGACAGAGACAGAGAGAGAAGAAAAGCGCCTGCCATAGAGTTGGGCAGGGGGTGGGGGGTGGGGGTGATGGGAGGGAACCTGGGGACATTGGCGCTGGGAAATAAATGTACTCTGGTGGAGGGATGGGTTTTGCAACACTGTATGACTGAAATCCAATCATGAACAGCTCTGTAAGGGTCTATCTCACAGTGATTCAATAAAAAAGTTAAAAAAAAAAAGCCTCAGAGAAGAGAGAAATCATTTGCCATGGAAACAGTTCTGTGCTTTGGAACAAGGAATAAAAAGAAAAGCATGTAACTTCTCTCCAAATCCCACTCGCCCTCGGGCCGGAGTGATAGAAGAGCCCACAGCTCACCTGTCTTGCAGGCAGCTGACCTGGGTTTGATCCCTACCACTGCAGGTGTGCGCCCCTCCCCCCAAAACCCTCCCCTTGGCTCCATAAGGTATAGTGCTTTTTGTTTGTTTGTGTTTTGCTTTTTGAGTCACACCCGGCGATGCACAGGGGTTACTCCTGGCTCATGCACTCAGAAATCACTCCTGGTGGTGCTCAGGGGACCATATGGGATGAGGGGAACCGAACCCGGGTTGGCCGAGTGCAAGGCAAACGCCCTACCCGCTGTGCTATCGCTCCAGTCCTCTTTTTGTTTGTCTGTTTGTTTCTGGGCCACACCTGGCTCTGCTCAAGGATCACTTCTGGTGGGCTTGTGGGACCATATGGGGTCTTGGGGACAGTGAGTCACGTGTAAGGTAGATGCTCTACCTGCTTCTGGCCCGCATAATTCTTTTACCCTCTCCCTTTCTCCCTCTCTTCCTCCTTGCTTTCTTCATTCCTTTCCTTCCTTCATTCCTTACCCCTCCCTCCCTTCCTTCCTTGATAAGGCGTGATTCTTTACATTCCCAGAAATGGACTATGAAAGCAATCATTTCTACCTTACCCAGCCTTAGCTGATTGCTAGATTCTCCCTTCATTTAAGTCCTGAACACCCGATCTTCGTAAGTCAACTTTTTTCCCTATTCTTCCTAACATTTTTAAAAATTAATTTATTGTTAATTAATTAATTAATTGGTTTTTTATTGGACCACTGTGAGATAGTTATAAAACTATCAGATTTCAGTCATACAATGTTCCAACACTCAATGTTCCTTGCATGTGGCTGACCTGGGTTCAATCCCTGGCATCCCACGTGATCCCCCAAGCACTGTCAGGAGTAATTCCTGAGTGCAGAGCCAGGAGGAACCCCTGAGCATTGCTGGGTGTGACTCAAAAAGCAAAACAACAACAACAACAAAACAATGTTCCAACACTCATCCTTCCACCAGTGTACCTTTCCCACTAGCAATGTCCCCTGTATCTCCCCTGCCACCTCACCCCCACCCCCGCCTGCCTCTGTGGCAGGCACTTCTCTTCTTTGTCTCTCTCCTTCTACTTTTGGGCATATGGTTTGCAATGCAGATACTGAGAGGCCATCAAGTGGTCCTTCGCTCACTTTCAGTGCACATCTCGCGTCCAGAGTGACCCCTTCCAACCATCATTGTCATCATGGCCCCTTCTCCCTCCCTTAAGTCCACTTTTTAAAAATGCTTTTTAGGGGGGCCTCCGAAGCCCAGCTCAGGGGACCTGGATCAAACCGGGGCCATGGGTCATGTTCCCCTGAACTCTGTACTGTCTCCCCAGCTGTTAATCCACTTTTGTTGTTATTGTTGTTTCATCTTGAGGGGCCAACACATCCTGAAGTGCTCAGAGGCTACTCCTGGCTCAGTGCTCAGGATTGCTCCTGCGGTGCTGAGGATGGAGCCCAGAGCCCCAGCATTGAAACCTGTGCTTTAGGCATTTAAGCATCTCTCCAGCCCTTCAAGTTCACTTTTAATATTTTTTAGATTTTGAGGGGGTGCCTACCTCTGTGCTCAGGGGTCAGTCCTGGTGGTACTCAGGGAACCTTATATGTCGGGGATCAAAGCCAGGTCAGTCAAGGCAAGCGCTGTGTAAAACACAAAAATAAAAAGAAAGGGCTGTTAACCGAAAGGTTGGTGGTTCGTGCCCACCCAGGGACGCCAGTTGTGTAAAACACAAAAATAAAAAGAAAGGGCGCGCAGGCGGCGAGGCAGGCGAAGGAAGGAACAAGGCCAAACTGGTTGCTCTATCGGTTTATTTCATGTCCATCTCCATTCTCCTCTGATTCTCCTCCTGCTTCTTTCTCCCCCATCCTACTTCATTCTCTCTCTCTCTGTCTCTCTCCCGGCTCTCAGTCTCTTTCTCGATCTGTGGATCTGGCCCCCGTGGATCTGGCCCCCGTGGATCTGGCTCCGTGGATCTGGCCCCGTGGATCTGGCCCCCAACCCACTCTTACAGCCTAGTTAAATCTCCACAGCATGAGGGGGTTGGGGCATACACATAGGTGTGGTCAGCAATAGGGTAAGGTTCCTTTCCCTCAGGGGATGCTTCTCCTAGGATTTAATTCTCTTTCAGCAGGAGGATCCACCCAAGGGCAGAGTCCCATGAATGTGTTTCTCTTCTCCTCAGCCAGCAAACATATAAGAATTCATAATATTAATTATTTTGTATGGACACAATAAGAGATGCATTAAAGCTTATAGAATTGCTCTCCTGGGGCCATCTCAATCTCAGACTACAGTGCTCAGGCCAGATCAGTCTTTCCTATCCCTGGCAGGGTCCCAGTCTCATAATTACTATTGGATCATGACAGCATTTGTCTATGATCAAGCTCTTAACTTATAGTTAAGAATTAGGCACTTTGGCCAGGCCCATCTCGATGCCAGGGTAGCACATAACTCACTGCTTGCCCTGGATCCTTCCCGTCCCACATCGGGGACCCTACTTTGGGGTGCTAGGAACTGAGGGCAACTGAGGCTTAAGTGGAGAAAGCAGATACCCAGGAGGGAATAATATTCGAGGCCAATTAAGTCTTAAGTTATAAAAACATAATATTGTCTTCTTGTGTCTATACAAAAAAGACATAGCTTTAAAGTAAATTATTCAAAAGGCATAAAGAGGAGAGAAAGGCAATGTTATAATATTCAGTGTCCTAGGAAGTTCTGACCTTACCAATTAACAGAGTTTGATTAAGGGAAGAGCAGATAAACTGGTAGAAATGGTTACAGATAAACAAAGGAATGGGAGTGACTCGGGAGCACTTTGATGGGTGTGACTGATAAACCTAAGCTCCTAGTGGCAAGGGGAGAAAGGACAAACCAAAGATATCCAACAAAGCGCCTTTTCCCTGTACCATCTCTTTGGACCCTTTTTTCTTTATTAATACAAAGAAATCCTTTCTGTGCTCTGGGTATTGAACCTTCTTGACTTTACACATGCAAATATCTTCTCTCAGGCTAGGACTTAACCTTTTTCTTTCTTTCTTTCTTTCTTTCTTTCTTTCTTTCTTTCTTTCTTTCTTTCTTTCTTTCTTTCTTTCTTTCTTTCTTTCTTTCTTTCTTTCTTTCTTTCTTTTTCTTTTTGGGTCACACCCACCAATGCTCGGGGGTTACTGCTGGCTCTGCACTCAGGAATCACTCCTAGCAGTGCTCGGAGGACCAAACAGGATGCCAAGGATCGAACCAGGCTGGCTGAGTGCAAGACACCCTGCTGTCCTATTGCTCCAGCACCCCCCATTTTTTCTTTTTTTCTTTTTTGGGTCACACCCAGCAATGCTCAGGGATTACTCCTGGCTTTGCACTCAGGAATTACTCCCAGTGGTGCTCGGGGGACCATATGAGATGCTGGGAATTGAACCTGGGTTGGCCGCGTGCAAGGCAAACGCCCTACCGCTGTGCTATCACTCCAGCCCCCCCATTTTTTTTAATAAAAGTGGTTTCATTTAGAAAAGTCAGAGAGAGAGGCTGGAGTGATAGCACAGCGGGTAGGGCGTTTGCCTTGCACGCGGTCGACCCGGGTTCAAATCCCAGCATCCCATATGGTCCCCTGAGTACTGCCAGGGATGATTCCTGAGTGCGTGAGCCAGGAGTGACCCCTGTGCATTGCTGGGAGTGACTCAAAAAGCAAAAAAAAAAAAAAAAGAAAAAAAGAAAAAAAGAAAAGTCAGAGAGAGAGTGAGTACACATCTGAACTTGTGATGCAGGCAGCAGAGAGAGTGCCTCTTTTTTTTTTTTTTTTGGTTTTATTTTTAATGCTGTCTTGTGCAGAATGCTAGTCTTTTTTTTTAAAAAAAAAGCATTTTAATTATATAAAAATATGCATACCACCATTTTAAGTGCCTCCTTTTTTAATTAGTTGGGAAGGGCAGTCCTGGAGGTACTCAGGGGCCACCTCACAGTGCTGGGGCGGGGTATGTCAGCATGGGGCCCCGTCCTCAGGCCCCTGAAGACATCGCTGGCCTTTAAGACACCGCTTTTGGCTGCACAGGTCAGTGGCATTAAGTCCATCCCTGCGGTTGTGCAACCATCCCTCCATCATCTCCAGAACTCTTTTCATCTTGCAAAACTAAAGCTAGGGACACATTAAACAGTAACTGTCGGTCCCTCTGTCGGCCGGCGCTGGCACCCAGCACTCCACGTTCCCTCTGTGAATCGGAGTCCTCTGGCTTTCTCCCAGAGGCCGGTTCCGCCTTTCCCGTCTTGCGGCTGGCTTATTTCCCTCCCAGCATCGTGCCCTCGAACAGTCTTCCTGGTGGTAGCACGTGAGGGCATCTCCTTTCCTTCTGTGGAGGTGCGAGGCTGTTGTATATATGTATCCTACCTTTTTTTTTTCTTTTTGGGTCACACCCAGCGATGCACAGAGGTTACTCCTGGCTCATGCACTCAGGAATTACTCCTGGCAGTGCTCTGGGGACCATATGGATGGGATGCTGGGAATCGAACCCGGGTGCCAGGTAAATGCCCTACCTGCTGTGCTATCGCTTCAGCCCCAGTATCCTACTTTTTTTTTTTTTTTTTTTTGCTTTTTGAGTCACACCCAGCGATGCTCAGGGGTTACTCCTGGCTCTGCACTCAGGAATTACTCCTGGCGGTGCTTGGGGGACCATATGAGATGCCGGGGATCGAACCCGGGTTGGCCACGTGCAAGGTAAACGCCCTACCCGCTGTGCTATTGCTCCGGCCCCCAGTATCCTACTTTTCACTGCCGGACCCTGGCCATTGCTTCTCAGCCACTGTGAAGAGTGCTGACCTGCTCTGGGAACAGGGCTGAAGAATATTTCGCTACACATGCCTAGTCCCTTCTTGATTTCCTGAGCAAACCAGTTCCTCAGAGACAAAGGCATCACGTCTGTCCAGGGTTGTCTTAGCTTTTCAATTGTCATTCGCTTCCTCTCCCTCAGCCTCAGAGCAGCACAGCGACTGCTGAGCAAGGACCCTGTTCTTCTCCCGTGTCCTCCTTCTAGGGCCGTGGTCGAGCAAGGACTTCCCGCTGCCAAGTAGGGTGCAGATTTTGCAAAGAACAGATCCCTGTGGTGGCGGGAGGAGCCTTCCCAGGACCTGACAGGCTGAACAGAGTCCGGGGAGCAGCCCCACCAGGGACCTGTCTTGGAACCAGTCACTGAAGAACAAATTTGGGGCTGGGGCTGGAGTGATAGCACAGTGGGTAAGGCATTTGCCTTGCACACAGCCGACCCGGGTTTGAGTCCCAGCGTCCCATAGGGTCCCCTGAGCACCGCCAGGAGTAATTCCTGAGTGCAGAGCCAGGAGTAACCCCTGTGCATTGCCGGGTGTGACCCAAAAAGAAAAAAAAAAAAAGATTTGGGGCTGTGTGAACTTGGTGGTATCCGTCTACGCCACACCGACACGGTGAAAAGGCTCAGACAGGAGCTCTGTCCACACTGTCTAAAGTTCAGTGGAAAACTTTGCTGAGAAAGGTGAGACAGGAAGCAAGTCTCTTAGCCACCGAGCCCAAAGGCTTGGAAACCAAAGCCCTGCCTGTAGGGGGTCAGCCTTCCTCAGACAGACCAGGGCACCCCCAGGACTCCTCTGAGGTCAGAGCTGTACTGCAGGGTTAGGTCAAGGCCTGCCCCCACAGGCCTTTGTACTCCAGTCCCTGCCAGCTGAGGTCTTGCTGGAAATCTGTGGCCGTCACAAACTGCCCCGGCCAAGAATCCACTGCGCTCACAATTACGTCGAAGCTAAAGCAGTGACCGCAGCAGAAATGTGCCTCCGCCTGCCCCTTCAGCCTCCCCACCCCCCGAGGCTCGGCTCTCTCCATCCCTGCCTCTTGGGGTTCCGTGAAAAGCAGGTGCACCCGCTGGGGTGCTGGGGAGTTGGATAATCACACTCTTCCCCGTCTTTCCGAATACTCAGCCCACCCAGAGGAGGCAGGCGAAGGGTGGGCGTCAGCTGCATGGATAAGGCCGGTGCCAGAGGCCCCTGGGGTGACACAGGTGAATCACGGGCAGATCTCCACAGGTTCCCATGCTGGAGGAGGAACCAGGAGACCAAAGGTCAGGCCACAGACAGAAAGAAAAGAGAAAGGGCTTGGGCAATGGCTCTGCGCTTCCCACGGCCTCGGTGGCATCTGGAAGGAGACGGGGGTCACCTCCTGCGGACTTTCTTCTCTGAAAGTGGACAGACCACAAGTGGCCTCTGGACAGTTGCCTGTGGTACAGGGACTCGTTCTTTATTTGATTCATTGTAACCACAGTACCTGAGCCACAAAAGGTCCTGGTCAGGATTCGGTGGATGGCCCGCTCAATTCCCAGCGATTCCAGCCAAGTGGGGGTTATGAATTCCAGGACGGCGACTCCCGCGGGCAGGCGGGCCCAGAGCCTTGGTGATGTCACTGTTCTGGACCATCAAAAGCTGGCAGTGCTCAGGGCTTATCCCTGGCGTACTCCTGGCAGTGTTCCGGAGAACTCTATGCCTTTTCAGAGCTCAAACCAGGCTTAACCCCTGTGCTGTCTCGAGCCCCTCCGTTTTCCTGTGCCGCCGTCATTTCTAGGCTGGTTCTCCCAGTGGGGCCATCAGACGCCCCAGCGTACATTTTGTTAGCTTCAAAATCTCGGGAGGTGGGCCTGGAGCGATAGCACAGTGCGTAGGGCGTTTGCCTTGCACACAGCTGACCTGGGTTCAATTCCCAGCATCCCATATGGTCCCCTGAGCACCGCCAGGAGTAATTTCTGAGTGCAGAGCCAGAAGTAACCCCTGTGCATTGCCTGGTGTGACCCAAAAAAAAGCAAAAAATAAAATAAAAAAAAAATCGCGGGAGGAATTTCTCCTTTGAAGGACTGGAGCGATTGTATAGCAGGTCAGGCGCTTGCTTCGCATACAGCTGACCCAGGTTCTAGCCCTGGCAGCCTCTAGGGTCCCCCGAGTGAGCCAGGAGTAAGCTGGAGAACAGCCGAGCAAGGCCCCAAACCAAAGCGAACACAAACAAACAAAACAGAATTTCTCCTTCTCAATACTTCAGGAAGATCCCATAATGGAGCTGAAGGGGCCTCAGTTGGGGCCGGCGCCTTCTTGCTGTGCCCAGGAGAACACAATGTGACACTCAGTCAGGCCCGGGCTGTGTGTCGACCGCTGGTCTACTTCCACGGAACCTAAAAGGTGCCGGATTTTTTTTTTTTCTCCACAGAAAATCAAACTACAATAATCAGAGAATAGAGAGAAATGAATTCTAGGTAGGAAGAAAATGACCACGATGCCCTCTACAAAGTAAGATAAGTTCCGTGGGAGAAAAAGATTCTGGCCAGCTCCTTCAAAAGGCCCTTGCAGGCGGCTGGGCCTTAACAATTTCTGTGCAGCCCTCAGAAGAAATTTTTAAAGGCCTTTTTGAAAAGCGTCTTTTTCAGGTACTAAGTTTCCTGGGCTTCTAAGCGTTTCTTAGACACCTCTCCAGTTTAGCTTGCACCTCCCACGAACTTCCTAGGGAAAATACTTGTGACCTGCCCACCCCCCCCCCAACCCCCCCCCCCCAATCTGTAGAGTAAGTTACATGTTCTGTGGACTCTCTGGGAAGAGTTTCATCAGCCACATTCATTTCCTAAGCATTTACTTGGCACCCCTTAGATGCCACACACTGTTTGGAATTTTCGAGAAAAAGAAGTAAATGTAAATAGACCAAGGCCTTTGCTCTGGTGGAATTTAGATTTTTGTCAAGCAGGAAACTTCGAAGAACAAGATGAGGGGCTGGAGCGAGAGCAAAGCAGGTAGGGCATTTGCCTTGCACGCAGTCGACCTGGGTTCGATCCCCAGCATCCCATATGGCACCCCAAGCATTGCCAGGAGTAATTCCTTAGTGCATGAGCCAGGAGTAACCCCTGTGCATCGCCGGGTGTGACCCAAAAAGCAAAAAAAAACCACAAACAAACAAACAAACAAAAAAAGACCCAAAAAACAAGATGAATCAGTCTTCTGTGCTTTGGGGGAAACCAGAGCACAGAAGAATAATTTAAAAATTATTTTAGGGGGGGCTGGAGCAATAGCACAGCGGGTAGGGCGTTTGCCTTGCACGTGGCCGACCCGGGTTCGATTCCCAGCATCCCATATGGTCCCCTGAGCACCGTCAGGGGTAATTCCTGAGTGCAGAGCCAGGAGTAACCCCTGTGCATCGCTGGGTGTGACCCAAAAAGCAAAAAAAAAAAAAATTATTTTAAATAACTTTAAAATAATAAAATATCTTTAATTAATTTATTTTACTTTTTTAAATTGAATCACTGTGAGATTGACCCTTACAAAGCTGTTCATGATTCGGTTTAAGTCGCACAGTGTTCCGACACCCATCCCTCCACCAGTGTACATTTCCCAGTGCCAGTGTCCCCAGGTTCCCTCCCACCACCCTCCCATCCCCCACCCACTGCCTGTCTCTATGGCAGACGCTTTTCTTCTCTCTGTCTCTGGGGTTGCCCGTTTAGATAGCAGCTCTCAGCAGACAACGGGGGCAGAACGGCGCGGGCAGATAATGCTCACCCTATGGTATCTAGCGTTTTCACTCATTATTATTTTTATTATTATAATTAAGTTTATTATGAAGTTTATAAGTGCAATCATGTGTATTATTAGTACTGACATGAAGAACATTTGGTGGCCCTCAGGTGTCTCCAGCATTACGGACCTTCAGGTGAGCTTATAAAGCCCTCCGTGGTTGGCCTCTGGGGGCTTGGGGGCCACACTTGGAGGTGCTCAGAGGTCACTCCTGGCAGGGGGACCATGCAGAACTGGGAGCTCCCGAACCCCCAGACTCATTGTGTCGCTCTGAAACCTGTCTTAAATCTTAAATTGCCAGAGAGCTCTTTTGCCCTAACACGCCCTCTTTTCTTTTTGGGTCACACAGGCAATGCACAGGGGATACTCCTGGCTCTGCACTCAGGAATCACTCCTGGCGGTGCTTGGGGGGACCATATGGGATCCTGGGAATCGAACTCGGGTTGGCCACATGCAAGGCAAACGCCCTACCCGCTAGACTACTGCTCCAGCCCGAAGCCCTTTTTCCAAGTTCAGCGGAAGTGTGTGCGCTCTCTGATTCCAGAACATTTTCCTCACCCCGAGAAGAAACCCTATGAGCTGTCACTGCCCATTTCATCTCCGTTCCCCTGCCTCTGGGCACTGGTGGCCTTTCTGCCTCTGGGTTTGTGCCGGGACATGTCCTGTGGAGAACTTGGGCTGTGTGGCCTTCCACAACCGGCTTCCCTGAGGCTCGGGCCTGTGCAGCGCGGGGCCCATTCTTCCTTCTGTTTGCCGTTCTAGGTGGGAAAGTGTTTTCCTTGTCCCTTTCTCCTGCCCATTCCAGGCCCCTGGGAGCTGGGCCTGTTTCTCCTCCTCCCGTCCCTCTACATTGGTTGAGTCTCTCAGAAACTCAGGAGCCCTCTCAGGCCCTCCCTCTCCTCGGTCCTCTCACAAATGCCACTTCTCAGGGACAGACCCAGCAGTGGGACCCATCTCTCCTCTTTCTGCTCTTCCTTTATTTCAGCTCATGGCACTTATCTTACTTAACTTTAGCGGCCTTCATGTCCATGGCTACTCTGAAAAACAATACCTAATTTTGGGGCTGGAGCGATAGCACAGAGGGTAGGGCGTTTGCCTTGCACACGGCCGACCCGGGTTTGATTCCCAGCATCCCATATGGTCCCCTGAGCACCGCCAGGGGTGATTCCTGAGTGCAGAGCCAGGAGTAACCCCTGTGCATCGCCAGGTGTGACCCAAAAAGTAAAAAAACAAAAAACAAAGAACAAACAAACAAAAAAAACCTAATTTTTTTGGGGGGTGCCCACACCCAGAAATTCTCAGGAATTACTCCTGGCAGTGCTCAGGGGATCATAAGGGATGCTGGGGATCGAACCCAGGTCTGCTGTGTGCCAAGCAAGGATCTCACCCGCTGTATCGCTCCAGCTCAATACTTTTCTTTTTCTTTTTTTTCCTTTTATCCTGTGCCTGGTGCCTCAGACAAAATGTAAGTTATTTGTCTACCCGCCTGGCGCTGGCACACCCCAGCGGTTCTCCACTTGTTGTCCCCACCCCCCATGGGACATCAGGCAGTATCTGGGGGTAGTTTTTGGCTGTTCCATCCCGGGGATGAGGCGAGCTGCCGGCAGCTGGTGGACAGAGGCCTGGGACAGGGGTTAGCTCCCCCCAGGCACAGCACCCCCACATCTGGGCCCAGATGTCACTGGCAGTTCAAGGTAGGGCAGCTTCACCGTAAACCAATTACTGCTCCTTCTAAATAGGTTAGCAGTGAGACATTAGACGCGATCAGAGTAGCAGCCAAGCAGAAGACCTCACGAGGGAATTCGGGCCTGTTTTGTGCGTGTGTGTTTGTGCTTTTTTTAGTTGGGGTGACTCTGGTGCAGAGCTTTTTCCTAACGCCATCGAGGTGCGCTGGGAGCCCAGACGGTATTTTTACCACTTGTTTGCCTCGCCGAGGACTGACCTCCCGGGCACCCCCGAGGTGCTCGGCATGTGATTCTGTTAGGGACCTAAACTCTATAGCTTCGATGTCCAGCAAAACGTTGAGAGGGAATTGCAATTCTAAGAGAGAGCAGGGCAAGTTTTTTTTTTTTTTTTTTCCCAAATACCCTCTCCCAATGGCATTCCCTAGGATGGGGAACCTTTCCAGAGCTGGCTCCGGGAATAAATGATTCAAGGAAATCTGAGGTCTTGTCTCCTCTCCTTTCAGAAAGAAGAGTGCCAGGAGCTTTGAGAAAGGGTTCTGTTCGCATCGTGCTTCTGCGAGCACCTCAGTAGCCGGGAAACTCAAGGTTCCGTATCACGTAACTGTGAAAACAGCCCGTCAGGACAGAGGTTATCAGCTTGACTCACATCTTGCTCCCTCCTGCTTATCCCACCCAACCGGTTCTTGGTTCTTGCGAGCTCTATAGAAATGACAGCCCCCAAAATGGAAGGTACACGCATATTGAAGGGAGTTGCAGAGGCAAGGGGTTGACGAGCTATTTTAAAAAGCGTGTCCTTAGGGGTAGAATTACCTGACAGCTTGCCTGGTAGTGATACGCGCGTGTGTTTGAAAGAGCAACCTTTAGCACAGTGGCTTAGGTGGAAATGCCAAACAGAAGGTTCCCGAGGCGCCACTGCCTTCTCTGGTCTTCCTCCAATTCTCTCGGCCATGAAAACTAGCAAGGTATTATCTGGAGTGCTTCTCTTTTATCCAGTAACTTAGCTTTTTTGCTTCTTTGTTTCCTTCCCATATTTGACAAAATGCCACTCACTTTGAAGAAGTGATTTGCTCTGTCCAATTTTGAGGAGAACCTTTGAGCAGCTGGCACCCTGGGAACCACGGAGTGTTGAGTTATGACAGTAAATCGGGTCTCGGAATGATGCGCTGAGTGGGATCATTTGGAGAATGAGATGGGCACCCCCAGCGCGGACCAGCCTGCCTAAGAAATAGTAAGAGGACCATGTTCCAGATGATATCTATTTATATTTCAGTAATACTAAAAATTATTCCACATGGAATCACTTGCCTCAATCTTTCTGGTTCTCACTCTTTCATTGTGAACATCATTTATTAATCAAACATGCCTTCATTCCAACACATGTTATTTAAAGTATTATTTATTATTTCTATTCCATTATTTCTTCTTTTATTCAAGCACTTATAAACTCCCTTATTGGGTGCCAAGCAAAAAGCAATGGCTTCTGATAATACAATGGCAAATGATCTTTGCCCTTAGAAAGCTTTGGAACCAGTGAAATATTTGTTCTTTCTCTCACTCATTTACTAAAGTATTTGCTGTTCGGGGATTCAACAGCAAAGAACACAGGACCTCCAGATACATAAAAATAAGAACAAAGAAAAACAACAAAGCTAATAGCGTAGGAGCCCAGATTACCAGATTACAATGAATGGAAGATGCATGCAGGAGAGAGAATATGTATACCCCGTAGGCAAGGCATGCAACTCAATCTTTATAGACATCCAGCTATACATACAAGTTTATCATCCTGGGGCCAGAGTGATACTACAGCAGGTAGGGTGTTTACCTTGCATGCAGCTGACCCAGGTTCCATTCCCAGAATCCCATATGGTCCCCTGAGCACTGCCAGGACTGATTCCTGAGTGCAGAGCCAGGAGTAACCCCTGAGCATCGCCGGGTGTGACCCCCCCAAAAAAAAGCCAAAAAACCCACCAAATTTATTATCCTTTTTTGTATTATATTAGAAACTTCTCCATTAAATTTATTTATTTTTCAACCTGAATTATTTCAGGAAGGGGTTATTTGTGATAGCCCAAACCTCGGACTGATCATATGATATTCTTGTCCAGGCAGGACTGAATGTTTAAAAAAAAACATGTAGGGGCTAGAGTGATAGTATAGCAAGTAGGGCACATGCCTTGCACAAAGCCAACTGGGTTTGATTCTGGGCACCACATAAGGTCCTGGGAGCCTGCCAGGAGCGATCGCTAAGTGAGCACTTCCAGGTGTGGCCCAGGGCTACCTATTTGTAGCCAAAGGTTGACCTTTGACCAGAAGAGACTGCAGTTGTGGAGAGAAGGGGCTTCATCTTGGCAAGTCTTTGGTATTCCACGATTTCTCTGGGCTCCTAAGAGGTTGGAAGGAGACCTTTGTATAATCAGGTCAAAAGAACGAAGGTTTGGGGTAAAGACATTTGGAACCTGGATTTTTTTTTTTACTCCCTATTTGGCAGAATCAATCACCTGCAAAGCTTGAAGCAGTATAAGACAGATCTATAGTGTCCTGCCTGTGTCTCTCTTACTAACCTAATCCTATTTCACAACCTGCCCTGCCCCCCCAAAAGAATGATCTAGTTCTCCAAATTTTCTGATTTTTCCAAACAGATTTTTCCAGTATATAAAGGTGGGAGATGTCAGCAAATTTGTGTACTTCAGTTTCTCAATAAAGCTTCTTAGTACTATATAATATATTTTTATATGACCCAATCCCTTTCTCTTTCAATTTGTTCTTTAAACGGCTGGTTATTTAAAAACAATAACCTTTAAAGATACAGAGATACAGAGAAGAAAACTCTCCAACAGTTCTATGATTCTCAGTCACTTAACCGAGATCCCCTGTCTGGGGAATTATCCTAGGTGCTGGAATGCGCGTGGACAGAAAAGCGACTCAGCTGCGGGACTACAATTCCCGGGAGACCGCGCGCCCCCGGCCTCTGCGCATGCTCAATCTCGGCGCGCACAGAGGGCACGGAGCCCAAAGGGGCGGGGCTTGGTTCGGAGCCGCGCGGCGTGGGCGGGGCCGGGGGCGTGGCCAGGGAGGGGGCGGCGCTGCCGGCGCGGCCCGGAACACGCTAGTGGAGCGGAAGATGGCGGCGGCAGCGGTGGCTGCAGCCGGGACCCCAGCCGGGCTCCAGCGGAGGAGCCGCAGGCTCTGACCTCGCTCTGGCTCCGGTGCGCGCGGTGGAGCGTGTGCGAGGCCCCGCGCGTCGGGCAGGGGCGGCGGCGGCGACGGCGCGCCGCCCTGAGGAGCGCCCGGGTGGCGGCGCGGCTGCGGCTGAGGAGAGAGCCGGCTCCGGGCCTCCGCGTCCTCCTGCTCTGCGCGCCCCCCGCCTCCTCGGGGGGGCGGCGGCGGCGATGTTCTCGGTGCTGTCGTACGGGCGCCTGGTGGCCCGCGCCGTGCTCGGCGGCCTCTCGCAGACCGACCCCCGGGCCGGCGGCGGCGGCGGTGGCGGCGGCGGCGGCGGCGACTACGGGCTGGTAACGGCCGGCTGCGGCTTCGGCAAGGACTTCCGTAAGGGCCTCCTGAAGAAGGGCGCGTGCTACGGGGACGACGCGTGCTTCGTGGCCCGGCACCGCTCGGCCGACGTGCTCGGTGAGTGCCCCCCGCCGCGTCCCGCCTCCGGGGACTCCCCGGGCCGGCGCGGGCGCCCGCGAGCCAGCCCGTAGTAGCTCGCGCGCGGGGAGCGCTTACTATGTGCCCGGCGCCGCGCCAAGCGCTGCGAGCGGCGTTTTCCGCTCGAGCACCCCCCTGGGGGGGGAGTCGAGGAAACTGAGGCGCCGGGCGGCCGAGCCACGTGCTCAAGGTCACCCAGCCCGGGAATGTGACCCGTCGGTGCGCTCTTAGTCACTTGGCCGTGCCAGCCGCAGGCGACCTGCTCCCCTGCCTGCCCTGCCCCCCCCCCCCCGCCCGCTCCCGCGCCACCTGCAGCCGACTCACCTGGCACCCGCTGCCGGGGGGCGGGGGGGGGAAATCCCCGCTCTCCCCGCAGGCTCGGGGGTGCGGGATCCCCGAGCGCAGGGGCGCTCCTGAGCCCCCCCCCCCCGCTCCCCCTCCCCGGCAGCCCAGCCGCAGCCCCCAGCCGCCGCGCTGCATCCTTGGTGGCTCGCGGGGCTGGGGGGGGGTCCGGAGGGGGGACATAGACATGGAAGGGGCGGAAAATCCTCGCCCGTGGCATTCCCCCAACCGAGCTCGCTCTCTCGAGGGCTCTCGGGGTGGGAGCCTCTCCGGCACCTCAAACGGACCGCAGGCGAGAAATTGAGCATCAGAGAAAAAGCCTTTTTTTTTTTTTCTTTTTCCTTTCCCAGGCCACAGGTGCTTCCTAGGCCTATTCCGGCTGCACTTTGGCGGGTGCGGGCAGGGCTGGTCACGAGCTGTCAGAAACTTGGACGTCGTGGATGTGCGTGTGTGTGTGTGTGGGGGGGGGGGGAATGTGTGTGCTGTCGAGCCCCGCTTTTTAATAAAGCACCTTCCTTTGAAGTGGAAGGACAGGCTGTCATTGAACTCAGGTTCAAATGTCACGTTGGTTTCACTTCTCAAGTGGATTGAGTGTTTTGGTTACTTTAAATTTTATGTGCAGAGGCAAAGTTTTGGCATTGGAACAAATAGTCCTGTAATTTCTTTTTATGACAATAATTATTTTTTAATTTGATCTCAGGCTAACTGCCTATTATCTTTGCTTCTGCCGTATGCAGAGTTTGTGAGGGTGGAACTGCAAAGGTGGTTTTCAGTTTTCAGTTATGAGTTACTTAGGTTAAGAAAGTCGTTTTAGGGGCTGGAGAGATAGCAGGGCGCTTACCTTGCACGTGGCCACCAGGGTTCCATCTGAGGTACCCCATATGGTCCTTGAGCACTGCCAGGAGTAACTCCTGAGCTGGGGCATTGATAGATGTGGCCCCCAAATAAACAACATCTTTTCAGTGTTTAGGCAACGCTGTTGATTCTTATTTTGAGGAATACACATACTTCTTTGGTCAGTTGCAGATTGAAATAATACAAATCTACCTCCAAGTCAACTTGACCCTGACTCAGTATCTTTTGTTAAGGTGGCTGTCCATGGGGCTGGATTGCAGCGGGTAGGGCACTTGCCCTACAACAGACAATGGTCCTGGGTTTGATCCTTCATACTGCATCCGGTCCCCTGAATCCCAGAAGGAGTGACAAGCCCTGAGCACCACTGTTTATGGCCCCAAAAACTTCTATCAATGACAGCAAAACCCAATAAAGGTGACTGTCCTTTCTCATTACGTTTAGAAGTGCTTCACTCAATGAGTTTGTGGTCTTTGCTCTTGTTTCAAGTTGCTGTCACAGTGCAGTGGAATAGGGGATATAGAGCCACTGAAGATTTTCTCTTAAGAATTTTTTTGCAATCTAACTTGTAAAATATTTGCAATTGAGAGCCAGAGAGATAGTATGGCGGCGAAGGCTCTTGCCTTGTGTGCTGCAGACCCAGGTTTGATTCCCAGCACCACAGTTGATCCCCTGAGCCTGCCAAGAGTGATCTCTCAGCGTAGAGCCAGGAGTGAGCCCTGAGCACCACTGGGTGTGGCACACACACACAAAAAGCAGAAACAAAAACTTGAGATTGAATTGATGATTTAGGAACTAATGTGTCATATCCCTGTATTGAGACTTTATTTGGATTTTTTGAAAGCTGCCTTAACTGAGTGTGGTATTTCTAGGCAAGTGGGAAATTTTGAACAAAATTATTCTCAAAGAAGTATAATATCCCTGTCAAAAACCCAGCCTGGTTTGATGTTTAGCTTTGTCACTTGCTAACTCTCTGATCTGTGGTTTTAGGCAAAGTCCTCTGCACTTTTCTCATCTTGAGAATGAAAAGATTGGACTGCCTGAACCTCAAGAATTAAGTCCATCGGGCCAGAGAGATAATAGGGTGGGTAGGGCATTTGCCTTGCTTTCATCTGACTTTGGTTTGACTCAGCATCTCATACGGTCCCCTAGCACTGGCAGGAGCCAGAAACATCTCTGGGTGTGCCCCCGCCCCCCCAAAAGCCCATCAGATCATGTTTTCTTTTTGTTTCAGAAAATGTCCATTGTTTGCACCTCCAGTAGCAGGTATCATGTCCAGTCTATGTAGGCATCTTGAAATTTTTTGTTTTCCATCTGGCACTAAACCAGATTCTTAAATTTTTCTTGGTTCTGAGAATTTGTAACTGCCGTAGGGTTTCTTTCCTTCCCAAAATGTACATAGGACCTGAGCATTGCTAGGTGTCACCCCCCTCCTGAAGTCCCTGAAAGCCTACACAAAATTTCATAGTCCACTCATGTATCACAAAGAGTTCCACCCAAGGGTAAAAGGTTAAGAATCAGCTTTGTATGAAAAAAAAAAAATGCCTGGCCCAACCAGGTGGCTGCTTATACCGTCTCAGCATAGTCTTTGACCATATGAGAGAGAGAGAGAGAGAGAGAGAGAGAGAGAGAGAGAGAGAGAGAGAGAGAGAAGACAGATTGTTTAGAACTCCCTATTTTCAAGGCATATGACTCCTGTCATACTTACAGACCATCCTGTCTCCAGCAGGTCTGATTATCTTGCTGTTGGGAAGGTGTTGAGCCTCAGTGAGTCTTGAGTAACTGCCTTCTACCCTGGAAATTGGAGTTGTAGATAGAATTGCATAAAAGGCTGTGTTGAGGGGCCAAAAGAATAGCTCAAATCGATGAGCACATTCCTAGTACCCAGATGACCCCCAAGCACTTGCTGCATTGCTGGGCTCAAGCACTAATTCTTTATGCCCACACTGGGTGTGACATGCTGAATAATAGAGTTATATTAACCCAAGTGCTCTGAACCTTCTGGTTTTTTAGATAATAGATAATTCATTTTCTTTGGGTTCACTGTTTATTGCTAAGCATCTGTTCAACTCATAGTAGTCTTCTAGCACTCCTTGACCGTTTGGAACGAAACCTATTAATTTTTGTGGAAGAAAGAAAACTGGGCACTGGGGATATAATGGCTAAGCAGATGAACATTTGTTTCGCACGCGTGAGGCCCTTGGTTTGATCCCTGACATCACCTCCCATCCCCCCCCAAAAAAGAAGTGAACATTTTTGTTTTTCTAAGAGTGATTTGTCATATTAGTCATGCAGTGACTAAAAAGTACTTTGTGCTAGACATTGCTTTTGTAGCGTCCCCATTGGGTTTCTTTTAGGAAAAACTAAGTATGGTGGGTGTTGTAAGAACTAGGAACCACTCCTAAGCCTGGGAAAATTGGCAAGGGTGCTTTCTCTTTATTGGGTCCAACTGGAGTAAACCAGTACCAGCACGAGTTTTGTGTGTGCTTTTCTTTTTCCTTCTTCCAGGTGGCTAATCTCGAGTTCGATTTCTCCTATTACTCTCTGTGGCATAGATGCCTGGGGACGCCTCGTATGTGCTTGTCGGGCCTCCCAGAGCCCTAAGCTACTTAACAGTAACTCAGAGATTGCTGAGAGTTGTGAGATTTAGAAACCTTGGAGTCCAGTTTTTTTATTGATGAGAAAATTTACCTGCGAAGTGTCAGATACCTTCCCTAACATCGGTGCTAGGACCAGTCGAGCTGGAATTCCGTTACACTACTGTTTTAAGTTTTCCTGACAAGATAGGTGAATTCAGAACCGGTCTATCTTCTGGTACTGTTTGTCCTAATGCTTTTTCCTGCTTAAGGGTGTGTATGAATGTGTGCGTTTTTACGACTTCTTTATTCCCTCTGTGTGACTCATAATTAAAATGTAACAGAAACTCCTCTGCATATTAAGCCACAGAAATAACTTTGAAAAGAAAAATAGTCTATGTGTTCAAAGCATAGTTTGCCATGTAAATTTTTAATTTTCACTTTTTTGTTTTGAGCCACCACTCTCTGGCCTCTGCCATGTAAATTTACACCTCAGTATAAAGTTGTAAAGTAATTTTTAGGCAACTTTTTTTTTTTTTAATGTGCCCACACCTAATGGTGCTCAGGCCAAGACTTAGTTCTTGGAGGTCATCAGAGAGGTTACATCAATTAGTGCTCTTGGGAGGGAGACCAGGATCAAACTCAGGACCTCATATGTGATAAGCATGTGCTCTACTGCTTGAGCCGTGTCCCTGACCCAAAATAGTGGGGTAATAAAACTTCAGTTTGATTTAATTTTAAACCTAAAAAAGAGATTCAGCAATTTCACATACTAGTCTTTGCTTTGTATTTGGTTTTGCCCACACCTGGTGGTGGTGTTAAGGGATTACTCCTGGCAGTGCTTGCGGGATCATATGCGGTGCCGAGATAGAGCACACTGGAATCAGCTGGTGCGGGCCGACTCCTTAGCCCTTATATTATCTCTAGCCCCAATTTCATGTGCTACTTTATTGATCTGACTTTGACTGTCGCCAGAATTTTGAATATATTTGTGATATAATACCAACCTGGTTCCTATTTTTTGGCTATTTTACAAACTTTTATGTGAACAGATATTTTCTGTTACCTTGGGTTTATATCTGGAAGTAGAGTTTGGGATTATAACAATAATACCAATCTTAAAGTTGTTTTTTTGTTTGTTTGTTTGTTTGTTTTTGCTTTTTGGGTCACACCCAGCGATGCTCAGGGGTCAGTCCTGGCTCTGCACTCAGGAATTATCCCTGGCCTTGTTCAGGGGACCATATGGGATGCTGGGAATCGAACCTGGGTCGGCTGCGTGCAAGGCAAAAGCCCTACCCGCTGTGCTATCACTCCAGCCCCTTAAGGTTGTTCTTTTTTTTTAGGTATGTGGACTATAGAAACAGTATAAAGTTCTAAAATTTATTTAGGAAGTATGAAGATTACATAAGATGACCTCACACATGCAAGGCATGTACTCTCCACAGAGCCATATACCAGCACTTATCATGATAATTTTAACTTACTTGATAGAACCTCTGTGTCTGAAAATAAATTGTTTTCTTTTTTTTTTTTTTTTGCCACATCTGGTGGTGCTCAGGGGTTACTTCTGGTTCGGGCATGATTCAAAGCATACTCTTAAACTCTTTGAATCATCTCTCTGGTCCGAGTGAGTTTTTCTTCCAACTGAGTAGTAACTTCTGGAGACTGTGCATATGCTCTAGTTTCAAGAAGTGCTTACCTTGCATGCTGCCAGCCGGGTTTGATTCCCAGCACCCCATATGGTCCCCAGAGCACCACCAGGAGTAATTCCTGAATGCAGAGCCAGGTGTAACCTCTGAGCATCACCGGGTGTGACCCAAAAAGCAAAAAAAAAAAAAAAAACCAAAAACACCCAGAAAAACAGATTAAGTGAAAAATTCACAGATCAGGTGAAGAATTTAGTACATTCAGAAGATAATGCAATCACCACCACTAACTAGTTCCAAAGCATTTTCATGACCTCTAAAGAAAGTCCCTTTGCTATGTAAGTTTTCCTCATTAACTCCTCATTCAGTCCCGGCAACAGAAAGGATTTTGTCTCTTGATTTGTCTATTCTGGACATTTTGTATGAATGGAGTTATGTTACATGGTCTTTTATATCTGATTTTTAGCATAGTGTTTTTAAAGATTGCCTAGATTATAGCAAATATGAGTAATATGAATATTCTTTTTGTGACTAAATAATATTCCACCATATGGATTCACCACATTTTCTTTATTCAATGAGCATTGGGCTGTTCCCACTTACTGGCTATTGTGAATAGTGCTATGACATTCACGTATAAGCTTTTACGTGAACAGATACTTTCTATTTCTTGGGTCTATATCTGGAAGTAGACTTTGGGATTATAACTCTTAATGGGGGACTGGGGCTGGAGCGATAGCACAGCGGTTGGGTTTTTGCCTTTCACGCGGCCGACCCGAGTTCGATTCCTCCGCCCCTCTCGGAGAGAGCTCGCGCGGCAGAGCCTGGCAAGCTACCCGTGCGTATTGGATATGCCAAAAACAGTAACAATAAGTCTCAATGAGAGACGTTACTGGTGCCCGCTCGAACAAATCGATGAGCAACGGGATGACAGTGATGAATGGGGGACTGGAGCGATAGCACAGCAGGTGGGGTGTTTGCCTTGCACACAGCCGACCCGGGTTCGATTCCCAGCATCCCATATGGTCCCCTGAGCACGGCCAGGAGTAATTCCTGAGTGCATGAGCCAGGAGTAACCCCTGTGCATTGCCGGGTGTGACCCAAAAACAAAAACAAACAAACAAACAAAAAACTCTTAATGGGAAGTATAATTTCTTTCCTTCCTTCCTCTGGCTGTGCTCAGGGTTTACTCCTGGTTCTATGTTCAGGGATCACTCTGGCAGGCTCTGGGGACCATGTGGGGTGTTAAGGATTGAACCCTGGTCAGCCACCTACAAGGCAGGCACTCCACCTTCTGTGCCATCTCTCTGGCCCCCATAATTATTTTTATGTGTTTGATTTTGTTGGCTAATATATTTTTATATAAGTGAAAAAGTTTAAGGGGGCATGGGGCCATGCCCCATGGTGCTGGAGTTTGGGGTCACTCATGGTGATACACAGGAGTCCATGCTGTGCTAGGGATTGAATACCCAGGGCTCCCACACGTGAAAGCATGCACTGCTGACCTTTCGGGGCCTCTGGGGTGGGGCGCACCATGGGGGCACAGGGCCTGTTGCTGGTTCTGTGCTCAGGTGACCAGTGGCCAAACTGGGATCAGCCTCGTGCAAGGCAAGTGCTTTACTGCGTCCTGACCCTCTGACCTGCTTCCAATCCTTTAAGCCATCTCCCCTGTCTGAGACCAAGAATTTTAAGAGGGTGGTGGTTAGGGGCTGGAGTGATAGCACAGTGGGTAGGGCATTTGCCTTGCATGCGGCTGACCCAAGTTCGATTCCCAGCATCCCATATGGTCCCCTGAGCACCGCCAGGAGTAATTCCTGAGTGCAAAGCCAGGAGTAACCCCTGTGCATCGCCAGGTGTGACCCAAAAAGCAAAAATAAAAAAAAAATAAGAGGGTGGCAGTTAGATCATGCCCACTGCTGCTCAGGGGCCGCTCCTGGCCTGTGCTCAGGAGGGATCTCTTAACAGTGCTCAGGGGACCGATTCTGTGTGGTGCCGGAGATTCAAATCAGGGTTAGGTCTGCCATTGCCACGGGCAAGGCAAGCACCTTGCTCCTGGACTCTCTGGCCCTGAGGGAATTTTTCCAAATGGCAACAATCATACAGATAAATTCTAGATCTGTCTGATTTAAATAGTTTATGTGCTTTCAGGAGAAAATTGTGGGGTGTTACAGAAATGTGAGAAATAATACAGAGGGTAAGGCGCTTGCCTTGCCCGTGCTTGAGCCAGGTTCCATCCCCAGCGTCACATACAGTCTTTTCCCCTGTCGGGAGTGATCCCTGAGTCCAGAGCTAGGAGTAAGCCCTGAGCACTGCTAGGCGTGGCCCCCAGACAGACCCCAAACCAAGAAGCAGAAGGAGAGCCCAGAGTAACAGTGGCTTTGAAGAAGCCATGGCTTGGCTGCCTGCTTTCCTGTGCTCTTCTCTCTGTGACACAGGAGATAGCAGGGTGGACGGTTCAAGGAAATTGCTGTTTTTTAAATTTCTACTCCCAGATTTTTTCCCCCCTCATCTTGCTATATAGATGTTATAAGAAACTTCTTATAACATGCATTTTAAGAGTAATTTCAACAGACATTTTTTTTTCTTTTGTCATATATTTATTAATTCTCTCATATAATAAATTGTATTCATTTTGGCAAGGTATAAATGTGGTTATTAAATTATTAAAATTATACTTTCAACTTTATAGGTCTTTTTTACACAGGTCAGATTGTTATTCTGAGAGTAAACTGTTTAAACAACTCCTAGTTTTTTTTTCCTCCTATTTTTCCATTGTTGGTTTACAAATTCCATTTGCTTTCTTCTAGCTTAATAACTATGTAATGATATCTTAAAATTATTTTTATTTGCATTTTAGTTGTAAGTGAAGATATACATTTTTTTATTTTAGTATGATAATTGCTAAATTATTCCCCTTTTATTAAATAGTATATTTCCCTTGATTTCTTGGAATATCATTTTGCATTTTACATAGAGAGTAATCAGAGACAATGGATATCGTCTGCGAATAGTGAGAGCTTGATTTCTTCCTTTCCGATCTGAATCCCCTTAATATCTTTTTCTTGCCTGATGGCTATTGCTAATACTTCCAATACTATATTAAAGAGAAGAAACAGACATTTTTTTTTTTTTAAATTCTTTTATTTTTTTATTTTTTTTGCTTTTTGGGTCACACCCAGCGATGCTCAGGGGTTACTCCTGGCTTTGCACTCAGGAATTACTCCTGGCAGTGCTTGGGGGACCATATGGGATGCCGGGGATCGAACCCGGGTCGGCCGCGTGCAAGGCAAACGCCCTACCCATTGTGCTATCGCTCCGGCCCCGAAACAGACATTTTTTGAAGCAAAAGTTTTATTTAGGAAGTAGGAGAGAGGAGGAAACCTTATAAATTTAGTAGAAGTGACATACCTCAGGTTGAGATGCATGTGATTCCAAAGCAGAATCTGCCTCATATTCTCAAAAATAATTGGAGGGATTTGGACCACACCCATTGTTGCTTGGGGCTTGCCCCTGACTCCTTGGGGATAGCCCGCAGGGGTCATTATGCCGGGTAAGCACCTTAACCCCTGTGCTCTCTCTCCAGCCATTTTCCCTCAGGTTTTATATTTTCAGGAGCTACTTTTCCTTTTTAAAAGTCTGGTCCACATTCTCCAGCTTAGTTTATTAAATTTTTAAAATTTAATTAGAAAACTGGTTTACAATTACAGATAGTTGGATTTTAGACATGCAATATTTCAACACCAATCCAACCCCTAGCATCAGCATTACTACACAAATGTTCCCCCCTGCCTTGGTTTTTGAGTTTTGTTGTTTTGTTTTTCTCTTGTTTTCTTGTGCCACACCCAGTGGTGCTCAAGAATCACTCCTGGCAGGGCTTGGGGGACCATATGGGGAGCTGGAGATCAAACTTGAGTCACATGCATGCAAGACAAGTGCCCTAGCTGCTGTGCTCTCTAGCCCCCAAATTTTCCTGATTTCTATCTTTTCTCTCAGTTTTCTAATAATTTCATTAAAGGATTCTAAACAATCATTTTTAAAAACAGCAATTGAATGTTTATAGTCTTTTAAGAAATGTATTATTTTTTGTGGTACCGGAAATAAAATCCTGGGCCTGGAACATGCAGAATACTAAGGTAGCTTCCACTAAGCTTACCCAGAATAGAAATGAAAACCAGAAAGGATTTTAATTTGTAGAAGGTAGAATGCTAGCTTTGCTGGTTAAGGTGGGATTTGGGGTTGGGGGCGGGGGGGGGGGGGGTGCTGGATGGGCCCTGGAGCCTGTTCCCTGAACTTTAGCACTGCTTTATGAAACCGGGCAATACCTAACCTGAATGGTTGCAACAGTGTCTAATGGAGTTTGTACTAGTGTGACTCAAGAGGCACTATACCAGGTCAGAGTATTTGACCTACAACTATTTCTTTGAATAAATGCTTATGTCAGGTTCAAGTTAAATGTCAGATCCATTTTTGACATTTGGACATGGTTCATAAGGACCTGTGTCTTTCAGTCAGCCTTACCCAGGACTTTAGGTTCTAGATTTTCAGGAAAATTTTTTATCTTTTATCTCTCTCTCTCTCTCTCTCTCTCTCTCTCTCTCTCTCTCTCTTCCCCATCCCCCATTTCTTTCTTTTCTTTTTTTTTTTCCTTTTTGGGTCACACCTGGCAATGCACAGGGGTCACTTCTGCACTCAGGAATTACTCCTGGCGGTGCTCAGGGATAATTGGGATGCTGGGAATTGATCGAACCCGGGTCAGCTGCATGCAAGGCAAATGCCCTGCCTGCTGTGCTATCGCTCCAGCCCCACACCATTTATTTCTAAGAAAATAAATGTGTGTATTTCTAAGGAAATTTAACTTTCAAATTAGATATTCTAGTCAGCTGAAAAACAGTGTACTTTGTCAGTTGGCTGGTTAAAATTAATGTGTTTGTGTTTGGTCTTATTAAGAAATAGTGATATGGAGGCCAGGGAAATAGTACAAGGGAAGGCGTTTGCCTGGCCCAGGGTCACTGGCCAGCACCACACAGCCCCCTGAGCATCACTGAAAGTGGCCCTGGAGGACCCTAAACATTGCTGGGTGTAGCCCTAGAGGCCCCTTGACCACCAGCCAGGGTGGCCTGGGTAATCCCTGCGTCTCGGGGTCCTAGCAGCACTGCATTGAACTGCCAACCTGATTGATCAGCCACCTCTGGGAGAGTTCCCCGGGCCCCCTGAGCCTAATTCCCACCCTGCAAAAAAATAGGAGAAATGGTGATTTACTCAAGATGGAAGTGCGTGCTTTGCATGTAGGAGTACCAGGTGTGATCCCCAGCACAGCATGGGCCCCCAGCACCAAGCCTGAAATAGCCCGTGAGCACTGCAGGATGTGGCCCAAGAACCAAAGAGAGAAAGGGAGAGAGGGAGGGGTGTGTGGGAGAGGGAGAGGGAGAGAGTGAGGAGAAAGAGAGAGAGAGATCCTAAATTGTTTTGGTTTTGGAGGCACTTGTGATGGTGCTCAGGGCTTTCAAATCAGTTATTCAAATCAGCTGAAAAACTTTGCTTTGTCAATTCACTGATTAAAATTAATGTGTGGTACTGAAGCAATAGTACACTTGCTACATAGGGCATTTTTGCATTATATGCGACTCACCTGGGTTCGATCCTTGGCTTCCCATAAGGTCCTCAGAGCTTGTTATAAGTGATCCCTGATCGAAGAGCCAGGAATTAGGCCTGAGCACTGCTTGGTGTGTTCCCCACCCCTCAAAAAAAAATTAATGTGTTTTTTGTCTTATTAAGAAATAGTGAGGGAGGGGCCGGAGCGATAGCACAGCGGGTAGGTCGTTTGTCTTGCACGCGGCCGACCCGGGTTTGATCCCCGGCATCCCATATGGTCCCCCAGCACCGCCAGGAGTAATTCCTGAGTGCAAAGCCAGGAGTAACCCCTGAGCATCGCTGGGTGTGACCCAAAAAGCAAAAAAAAGAAATAGTGAGGGCTGGAGCGATAGCACAGCGGGTAGGGCGTTTGCCTTGCACGCGGCCGACCCGAGTTCGATTCCCAGCATCCCATATGGTCCCCTGAGCACCATCAAGGGTAATTTCTGAGTGCAGAGCCAGGAGTGACCCCTGTGCATCGCCGGGTGTGACCCAAAAAACAAACAAAAAAAAAGAAATAGTGATCTGGAAGCCAGGGAAATAGTAAAGACTCTGGGCTCAGAGGTAGTTCTGCCTCTGTGCTCCTGGTCCGTGGGGCGGTGGGGACACATGTGATGGCCAGACTGAACCCAGCTTGATTGTGGCAAGGCCAGCGCCTTAACCAGCTGTGCTGTTGTTCTGGCCACATGATGCTAATGTCTGTCTTTATTGTTGTTTTTGACCACACAAATTTGCTCAGGGCATATATCTGGATCTGTGCTCAGGGATCACTACTAGTGGGCTCGGGGAACCACATGGGGTGCCAGGAATGAGCACAGATCAGCCACATGTAAGGCAAGTGCCCTACCACTGTTCCATCTCTTCATCCCCCCTAATTTTCGTCTTTATTATACATTTGTCTTGTTTGGGACTTGTCAGATATTGAAAAATGTTGTCACACTTTTACAAAGTTTTCTCTCTGAGATGCTGTCATGTTTGTTTTGGGGCAAAAACACCCGGCTGTGTCCAGGAATCACTCCTGGTGGGCTGGGGAACCATTTGAGATGCAGGGAATCGAACCCAGGTTGTCTGTGTGCAAGACAAACGCCCTATCTGCTGTACTGTCTCTCCAGCCCCCTCTCTGAGATTTGAAATGTTTTTTCTGTTAAGCAGTGTACTAAACTGTGTCTATAGCCAAAGACTTTTCAAAAGCTGACCCATTGTTTTTGAAGCTAAGGGCTCTGTGTGGATAATACGTGTTTACTCCTTTTTAAACTCCAGTTGTACTCCAGCTTTGGTCTATCTTATTATCCTTGCTGATTTCTCTTTTGTATTAATTAACTTGCGTGATTTAACCAGATTCTCTTGAGTCGATGGCTTTGGCAGAATTTGAGTTCTTCAGTGGAAATTTGAAGATGAATCATAGCCATGAATCTCTTGTAAGATAATGTTGCAATTTTATTTGTATTTGCGAGGTGTTTGCATTTTTTTTGGGGGGGGGTCACGCACAGCTGACAATGCACAGGGGTTAATTCCTGGCTCTGCACTCAGGAATTACTCCTGGCGGTGTTCAAGGGACCATATAGGATGCTGAGAATTGAACCCAGGTGAGCCGTGTGCAAGGCAAACACCCCACCCTCTGTACTATTGCTCCAGTCCTTGCATTGTACTTTTTTATTCTTATTATCCTTCTTAAGGTTTTGGGGCTGCACTCAGGTGCCTAGGAGTTACTTTTGGCTCTGTGCTTAGAGATCATTCCTGGGGGATGGTGTGTAGGGGACCATATGGAGAACTGGGGATTGAACCTGGGTTGCAGTTAGTGCCCTACCTGCTGTACTATCTATCCAGCCTGACCATCATGTAAATTCTTAAAAGTCTAGTTTAGCAAGAAAAAAAAATTACACAAAGCAAATAAATCAACTTGAATTCACAATTGACATAACTTTTAATATTTAATTTTACATTTTTTTTTAGAGGCATCCCAAAGTAATAGTATGTAAGATAGGGTGCTTGCTTTGCATGTAAGCTGATCCAGGTTTGATCCTTGCTAGGAGTAATTCCTAAGCACAGAACCAGGAATAAGCCCTGAATATCACCAGTTGTGTCTCAAATAAACAAATAAATAAATGGAAATAAAATTTTTAGAGGGCCAGAGAGATAGTACGGGGATTAAGGTGCTTACTTTGCATGCAGCTTACCCCAATTGCATCTACCACACGGGGTTGAGCACTGCTGGATCCCAAAACACCAAATCACAAAAGACAGATTGTAGAAGAGAGGACTGGAAGATGGTTCAGGGCCTTAGAGGCTTGCTTGGTAAGCGCGAAGTTGTGAGTTCAAATCCCAGTGCTGTCACTATGCACTCAGGATCCTGCATCTCTGCCCTGGAAAGGGTCTGGGAGATGATAGGCAAAGATTAGGCAACAGCCCTGACAGCCCTGCCTGGGATGCCTGTGAAGGAAAAAGCAGATAAAGTATGAGATGCCAAGTGCTCGTGAATAAGGTCTGATGCAGAAGGTGAATGGGAGGGGAAAGAAGCTTTCTCTAAAGAGTGAAATGTTTAGTTTGTTTCCTTCTGTTTTTCCTCAGCTTTTATTTAGTTACACAAAATATCGACTTTAAAGTGCTTTATATAGTCCTTTAGATCTTACTGTTTTTATGTTCTACTAATTCTAAATTTTATAACTAAGCTCTTTTCTCTAGTTAATTTGCTTGTTTTCTTTTATAAAGTTGACTCAGAGTAAGAACAACTGGCATCATAGCTTGAACCCGAGACTCCTGCGGCTTACTAAGTGATGTGTGTTTGTTCTGTAGCTCAGTTAGGGCAGTATCCATAACTCAGCTGTAGTTTGTGTGATTTTTCTCTAGTCTTTTTAAAACTTGTTTTTCTCTCTCTTTTTAACGTAACCACTGTGAATTACAAAGTTACTCATGATTGGGCTCCAGGTGTCCAGTGCTCTAACACTAGTCCTTTCCCCAGTGTCCACTTCCCTTTACCAGTGTCTCCAGTTTTCCTCCCCAACCCGCAGTCTGCCTTCTCTGGCCTTTGTGTGTATACAGTTGTATGTATATACACTATTAGTAAAATTCTGTTAATGTGTAGTGTGCTCTACAATGTTGAGCAGGTATTTGAGGTGGGGGGTGGGGGTGACTCTAGCGGTGCCTGGCCCTGGTGGTGCTGGTGTGTGCAGGGGACGTGCAGTGCCGGGCGCGGAATAGAAGGCCTGCATGTGCTTCATCATTTGAGCCACTTTCCTGGCCCTCCTTTAATGTTTGTTTGGTTTATGCAGTTTATACCTATATAGTCCATAATTTTTTTTTGTTTTGTTTTGTTTTGGGTCACACCCGGTGATGCACAGGGGTTACTCGTGGCTCTTCACTCAGGAATTACCCCTGGCGGTGCTCAGGGGACCATATGGGATGCTGGGATTAGAACCCGGGTCTGCCGCGTGCAAGGCAAACGCCCTACCCGCTGTGCTATCGCTCCAGCCCCTAGTCCATAATTTTTTAACCAGTCCTCTAGTTTTACTTAATACTATTGTAAGTACACTAGATTGACAATCACTACATCTGAATGATTTCATAGGGTAAATTCCTTTAAGAGGATTTCCTGCAAAGACTGAACATTTGCGAGGTTTCTGCTATAAACATTAGCATTTAGAAAGGATGGAAACTACTTCCTTATTGCCTCCAGAAAGGTGATACTATGTTAAACTTTTTCAGTTGCTATGAAATTACTCTCAAGAAGTTTTTTGTTTAGCTGGGATGACAGCTGAAGCTGTAGAACATATACCTAGCCAACCACACCACTTGCCCACCGCTGGGTGTGGTCCCTATTAAGAGTTCTTGTTTTTTTAAGTTTGTATTTGATTTTGAGTCTCTTGGATTTTACAGTTTAGAAATCAGGTTCTTAAACCATTATTTTTGAGGCAAGTAAGTTTGTAGCTGCTGAACTTTCGAATTGATTGAATTGTTGGTGTGATTCCCAAAGACTACAAAATGACTGCAAGAACTTTGCCAGTCTACAGAAGTGACTTACTACAAAGAACGCTTTCTGCTGAAGGGCCCACTACTATTTTGACTCAGGCCAACTCCAACACATTTTTTTTTACTGATTTTTTTTTTTCCCTTTCACTTATTTATAGGCTATTTTGAGAAGGGGATTTCTTTCTTTTTGTCCTACTCTGGCTGTTGTTCTTTCTAGAAGGCCATCATTCAGCAGCTGTTTTTCTTTTTATCAGAGTGAGTCTGTGCTATAGTTTAAGGTATATGTAAGAGGTCACCTGGGGCTTTTGTGCCACTCCTGGCATTGCTCTGGTCACCATAAACGGGGTGCTGGGGATCGAATCCGAGTCGGTGGCATGCAAGACGAGCACCCTATCCACTGTACTGTTTCTCTGGCCCTTCTATGAAAATTTCAAATTGATAACTTAGACTTTGTTAGTGACTTAAAGGAGGAAAACTTTCTAATGCTGTAGTCAGGTGATTAAAACTAAATTAAAAGGACATAATGTGGGCTGGAGAGAGAGTACAGACAGTATGGAGAGGTAGCCTTGCACGGTGCCAGCCTGGGTTCATTCCCTGGAACACTATGATCCCTGAGCGCAGAGCCAGGAATAAGCCCTGAGCACAGCCAGGTGTGGTCCCAGCATGAAAATAAAAACAGTGCTTCTACTTTCTGACTTATTAAAATATCTCTGACAATATGCATATAGTGATAAAATATGGGGAAAGAATAAATTAGGAAGCCTGAAATGGAATCTCTGCTTCAAAACTATCTCATTTCGTATTAGTATTATCTGTGAAGCAGAATATATTTGTGTCTGGGGGGTCAGAGCGATAGTATAGTGGGTAGGGTGCTTGCCTTGATGTGGCCGACCCAGGATCAGTCCTGGCATTCCTTATGGTCCCCTGAACACAGCCAGGAGTGATCTCTGACTGTAGAGCCAGGAGTGAGCCCTGAGCACCGACAGGTGTGGCTCATAAAAAATAAACCAAAGAATATAGTTTGTACTTACTAACCTTACTTTATTATATAGAGTTTCTAGAACTCCCTTCTTATAGTGACTCAGAATTCCAGAATCTTAGAAAAAGAAACTCAGGCCAGAGGGACGTCTATCGAATAGAGTGTTTGTCTTGCCCACAGCCAACCCAGGTTTCATCCCCGGCATCACATACAGACTTCTGAGCAACGCCAGGAATAATTCCTGGGTGCAGAATTAGGAGTAATCCCTGAGAATCGCCAAGTGAGCCAAAAAAATAAATAAAAAGGAAATTGATTGAATATGTCTTTTTTGCACCTTATTTTACAGACAAGGAAACTAAAGTTTATGGGGACCAGGAAGATAATACAGTGGGATGGGTGCTTGTTTTGTTTTGTATACCACCACCTCAGGTTTAGTTCTCAGCATCCCTGAGTGCCGCTAGGAGTAATTATTTTTATTTAAATTTTTTTTTTTTTTTTTGCTTTTTGGGTCACACCCAGCGATTTTCAGGGCTTACTCCTGGCTTTGCACTCAGGAATTACTACTGGCGGTGGTTGGGGGACAATATGGGATATCCAGAATCGAACCCAGGTCGGCTTCGTGCAAGGCAAACACCCCATTCGCTGTACGATTGCTCCGGCCCCAAAAGAGTAATAATTCTTGAGTTAAGATTAAAGAACATTGCTGGGTGTGACCAAATAAAAATGTTTTTAATAATAGAATTTTGGACATTCAGTGTTCCAACTCTAAATCCACCACCCATCCCTTATCAGTGTCCCTTAATCAATGGCCCAAGGTTCGCTTATGACCAAATTGTTTATCATAGAAGGATATGTTAAAGAACCCAGTGGATTTTTTGGGGGGTGGAAGAGATTGGTGGTGGGTTTAGGAATTTACAGAAGATATTTCCCCCCCCTCCTTTTTTTTTTAGTACCAGAATTGAACTCGAGCCTTGTACAAACAAGGCAAGAGCTCTACTGCTGAGCTCCATCTTAGTCTCTTTTTTTTTGGAGGGGGTGTCTCCATCCCAGCATTTGCTGCAGGGCAAGGGCATGTGGTATTGGGGCTTGAATCCTAGGGCTATGTCCCTGTCCCTGGGCTTGGCAGTTTTTGAAAAGACAGCATCTTTGGGTTGTATGATAGTGAGAGGTACTCAAAATTCTAAAAGGTTATGTATGGGCACTGAACACATAGTACAGCAGGTCAGGCGCTTGCTGGCATGCAGCCGACCCAGGTTTGATCCCTGGTCTCCTATGTGATCACCCAAGCACCACCAGGAGTAATTTCTGAGTGCATATCCAGGAGTAACCCCTGAGCATTGCTGCATGTGGCTCTAAAGACAAAAGAAAGTGAGATGTCAGAGGAGCTCAGTGGTAGAGCATATGCTTTGTTGGGGTTTGAGCCACCAAAAATCCAGAAGAGTGTGCACCGTGGAGAGTCTCTCTAATCTCTGTCTCCTAGCGTGAAAGTCCTCTTGTAAGAGGCAACTGATGGGGCTGGAGCAATAGCACGGCGGGTAGGGCATTTGCCTTGCACTCGGCCAACCCAGGTTCGGTTCCCAGCATCCCATATGTCCCCCGAGCACCTCCAGGAGTAATTCCTGAGTGCAGAGCCAGGAGTAACCCCTGTGCATAGCTGGGTATGACGCAAAAAAAAAAAAAAAAGGCAACTGATATATATTATCAATTTTTGTATATCCTGCTAGAGAATTACATGTGCAGGTAAGTGTACGTAGTCTGAAGGTATATGACAGAAGATGTGAAGGGAAAATAGTTAAAATGCTGCCAGAGTAGTCTGAACTGAAAGGACTTGAACAGGAAGAGTGCAGAGGGCTTGGACTTGAGACACATTATAGATCTAGTGTCAGCCTGAACTTCTTGATAGACAGGAGAGGGAAGGAAGGAAATTGAAGTTTTGGATCTGGAAGACGCCTTAAATATGGAAGGTGGACAACTTGGGCTGCTGTTGTCAGTTGAATTATGAAAATGAGGAAGATAGAGTTTAGGACAGGAAAAATGAAATAGCCTGGCACAAGAGGAATTTCCAAGGCAGAATCATCTGGCTTGTGGAAAGTTTGTGTCCTGCAAGCTGGCTGGCATTGAGTCTCTTTAGAATCACCTGTATAGGTTTGTTTTTTTTTGGGTGGGTGTTGTTTCCATACACTTTGCTAGAAGGTCCACGCCTTTCTTGGGCATACTGGCTCAGGGGTGGGCCTTCTCAGGAGTTAAGAATTGTGCTGGGCAGCGGGTAGGGCGTTTGCCTTGCACGAGGCCGACCCAGGTTCGATTCCCAGCATCCCATATGGTTCCCTGAGCACCGCCAGGAGTAATTCCTGAGTGCAGAGCCAGGAGTAACCCCCTGTGCATCGCCAGGTGTGACCCAAAAACAAAGAACAGAAAAAAAAAATTGTGCTGGGAACCAGGTCAGCACGCTGAGATGAGAAGGTGTTCAGTATAGTGGAAGAGACTCAGCCCCCAGGGGACTGAGTACAGAGAGGGAAAGAGAAGGTGGAACAGTCATGAGAAAGGGGCTGCTATTGTTGAAATGATCCACTTAAATGTTGCTAAGTGTTACACAGTTTCTATTTAAAAGAAGACATTTCTAAGTTTGAATGAACATTGGTACGTAGTAGGCAGAAGGCACTTAGAGATACTTGCTAAATAAGTTTACTTCATTATCATTTTAGGAAAAAATTTCTTCAAAGTGCAGTTAAATCTCTTTTGTTTTAGGTGCTCAGGGGACCATATACGGCTGAATGAACCTGTGTCAGCCCCATGCAAGGCAAGCACCCTACGTGCTGTCCTATTATTTGGGCCCCTTTCTTGTGTGTTTTCGGGGGTGAATATATGTTTCTTTGAGCCTGACAATGTTCACCATTGACTAGAGAGACAGGCCAGATTTCTCTGCTCTCAGAACTCCAACTTAACCTTTATGGTACATTGTATGTGCTAGTCAGTTATGGCAACTGCCTAAAATGCCTTTTTCCACAATCTCCTTTTCTGCAACTAATATTTTTATTCTTTTTATTTGGGGGGGTGGTGTCACACCCAGCGATGCACAAGGGTCACTCCTGGTTCTGCACTCAGGAACCACCCCTAGCGGTGCTCAGGGGACCATATGGGATGCCGGGAATCGAACCCGGGTTGGCCGCGTGCAAGGCAAATGCCCTACCCATTGTGCTGTTACTCCAGCCCCTTTTTCTTTTTTTTAATTTTCATTCTTTAAGACTCCTATCAAACTACTCTTCTTTATGAAAATTTTATGAATACTTTTCTATTAATGTTGATGTAATCTGATCCTTCTTTGATTTTTATTTGTCTATTATAGCCATATATCATAAATATCTCAAAACTCCTCTTCCAGCTACGTTACACTTAATTTTTAAGTATCCGTGGGTTGGAAATGATTTGTTGATGGAAATCCCTTTAGCTACCTTTTACCACAATGTCTTACATATAGACAGTGTTCAGTGAGGGGCTGGAGTGATGGTACAGTGGGTAGGGTGTTTGCCTTGCACAGAACCAAGCCAGATTTGATCTCTGGCACTCCATGTGTTCCCCCAAGCCCAACAGGAGTGATTCCTTTTTTTTTTTAAATTTTTAAAATTTTATTGAACTGACAGGAGTGATTCCTAAGCAGAGCCAGGAGTAAACCCTGAGCACTGCTGGGTTTGACCCCTTCCAACTCTTCCCCCTCCCCCATATTGAATAAAATGTTAAGATATTTTAATTTTGCATATAAATATGATATTTCTGATTTGTGAATTTTTGTTAACCTTTCCAGTTAATGGAAGATGTGCTCATTACTGAAAATAAAATGGAAAACTGGAAAATCAATGGTTCTGCTGCTATTAAAAGATTGTTACTTACTGAGCAGCCTGTAGTGTAAGAATACAGTAGTGTTGCCGCTGGAGCCAGAGCACGGAGATTTAAGTTACTTGCCTGGCCACCCGGTTTAATCCCTGCATTGCATGTGGGCCCCTGAGCACCTCCTGGGATAAACCTTATTAAGCACTGCCAGGTGTCCAATGTGTATATGTATGTATAATCATGCACATAAATTAGAGTACATTTCTTTCTCTACTTGGCAAACTTATTAAAAGGAATAATTTTCTCAGTTAAAAAAAGGGTCTATGCCAAGGTTACATGTGACTTTTGACCTCTCATAGGTAAAGACCAGCTCTTATTTTCAGAGTGGCAAAGAAAGCAGAGCGTAAGCAGTATCTACCCTTTTTTGAGTTACATAAAGAGTATATGGCTTGTCATAAATGTTAGGTTATTAGTTTAACCTGTAAAACCAGAATTCTTTAATCTTCTGAATGGAATGAAAACTTTTTCCAGTTTAAAGAAGTCTTAAGTAGCTACATATTGGAGATTGGATCTGTAGAGAGAAGCTGGTAGGGTGTTTGCTTTGCACATGCCCAATTTGGGTTCGAATCCCGGCATCCCATATGCCCCTCTTCCCCAGCACTCGCAGAAGTAGTTCCTGAATGCAGAGCCAGGAGTAACGCATGAGCATTGCCAGATGTGGGTCCCTCCAACGCTGCCCGTCACCCCCCAGATAATAAAGTAGTTACACATTAGATGTAGGTGGGCTTTAATTGCTGCTGCTTATGTGTTGTGTAACGTTTCCTAATACTTAAAAACCAGCAGAAGCTTTATTTATTTATTTGTTTGGGGACTATAAGCAGTAGGCTTCAGGGATTATTCCTGCCTCACTGTTTAGAATTGACCCCTGACGGTGCTCAGGGATAGTCAGGTGCTGGGATCTGACCAGGGGCACCTGCGTGCAAGCTGTCGTTTACCCCTGTACTGTCCCTCTGACTCCTAATACTTGGAAGGCCCTTATAAGGGCCTTACTCTGCTGTTCATATCTGTGACAATAATACCTTCTTGCTGTCCCCAGTCTTATGGCTCTTGCTTCCTCCTGTCTAGAAGGAATTGGCAACAGCATTTAGCACATGATAAAGATACTGCTAAAGCCCAGGAAGGCGTGAAGTGCCTTGTCAATGGGTTTATATTCAACTCTGCAGCTTGTGTGGCGAGAAGGGAAGTGATTTTTGTTTTGAAGCACAACTGGTGGTGTTCAGGGCTTACTCCTGGCTATTAGCTCAGGGATCACTTCTGGTGGGCTTGGGGGTCTGTGGATGCCAGGGATCGAACCCAGATCAGTGTGCAAGGCAAACACCCTATCCTCTGTACCATTGTTCCAGCTTGAAAAGTGTTTAATTTCCAAGTCAGTAAGATAAACAAGATCTCCAAGTCACAGTTGATTCCCAAACACACCAATTCCACATTGTCTTTGGTATTTAAACAGACGAGCTGAAGTTGGAGGAAGAACATTTTATTTTTTCCATTCTCTTGTTTCTGTTGTGATGACTAAGGTTGGTGCAAAAGCTTGCTTGTGCTGCTTGCACACTTGGCCCTGGAGCTCGCTGGGTGTTGGACTCATTTAGTTGTGCATACAAACATTCTTGCTGTGATTCTGGGGACTGTACCGCACACACATATGCTTGCATAGTTTCATTGTGGTTCTTGCCAAGGCCTAGGCTGCACAGCAGACTTGTGGTGCTCACACACACCTGCCTCTGCACCAAGGTGACCCCAGGGCTACATACGCCCAGCACAAGTGGGCACACCAAGGACCAGGTGAATGTACACCGCATACTGACAAGGGAAGTGCTTCTTGCAACTCATTGTACCATCTTCTGGACCCCCACTATTTTCACTTTTAGAAGGTTGACTTTAATTTCTTTGCGTTCACATTTTCTAATTTTCTCTCCAGCATTCACTGACAGTGCTCGCAGATCACTCTAAGGAAGGCTTCCTTACTGCACTCTTGCCTTGCCATTTTTTCATTGTATTTTTAAGACAAAGCAACTGCCCATAATAGTCTAGGAATTACCAACCTAGTTAGTTACTGTCCAGAACTCTTCTGGACAGTAAGTGAGTTTTGTATGTGTATACATTTTAAATGGGTTAATTGTTAAGTTAATGTTTACTAAGCTAGAGAATAGCTATTGTGTTTGAAATTATAAAAAATAAAATGGGGCTGGAGCAATAGCACAGCGGGTAGGGCATTTGCTTTGCAAGCGGCCGACCCGGGTTCTATTCCCAGCATCCCATATGGTCCCCTGAGCACCGCCAGGAGTGATTCCTGAGTGCATGAGCCAGGAGTAACCCCTGTGCATGGCCGGGTGTGACCCAAAAAAAAAAAAAAAAGCAAAAATAAATAAATAAATAAAATGAACGTTTATTTCTGCTTTGAGTTCTGAGTTTTAGCAGAATTAAAATCTTAAGAGATTTTATTTTTACGCTTTGTCAGAGAGTGGATTCTTTTCTCCTTTCCATCCTTTCATCTTCGTTGCCTCCTATTATCGAGTTAGCTGTTCTGCTTAGAGATCTTGACGCAGGCTTGGTCTCTGGAGAATCAAGATGCTGGTTTCATTGTGATTAATGCAGAGTGGTTGCTTTGGGGAAACTTCTTGCAAAGGGAATATATCACTTGTTTGTTAGAGCAGGAAGAACATCATAATCCATCAGTTTCACCTCTAGAGAACTGAAAGGACTGTTAGTCAAAGCAAGTTGCACTTTGCTGAATAATTCAACTTTTAGATGTGGTATTTTTTGTTGTTGTGTCCTGCTTTTTGTTACCTTTGGGATAATTATTTGCAGATACATTTCACAGTCCTGATTCACAGGGGAGTGTCCTTAAATGCTCAAATAATTGAGGTTTCAGAAATGTTGATACAGATGCGAGCTATCCCAGTTGATAGAAATTGAGTTTATATCATGATCTTAATTTTCTCTAGGTGCTATGTTGTGATACTTCTAGACAAATAAGATTGGCTTTGAGAAGACTAGATTATAGTATTTGAAAAGGAGTCAAGTATCTGAACGGAAATCCGCTGTAACACTGCTGTGGAGTTCCTCTTTGCTGCAGAAACTGTCAAAGCAGTTTTGCTCTCCCTGAGTTTCTGGGACTTAGGATACTTTTATTATTCAGCTCCTACGATTCAGCCAGATTCTTATGTAGTTTCTCCTCTAGTTTCAACTCATGTTCAGTAGCCAGCCATCCTAGCAGATGAGCTGTTGATGAGACCACAGAGATACGACAGGGATTAAGGCACTTGGCTTCGTGCAGCTAACTCCCACTGAACCACCACTGAATACAGAGCTAGGAGGAGCCCCCAAGACTGCCCGGTGTGGCCCCAGCAACCCCCTCCATCACAAAAAAAAATTCAACTATTTTTTTTTTATGGGAAATGGATTTATTTCAACAGTAAAACTCATACCTTACAGGTTATGAGATCTAGGTTTGATTCCTAGAACTGCAAAATAAAATTTCTTTTGTTTTTGGTGTAGTATAATAGGGCTTATTTAGAAAAATAAAGGTGAGAGAGATACACATACAACTAAGATTAAAAAAATGGGGAAAAAATGGGAGGATGTCAGGTGGTGAACATAATGTATGTACAGAAAATGATTTATAAGGTTGTATACCTGAAATTTACATAATGTTTGTTATAAATCCATGTTATAAAAGATACTCAGACTACTACTACGTGAGTAAAAAGCCTATCTGGGGAGAAGAAAATAGAACTAAAGGAATTTTTTTGTACTCTTAGAGTCTCCTGAGCTTTTTGTAAGCTATTTCAGATATATAACCATTATCTTAATCCAATAAAGGTTTTAATTGGATTTTGGGTCAAAGGAAACACTTAAGCTAGATGTGTGCTGACAGAATGCTACTAATGGAGACATAAGGTGATTACAATGATTTAAAGGAAAGAGCTGCTATTTTCAGTGCAAACTCTTTATCTTTGCACATAAGACCTTTCTGGTTAACAGCTCGTTCTACAGCTCTATCAGCATCGCCTCTCATAGCCTCTGAAGAAATAGCATTCTGACAAACTGGATGATTACTTGTTACTTAAAATTAAATTGGTGATCATGTCTGTGGCTGTAATTTGATGCTTAGGGTAAAATGAAGGGCCAGAGAGGGTACAGGGCTGCTTGCTTTGCAGCATTTAGTCCCCACTACCACGTATGCTGCCTCCCCCACCCCCCCCCCCCGCAAACATTCTCAGGAATGACCCCTGAACACCGCCAGATGTAGCTACTCCTCCCCACGCACCCCTAAATATAGATGCAAGTTACAGATGAGTTATTTAGCCAGGAATTCTGCCCTAAAGATACAGCCACCCCCTCTCCTTGAACTTACTGCTCTGTTGTCCTGAATATCTCATCCACCCTACAGTGTGAATTGATTACTGATTTTTGGTGGAAAAACATAGATTTTATTTTATTTATTTTTATTTTTTTTTGCTTTTTGGGTCACACCCGGCGATGCTCAGGGGTTACTCCTGGCTCTGCACTCAGGAATCACTCCTGGCGGTGCTCAGGGGACCATATGGGATGCTGGGAATCGAACCCGGGTTGGCCAAAGTCTTCGTAGCTGATACCGGACCTCTCCTCTAATCTCCTTCTTCCTATTCATCTCTCTGCTCTGGGGATTTTCTTTAAAGATTGACTCTATCACTTTGTGTGTTTTGGTTTTTGTGCCACCCCTGGTGGTACATGGTGGTATAGCCACTCCTGGCTCTCTACTCAGGAGTCACTCCAGCTCTGGAGGGCTGTTGGCACTGGGAATCAAATCTGGGCCTCCTGATTGAAGGCTTGCCCTGGTCCAGTAAGCTGCCTCTCCGACCCTGGGTTTTTTTTTTTTTTTTTTTTTTGGGTCACACCCGGCGATGCACAGGGGTTACTCCTGGCTCTTCACTCAGGAATTACCCCTGGCGGTGCTCAGGGGACCATATGGGATGCTGGGATTAGAACCCGCCGACCTTGGGTTTTATCACCTATGAGCAGAAACCTTGATACCTTTTGATTGTAACAGTGTTGTCTGATCAAAATAGGTGAATTACATACATAATCTTTTTTTTCTTCTCACTGGGGATCTGAGACCCTGGGACAATCAGGATTACCCTGGTACTCATAGCATTGTGGATTAAGCTCACAGCCTCATCCTTTCCTGGGCGCTTTCTGGAAGTGACTGAAGCATCTTTCAAACTTTTCTCTCCAGGGATTTCTAATAGCAGAGCTGTCGGGATTGCTTCAGAGCTTGCAGGCAGCACCAGTGTTAGAGCTCATGACCTTGTACTTGCTGAGCAAGCTTTATAAACCATGGAATCATTTCTTGGGCTACGTAGTTTTATCTACTAGCTGTTGTTGGAGGGTAAAATGAAACAGATGCAATTACTTACAACTAATACTTCTCTAAAACATTTAAACATTCAGTCTAGTCTAAAACTGCAAAATATTCAGACCTTTTTAATAAAAGTTTAACTTTTTTTTTTCTTTTTGGGTCAGACCCGGCGATGCACAGGGGTCACTCCTGGCTCTGCACTCAGGAATTACCCTGGTGGTGCTCAGGGGACCATATGGGATGCTGGGAATAGAACCTGGGTCGGTCGCATGCAAGGCAACCGCCCTACCCGCTATGCTATCACTCCAGCCCCCAAAAGTTTAACTTTTTTGGGGCCACATTGATGGTGTTCAGGGTTTGCTCCTGGCTCTGCCCTCGGGGCTATCTCTTGGCAGGGCTTGGTGGACACCTGGGGTGCCACGGGTTGAACCCAGGCCTAGTATATGCACAGCAAATACCTTACCCACTGTACTACCTTTCTGACCCCTATAGGCATTTTTTAGTATGGAATTTTTGGAATTCATTGTGTACTATATGTTTAACAGCACATCTCAATCCAGACTAGCCACATTCCAAACTCAGTAGCCATGTGTGGCTTTTGTATTGGATATTATAAACCTGTTGCATAAAATTTCAAATTCTGGGGCCAGAGAGATTGTACAGCAGGTGTGGTGGATTGCCTTCCACGCAGCTGACCCTGGTTTGATCCCCAGCATCCCGTATGGTCCCCTGAGCCTGTCAGGAATAATTACTGAGTACAAAGCCAGGAGTAACCCCTGAGCACTGCAAGGTGTGGCCCAAAAACAAACCAACCACCAAAATTCTGGTTATTGGACTGCAGTTTTAGGCCCTCTCACTTCTTCACCTTCCCTGCATAATCAGTTTAATTAACTTCTTCCCTTCCACTAACTTCCCCTCTTTATCTGCCATTCATTCCTCCTTTCATTACTCTTCCTTGCCTGTGGGGATCTTTCTCCAGGACCTAATAGGACTGTCGCTTTCTAAGCAAAGACATCCTTCTTGCAGTGCCCGTTAAGCATCAGCTACTCACGCTTGACTGTCCTGCAGCAGTCATTATGGGAGCCGGTTGTCTAGTTCCTGTGTGAGTGGGAGTCTAGCTGCTCCTGGAGCCTGAGCTGCTCAGACAGGATGTGTGTCCCTTAGAGCTTTCTTTCCTCTCCTGGGTGGGAGCACACCCGGCAGTCCTCAGGGCTTACTCCTGGCTCTGCACTCAGGGATCACTTCTGGCACTACTTGGGGAACCATATGGGATGCCAAGAGTCGAACCTGGGTCAGCTACATGCAAGGCTAGTGCCCTGTCCGATGTGCTATCTCTCTGGCCCCACCATCTCAAGAGTACACTGTGGCCTCCATTTGCTCTCAAGTACAGAATTTTTGTTTGTCGTTTTTGGCATCTTAAGCAGTCACTCCTTAATAGTTTTTTTGAAATATATTTTGAATGAAATTCCCCTTTATATCTGTATTAATTCCATGGTTTGAAAGGTGTTCTCTCGGGGCTGGAGCGATAGCACAGCGGGTAGGGCATTTGCCTTGCATGCAGCCGACCCGGGTTCGATTCCCAGCATCCCATATGGTCCCCTGAGCACCGCCAGGAGTAACTCCTGAGTGCAAAGCCAGGAGGTAACCCCTGTGCATCGCCGGGTGTGACCCAAAAAAAAAAAAAAAAAAAAAGAAAGGTGTTCTCTCTGTGTGAATTGAAGTGTTTGCTTTTGCAAGAGAGGAAGTATTAATTTCTTTCTAATATGAATTAAATTGGATTTCAGATATACGTGTGGTAGGCTTTTTGACTTCAACATGATTCTTACTCCTAATACAACTCTTATTATTTATAAGTAAATTATATATTTCCCCTATAATTTTATTAAACACTTTACATGCTTTTCAAATCTTTTCCTCTAAAAGAACTTTGACCAGTGGAGTTTTGCTTAGTATCTTTTCCCATAGAAGAGCAAACAGGTGCCTGAAAGGTTGAACTCTATTCTGGGAGAAACCTGATTAATGTTGAAGGGGCTGTGTCAGGTCAGCCTCTCTAACTTGCTGACAGATGATTTAACTAGTGCCAGGTTCAACTTCTGAGTGCTATCTCAGATTTTAATGGTTTTCTTGAAGGGCATTTGGAGGTGAAACAAGTTTTTGTTTGAAGCTAATTGTGAATCTTAGATCAAAAACTAGCTAAGGGGAGCCTGAGCAATAGTATAGCGGTTAGAACTCTTGCTTTGCACGCAGCAGACCCAGATTTGGTCCCCAACACCCCATATGGTCCCCTGAGCCTACCAGTGGTGATCCCTGAGCTTGAGCCAGGAGTAAACCCTTAAGCATCACTGGGTCTGGACCCTCAAAAAAACAAGAACCCCTCCTCCCATAAAACAAACAAAAATGGCTAAGAAATTCTTCCCTTGAGCATGCAGTGGTTTGGAAAGAACAAATAATCATCAGGTGAAGTTGCTAGAATTTTCAGTTGCATTCTGCCTTTTAATACATTGTGGTGCATTTTAATGTGTTTTAAATTGTGAAGAAATCTTATTCTTCATGAACTATCTTAGATTCTCTTTTAAGAACTTCCTTAATCTCCTGTTGGGATAACAGAAAAGTGCTGTTGTTTAGAACTTCCAGGTTATGTCTTTCTCTCCGCCATAGTAGAGAAATGAGTTTGTTATGCAATTCCTAATTAATTACCCATTTATGTCCAACCTTGTTTCATCTATTCTTCTATCAAATACCACTTCCTTCTTATTTTGAAACAAATGCCAGATGTCATATCTAATCAATTGATTTGGACTTACCTAATGTGAAATTTTGCTTATTGTTGGTCATGAAATGTGGAAAAAGTTGCTAGCTACATAGTGGATTAATTTGTCATCTTTTTCTGGTTTCCCATTTCTGTTTGATAAGTGCCAGCAACAGAAAAATAGAACATAATATATTTCACCTTCAGTCAGTTTTTCGGGGCTGTGCAGGTGTTCTCCTGGTTTCATGGCACATTCATTGGGGTGGGGAGCCTGTCCACAGAACATGTGCTCCAGGGCTTGGAGTGTGGCTCGGTGGCAAGACACATACCTTCTGTCTTTAGGCAGAAGACCCGTGCTTAAACCATGGCACCATTTGGGAAAAAGAAACGATAGTTCAGGGAAGATAGTGCAGGGCTTTACGGTGCTTTTCTTGCACGTCACTGACCCTGGTTTAGATCCCCTTACCCCACAGGACCCACAAAGCGCAGAACCAGAAGGAATCTCTGAATGCAACCAGGTGTGGACGGGCAGACCAGAGGGCTGTTGAGCTAGGTCCGCAGGCTGAGCACACGCTTTGCATGCAGCACTGAGGATTCTGGTGACTTGGAATGTCTCCCTTTAAAGCATGGTCATGAGTTCAAACCCCTGGCTCTGCCGCAAGTGCAGTTCTGGCAGCTGTGCTGTCTGTGAGCCCTGGCACCGGTGGTAGTTTTCAGCAGCACTACAAGCTGGATGTGCGCCGCAGCCAGGAAGGGCAACACAAGCTCGTGTGCAAGAACCACACTACAGCAGTGCACACCTCGGCAGTCACCGTGGCTGAGGGTGCAAGTACTGCCACCCCATGTGTGACCTCAGGCATACAGCAAGATAGAGCACCGAAGCCAGCTGTGTGCCACACCCAGTACCACACCACACCCAGTCACCGCAGCAGCAACAGCAACAAAGGGGAAGGGGCATGGTTAGGGAATGAAAATGTGTAGCAGATTTGAATGTACAAAAACTGTTAGTGTGAGGCTGGAGATGTGGGTCACGTGGGTGGTACCCTGGGCTTGATCCCTGGTACTCAAAGGGATCAGAAGTGCTGTTCAGTGGTAGAGCATGGCTCTGGGTTTCATCCCCACCCCCAACCCACAGGCCATAAATATGGAAATGATGTTTCCTGCTCAGAAAGCCTTTAAAAATTATATAACTCCTAATAATTTTAGACTCAGTTACTGTCACTGTCACTGTCATCCCGTTGCTCATCAATTTGCTCAGCGGGCACCAGTAACGTCTTCGTTGTGATACTTGTTGTTACTGTTTTTGGCATATAGAATATGCCACGGGTAGCTTGCCAGGCTCTGCCATGCGGACGAGATACTCTCGGTAGCTTGCCGGGCTCTCCGAGAGGGGCAAAGGAATCGAACCCAGGTTGCCTGAGTGCAAAGCACATACCCACCTGCTGTGCTATTGCTCCAGCCCAGATGTTCATAATATGTTAAAATATATACTAGCATTTATTTTATATAAAGTATAATATATTTTAATATGATCTATTAAAAAGTCATTTAAAGTCTTTCACACTTAAGACACACACACACACACCCCACACATATACACCCACACACACCACCTGGTATTTGATACTTAATTTTTATTTTGGGTGGAGTGTCTCCCAAGGCCCAGAGGCACTTCCCAGCAATTCTCTGTCAGCTGGGCTAGTGGGTCGGTGTGAGGGCCTGAGGATGTGCTGTGAGCACCCTCGTGCCAGGGATCCTGGGAGACCGCAGATTGCTTAGAGACTTCTAGAGTCACACCTGTGGTGCTCTGGGCCTCAGGCTACACTGGGCAGTGCTCGGGGGACTCTGGTGCTGGGGATCAAACTGGGGCGGCTGCTGGCGAAGCATGTGTCTTAACCTTTGTGCCGCTTAACCCAGTATTTCAGTTTTTAAAAATGTGTTTAAATTTAAAAGACATTGATTTTAATGTTATAAAGAGCAACTTTGGGACAGGAGCGATAGTATAGTGAGTAGGGCGTTTGCCCTGCATGTAGCCTACGTGGGTTCGATCGCCAGCATTCCATGTGGTCCCCCAAGCACCAACCACTAGGAGTAATTTCTGAGTGCAAGAGCTAGGAGTAACCCCTGAGCATTGAGAGAGAGAGAGGGAGAGGGAGGGGGAGGGGAGGGGGAGGGGGAGGGAGAGGGGTTTTAAAAACAAGAAGGAGTTGAACAGGATATGTTATGACATTGGGTTTGATGTGCTACTGACTTTGTCGGACACTCGTTTCCTTTTGATGAAGAAGGCTCATGGAGTCCGTGAACTCATTAACAGCTCTGAAAATCGGTATCACTATTGTCAAATAAAAATGTGAGTCACATGTCATTTTCAGTTCATAGTAGGGGGTGAGAAATGGTACAGCAGGGAGGGCGCTTGCTTGCACATGGCAAACCTGGTGGGTCTCTGGCATCACATCTGGTCCCCTAAGCACCGCCGGGAGTGATTCCTGAGTGCAGAGTCAGTTGTAACCCCGGAGCAGTACAGCTGTTATCTAAAAACCAAAGCCAAGTAAATTTCATAGCAGTCACAGAAATAAACAGAAAACAGGTGACCTTCATCTGTATGTTTTCCCTAGCACTGTAGCACTGTCGTCCCGTTGTTCATCGATTTGCTCAAGCAGGCACCAGTAACGTCTCCATTGTGAGACTTATTACTGTTTTTGGCATATCGAATATGCCACGGGTAGCTTGCCAGGCTCTCTGAGAGGGATGGAGGAATCAAACCCGGGTCGGCCGAGTGCAAGGCAAATGCCCTACCCATGTGCTAAAATGAGTACTGCTAAATACAGTCTAAGCCACATACATACTCAGTGCATAATCACAGTCAACACTTCGTCAGCAACCATGATACCACCATACATCCTGCTTTACAGCTTACCACTTTTTGAAGAAAATCAGCTCGTGCTTCTTCTGTCCCAAGCTCCCAGTCCCCCAATGGGCCAGCCTTCCTTAGAGGTCACAGCAGGACCTGCCACATGGCCACATGGCACACGTGTCCTAGCAATCATGAACAATCACTGTCACTGTCATTGTCATCCCATTGCTCATCGGTTTGTTCGAGCGGGCACCAGTAACGTCTCTCATTGAGAGACTTATTGTTACTGTTTTTGGCATATCCAATACGCACGGGTAACTTGCCAGGCTCTGCCGCGCGGGCTCCATACTCTCAGTAGCTTGCTGGGCTCTCCGAGAGGGGCGGGGGAATCGAACACCGGTCGGCCGGGTGAAAGGCGAAAGCCCAACCGCTGTGCTATCGCTCCAGCCCAGGAGAATTAATATATAATACAATTCATTTGAATACTTTTCATTTGGAATTTGAATTTCAGAGTAAATAGATGTATTGGTAGACAGTAAAATTAACTTTCAGGAGGAGATAGAAGTAAGAATTCTGGAGTTGGTAACACTGCCCTTTAGTGGGGCCGGAGTGAGAGCACAGCAGGTAGGACGTTTGCCTTGCATGCGGCAGACCAGGGTTTGATCCCCAGCATCCCATGTGGTCCCCCAAGCACTGCACTGCCAGGACTAATTCCTGAGTGCAGAGCCAGAAGTAACTGACCCTGAGTATTGCCAGGTGTGATCCAAAAAGAAAAAAAAAAACACCTTTTATTTACATGTTTGTTTGTTTGTTTTTTAGGGGTCGCAGACGGTGTAGGAGGATGGAGAGACTATGGAGTTGATCCATCTCAGTTCTCAGGGACTTTAATGCGGACATGTGAACGGTTAGTCAAAGAAGGACGGTTTGTACCCAGTAATCCCATTGGAATCCTCACTACAAGCTACTGTGAGTTGCTGCAGAATAAAGTACCTTTGCTTGGTAAGTAGATATCCCGTGTATTGTACTTTCTAAAGAAAGCTGTGATGGTACAGCAGCTAGGGCACTTGCCTGGCATAAGGCCAAGTCAGGTTTGATTCTTGGCACTTCATACAGTCCCCATAGCTGAGCCAGGAATAGCCCTGATCACATCCAGGTGTGGCCCAAAAATGGAAAAAAAGAAAAATCTAGGAGATGGGGGCCCAGAGTGATAGTGTAGCGGGTAGGGCGTTTGCCTTGCACGCAGCCTACCCGGGTTCAACGCTGGTGTCCCATATGATTCCCCCAAGCACCGTTAGGAGTAAGTCCTGAGTACAGAGCCAGAAGTAACCCCCAAGCATCGCTGGGTATGACTCAAAAAGTCCCCCCCCCCAAAAAAAAAGTGTCTAGGAGATGGTTAACAACAAAAGAAAATCACCAGATGAACCTTTTTTTTTCCCCCTTCCTTCTGGGGGTCTTTGTATTAAGCACTTTGGTGGAGAAGCTGTGGCGTTTCCAAATACTGCTTGGAATGAATGTACATAAAGCACTGCCACTGTGGGAAATAGCTTGGTATTCACATATATAAAGTCAGGCACGAGGGGCTGGAGCGATAGCACAGCGGGTAGGGTGTTTGCCTTGCACGTGGCTGACGCGGTTTGAATCCCAGCATCTCATATGGTCCCTCGAGCACCACCAGGGGTAATTCCTGGGTGCATGAGCCAGGAGTGACCCCTGTGCATCGCCGGGTGTGACCCAAAAAGCAAAAAATAAAATAAAGTCAGGCACGGGTGGGGTCAGAGAGATAGTACAGAAATTAAGATGCTTACCTTGACACAGCTGGGTCAGTTCCCAGCACCGCCAGGAGTGGCCTCATAGCACAGAGCCAGAAGCCCTGAGCACTGTTCAGTGTGGCCCCAAACCAAAGTTAGACTGCGCATGCGTGTGCCTCAGCAGTTTCACTAGTAATAGGAAAAGACTAATAACCTAAAAGTTATGAAGAAGGAAAATGCATTTTGATCTGGGGGGAGACCTGGTGGCACTCTGTGCTCACAGCCCTGGGCGTCAGCTGTGGTCAGCCCTGTGCACAGCAAGCGCCTTTACCCCTGGCTCTCTCGCTTGTCCCCCAAGATATGTTTGAAAAGGAATGACCGTGTTGGGTATGTATTCAGAGACATGCTGTGGAGGGCCAGCAAGACACTGCAGCACCACTCAGTAGTCGTCCAGTGAGTCTGCTCCCATTTATTTCAGATTCAAAAATTAAAAGTAAAAGAATGGAGCCAAAGTAGTAGAATAGTGGGTAAGGTTTTCGCCTCGCACGTGGCCGATTCGGGTTTGATTCTTGGTGCCTCTTATGGTCCCCAGTGCCACCAGGAGTGATCCCTGAGCGCAAAGCCAGGACTAAGTTCTGAGCCCTGATGTGTATGACCCCCCCCCAAACAAAATATTACTGTTTCAGGTTTTGAACATAATTGTTCTTTTTTTTTTTTTTTTTTAAGGAAGTAGTTGTGTGATATTGGATAGAAGCTTTCTTCTAGGAGGACAAAGAAGGAAGGGTGGGATTTGCAGCTTAAGAGACAGCTGATTCCCCTGGGAAGTTCTGGTTGCAGATAGGCTTCCCATACTGCCAGCGGTCAGCTGATTAGCCCATGAAATAGCAAAGCACCAAATAGTTCTCGATTAATCTTGTCTTCGAAAACCTGAAAATAGCTAATACTTATTTTTGTGGTATGCTAACGAAGCATCATTTGGCCAACGTTTTCTACATGTTTTTTAAATAATTTACTGAGAACATACTCAGCAGCTTACCCACTTTCCTAGGCAGGTTCTTGGGAAGGGTGTTATTATGTTTTTGCTAACTATCAGCATCTTTCTGGATTCAAGGTCTTCCTGTTACTGTCCACAGTGAAAATCAGCCTCTCTTCAGTGGTCAGGGAGAACTCACTAGCCACAGACAGGATTTTGCTCTCAGTTAAGATACTTGGGAAGAGGTTCTTTTCTTCACAGCACCATCTTGTATCTGCTCTGCCTTGTGATTAACTAGCTTGTTTTCCTTCTAACTAAAGAAAAGTCTTGCCTTTCAGTTTCAGTTTGCACTTTTTCTTAATTCCCTGTTTTGGTTATGCAAGTCTGGAGCCTGGCACAGTGAAATATAATCCTCGATTATATTTCTAGTACAACTCTGTCAATTTGCTGTAAAACTGGGCAAACCATTCACCTTCTGACCCCTTTAATTTTTTAAGTAGAGAAATCATTTTTGTGAAACGTAACGATGACTTGGGCCTGAGGATGTGACTCAGCAGAGATGCACATGCCTGGCATGTCTGAGTTCTGTCATTCCAGCATCATTTGTTTGCTTGGCTCTTGTGATGCTCAGGCACTCACAGAACCCCCTTCACCCTCGCCCAAGCACGGGACTGTCAGGCTCTGCCATTCATGGCCACTATCCTGCCCCTTTCACTAGGTATTTGCTAGGTGTGACCCCCTAGCCACTGAGTCCATGTTTTTTTTTTTTTTTTTTTAACAAAATAGAACCCTGGAGCTGAGAGATGGACAGTGATAAGGCGTGCAGGTGACCGTGGTTCAATCCCCAGCACCACTGGTTCCCTGAGTGTTGCTTCTCCAGCACTGCAAGGCCTCAGCAGCACCACAGACTCGGCCCGTAGCGTGAAACTGCTGACCGGTTGGCTGAGAACCACTGGGAGCGGCTCCCAATTCCCTTAATCATTGATTATCGTCCCCCTCCCTGCTCTCTCCCCCAAACACAGAACTTAGAGCTTCATGCGGTACTCCAAACCATTACTCCAAACCATGTCGAGAGAAAAGAGCATTGCAGAGTACTGTCTAATATACTGTTGAACGCCCGACAGAGCCTACAGACCCGGATTCCAGGGCTCACTCGGCATGTTCCAGGCACATCTCTGGCTGCCCAGGGCATCTACCAGACTTGAAATAATGACTTAAAAATGCAGCTAAGCTGATTTGCACCGCAAAGTCTTTGCTTCCTTCTTAGCCCTTCTCTTCTTATTTACCATCATAAATCTGGGTACTCTTAGTAAGATACATTTAACATTAGAATTTTTTGTGTGTGTTGGGGGAGGTCCATACTCAGCAGTCTCAGGGGTTTACTCCTGGCTCCACACTCAGGAATCATTCCTGGTGGGCTCGGGACTTTATTGGATGCCAGGGATTAAACTTGGATCAGCCACATGCAAGGCAAGCTCCTTTCCTGCTGAGTACATCACTCGGAGCCCTAGAAGTTTTCTTAGTATATGAACTGTTTTTTCTCTTTAGAAAGACACTGAAATAATCCTTGTTAGTATATTTGACACATTTACACGCCTTTCTCCCCTAATCTAAGTATTTGTAACTAAATTAATATTTTGGCAGGTGCTGCTCAACTTTACTGAATCTTAGGTAGAATTGTAAATAATAGTTTTACGAGATAAGGTAATTTTTTTAAATCCAGGAGTTGCTAGAAAGCTTTTAAAAATAATTACAATATAAAGGCCAAAGTGATATCATACCCAGCAGTGTTTGGACTTAATCTTGGCTCTGCACTCAGAGATCACTCCTTAGGAGGAAGGCTGGGGGCCATATGGGGTCCCGGAGATGGAGCCCGGGTTGGCCGCCCGAGAGGCAGGTGCTCTACTCCCCGTGCTGTCTCTGCGGCCCTGGCTGTTTCCTTTAGCTCTGGATTGGCATCGCAAGCTAATTGTTGACATGAATTTCCTCAGAAACCCGTGAGTGAGTAGAGGTCTGACGAAGCCAGTGGAGCTGAAGAATTTGAGGGGCCGATCCTAATATGGATATGTCTAACTCTGTTTACTGCACAAAAGAAGTTTGCAAAATAAAGAGCTTGGTGATAAAAATACTTCCATTTTAGTGTGAGGAATTTGCCTTCCCGCCTGCCTGAGCCGGTCAGTTGTTCTAACATGCAGCAGGAGCCCTGTCCTGCACACGTTTCCCCAACCTCTTTGTCGCCTCCTGTTCCTTTCTAACACAGGAGCTGCCTCCCTTACTGTGCTGTCATGTCTGAGTCGCCCGTACCCATCAGTCATTTGAAGGAGTGTGTCTCCAGCCCAGACAGTTCTGTAAGGCTAAGCCTGCCTTTGCCAGGCTGCTTTGCATAGTTAGGCTCTGTCACTCACGGGGACCATTTTGATTTTAACTCAGCAGGTTATTGCTTCTGTGGAAGCAGAATGATAGTCAGGGTTACCAGTGAGTAATAATGAGTCAACATGAGCCCTTCCTGCAGCAGAATTTTCAAGGCTGAGCTACTTATCCGTCATTTTATGCTCTCAGTGAATCCTGTCAGCTTTCAGAAGTTCTTCTGTTTTGATTCTAATAATCATAAGCGATTGGAGTTTTTGCTCAGTTGCATTAGGAAGAATGGTAGTCCTGACTCTGATTCAGCAGTGGGGCAGATTCGTAAAGGCACTGCCAGTTAGTACTGCTCTCCTCTCTCTTTCCCCCCTTCCCTCTCTCCCCCTTCCTCTTTCTCCCTCTTCCTCCCCTTTTTTTCTCCCTCCCTCCCTCTCTCCCTCCCTCCCTCCCTCAGTAAAACCCCATGCCCCATACATGCAAGACATAAACTTTACCACTGAGCCACGTGCTGGTCTGAGTACCTGTGTTTTTCTTTTAGAAGTAGAGTGTCTGGGTAGTCCCCATGTCATTTGAAGATGGATACGTGGAGATTCTAAACATTACAATGCTTGTATGAGTTTTTTTTTTTTTTTTTTTTTTTTTTTTTTTTTTTTTTTTTTTGCTTTTTGGGTCACACCTGGCGATGCACAGGGGTCACTCCTGGCTCATGCACTCAGGAATCACCCCTGGCGGTGCTCAGGGGACCATATGGGATGCTGGGATTCGAACCCGGGTCGGCCGCGTGCAAGGCAAACGCCCTACCCGCTGTGCTATCACTCCAGCCCCGCTTGTATGAGTTTTTAATTATTGTTACACATTTTCATTAATGGAAAAATGTGTAACAATATGAATAACAAAAATGCTCTGAATCCCACCAAGAAAGCCCAGTATTGCTCAGGGCTTATTCCTGACTGCACTCGGTGAGATCACTCTTGGTGGCGCATAGGGGACCAGATGAGGAGCCAGGGATTGAACCGGGTTGGACGTAGAAGGCAGGCACCTTAACCACTATGCTGTCTCCCTGACCCCAGCCCCAGTTTTTCCTTTGTTATATTTGTGCTCAAGGGATACGCCTGGTGTGCTGTGTGGAGGTCACTTCCAGTGGTGCCCAGGGGACCATGTAGTACTAGGAATCTGATCCCATTAAGTTTGTTTTGGGGTTGTGCCTGATTGTGCTGGGGGCACCCTTGGCTTGGTGCTCAGGGGACTATGTGTGCTAGGAATCGAACCCAGGGTCTCACACCTGGTGATCATCTTTTTTGTTGTTGGTTTTGTTTTGTTTTGTTTTGGGGTCCCACCTGGTGTTGCTCAAGGCCTACTTCTGGCTCTGCACTCAGGGATCACTCCCGGCAGAGTCGGGGGACAATATATGGTGCCAGGGATTTAACCCAGGTCAGCCGCATGCAAGACGAGCACCCTACCTGCTGTACTCCAGTTCATCCTGTTTTCTTTTTAAAAAATGTTTATTTTTATTCTTGGGCCATACCCAGTGGTGCCCAAAACTTACTCCTGGCTCTGTGCCTAGGGATCACTCCTGGCAGTGCTCCGGGACCAGATGTGGTGTTAGGTATTGAACTGGGGTCCCCCATGTTCAAGACAAGCACCTTAACCTCTGTACTGTTTCTCTGGCCCTTCATTTTATCTTTCAACTATCATCACAGCAGTTAAGCCTTTACCTACTGAAAGCAAGTTTTTGGTGGTGCTGGAGATTGAATTTAGGGTCTCATACACACAAGAGATGCGCTGTGCTCCTGAGCAGCTTTGCTTCCGTGCCTCCCCCTGCCTTTTTGGTGTTGGGGGAGAGCCATGACAGTGCTCAGAGGCTGCTGTTCTCAGGGCATTACTTAAGGGTTGCCGCAGCTTCACTAGTCCCTTCATTGTAGGTACCTAATGGCTTCTGAAGAGCACTGAAAATAAAGAACCAATTTTTCTAGGGGCCTCGCAAGCAGTACTCAGGAGCACCTAAGGGCAACTCCCAGGGACCCTTGGCTGATTGGGCTGCGTGGTTCATGCAGTGCTGCTCAGAGCCCGCGGCGCAGAGGGAACCTGGGCCACACCCAGCAGCGCCGGGGAGGGGGGGGGGCCATGTTGCGCTAGGGGTGAAACTCAGGTCCTCGTGTGTGCAAGACAGGGTCCCTGGCCCGGACTTCCTCCCTCGCCACTCTTTAAGGGGGGTTGCTAGATCAAAGGACGTGATTGTTTTTCAGGGCTATATCGCCCTGTAGAAAGGTCATATGGGGTGCCGGACATTGATTCCAGGTCAGCCACATGCCAGGCAAGCACCTACTCACTGTATTGTCCAACCCCAGTTGTGTTTTCTCACCAACGTAAAATTGGTGGCCGAGTTCCCTATACTGCTGCCATTACAGGGATCATACCTAGCATGCTGGATACCGAGGGCAGATATGGTGTGGGGAGTTGAACCAAGGCCTCGAACATGTAAAAGGCATTTACCTGTTAAGCCACCATTCTTGCCAGCACATTTCATTATCTTCTTTTGATTTTAGCAGTTATCTAGTTATCGGTTATTCTAGTAGACAAATGGTTACAGGTGAAATGATTTTTTTTTTATGTTTACAGGTAATTTTACAATAATTTCTTAGTGAGTTGCTTCTCTCGTTTTGCCTTTTTTTTTTTCTGTAGGTTTAGGTTTAGGTTTAGATGTTTTGCTTGAAGGCAGTTGTATCAGTTGCACTGCCTTTCAGTTTGGGGAAGTCTGCATGCAGAATTAGGTGGTAGTGTTTTGCTCTCTGCCGGAAATGTGGTCTCTACCCTCTCAACACTAGCAGTCTCTGTAAAGTTAACAACTAGAAGCTAGCTAAGAAAACCGTGTTTTGTTTTTTTTTTAATTTTTTTAATTGAATTACCATGTGGAAAGTTATAAAGCTTTCAGGCTTAAGTCTCAGTTAAACAGTGCTCAGTTCCCCTCACCAGTGCACATATTCCACCACCAAGAACCCCAGTATACCTCCCCCACACCCCGCCCCCCGAATCCCCTGCCTGTGTAGCTGATAAATTTCACTTTACTTTTCTCTTTACTTTGATTACATTCAATATTTCAACAAAAAACTCACTATTATTGTTTGGAGTTTCCCCCTCCAAAGTCAGACCTGTTGAAAAGGAAGCATTTGATAATTTGTTTTCCATTGCTGACAATGAAGAGATATGAGGTCTTGGATTTCTGTACTTTAGTAACTAAGTCCAGGGAAATTTCTGCCAGAAATTGCATCACTGCAAGCTCGTACCTCCCTTTTGTGGTCGTCATAAGATGGCGGCCGGGGCTCAGTTCACAGTCTAGAGACATTTCTGCAAGAAGCTGCTGGTGCCCAGAGTAGTTTAGCTGGCCTCCGGGGCCATGGTCAGGCAGCAGCGGAGAGGCCACACATGTGAGACCGCTGGGGTTACATCTCAGCAGAGAGCCTAAAACCATTTTGTTTCTTTATGAGTCAATCTCCAGTAAAATTTTTTTGCGACCTCAGGAGATAGAAATGTGGTTAAAAATTATTGTCGTGTGCCCCATCTTAAATGTTAGTGATTTGTGTGGAGAAAGCTTCCTGCCAATGACTAATGAGAAATATGAGGGAAATGTAACATTCTCATTCTGGCATTTTAGGATTATTAATACCTTAACAGTTTGCTTTTCAGCGTTTAGCATTTAGCATACATTATGGCATTGTTTGTTTTTGTTTGGGGGTCATCCCTCGGAGTGCTTAGGGCTTACTCCTGGCTTTGTGCTCAGGGATCACTCCTGACAGTGGCACGGGGGCCATATGGGGTGCTGGGCACTGAACCCGGGTCAGCGACGTGCAAGGCAAGCACCCTACCTGCTGTGTTGTCCAACCCCAGATACGGCATTATTGATGAAGTAGTATGTTTATTAGCCGTTTTATTGTCTTTTCCTCATTGCAAATGGAAGAATTTGTAGATCACAGTTAGACACAGTAAGTTTCATTTTTTTCCTCCTGCCTTACTGACTCTGCTACTGTTAGCATTGATTGAGAATTAGCACTTTTCTAATAAAGGTCCTGTTAGGCAAGGGAAGTTCAGATTACATCTTGCTCTTTGTGGTGATAAAAATGTGTATGCAGAGGCAGCTTCCGAAGAGGGAATCATTGGCGATCATTTCTGTTTCTAGGTAGCAGTACCGCGTGCATTGTGGTGCTGGACAGAACTAGCCACCGCTTGCACACGGCTAACCTGGGGGATTCGGGGTTTCTGGTAGTCAGAGGCGGTGAAGTTGTGCACCGATCCGACGAGCAGCAGCATTACTTCAACACTCCATTCCAGCTCTCAATCGCACCGCCTGAAGCCGAAGGAGTCGTCTTGAGTGACAGGTAAACTTCCTTTTCATAACACGGTTCACTCCCAGGTTGCCTCTGGTCCCTCTTTACCACAGTAAGGTGAGGAAAAGCATTTGCCAGCTTCACGTGAAAGGAAATCACACTATGAATGCTCTCATCAGAAGGATCTTACAGTTTGACGCTGAAGGGTGTTTTACTTGTACTTGTATTGCAGACAAATGAAATTCTGATAAACACCCAGTAATTAGATAAAACTATGAAAGTACTGTTTCAGGCTTACAAGCTATCAATATTTCATACCAAGACCACAAGATAGACCACATAGTACATAAAGTTGTATTTGTCAAATCATGCTGGAAAACTAGTCATTAATGCATACCTTGTCTGTGTAGGATTTTTGCATACTGATGATAGGGAAGAATACAAACAGAAATCTGCTTTATTGATCAAAATAACTTTCTGATTTTTCAAAAATGCAGCATTTTTTTGTTTGTTTGTTTTTTGTTTTTGGGTCACACCCGTCAATGCACAGGGGTTACTCCTGGCTCATGCACTCAGGACTCCGGTGCTCGGGGGACCATATGGGATGCTGGGATTCGAACCCAGGTTGGCCATGTGCAAGGCAAACACCCTATCCGCTGTGCTATTGCTCCAGCCCCCAAAAATGCAGTATTGATACATTGATAATAGTCTCATTTTGGGAGTGATTCTATGACATGCATTCACCATTACTTAAGTCTGTATTAGAGAAGTTAATACGGTCTGGATATGACCTGTGATGACGATGTTATCTTTTCTCATTTCATTTCTAAATTGGTAAAATCTAAGACAGTTGCTAGTGTCTGAGGCAAATTCTGTGTTTTAGCTTTCAAAGATTAATTCGTAACAAATAATCTTTTTATTCAAAAAAATAGTTTACAGGAAAAGGAACTTGTTGCTATGTGACAGTTCTTAGTAAGCCAGATCTTAAATCTTAAACCAAGATGTAAAATGTTATCATTGCCATCTTTAAAGGTATAATGAGCATATTACATATTTAGGTATTCACTGTTTCCCATCTAAAATCTATTGCTGACTCCTAAAAAAGATGGAAGTGTTTCTTGTGTGTAGTATAATGAATTGCCGTAATTGAAAGATTGTTTTACAATAGGCTGAAATACCTGTTTATGAAATTAGCCAACTGGGCCGGAACCCCAAGGCCTTTGTAATAAGTATCAGGCTCAGCTAACATGTTTTCATTTCCCTTTATTTGATTTTGTTGACCTGACTCTGAAGTGCTAGAAGGGCCCCGTGGTGTCTCACATGCCACCTTGGGGACAGTCGGCCTGGTCTGTGGCGAGGCTCTTCCCGAGCAGTGCCGAGACAGCTTGCTAGCATGTGATTCCAGCTCGTGTTTCAGGGCAGTCAAAAAGTTTCCAGCAGCACAGTATGTCCAATCACAATGGGCAGGACTGCGGCTGGCAGAACACCAAGCTCACGGGTGGGAGTGTTGGGAGAAGGAGACGCGCCGTCCAATGGCAGCTAGTCTCGGGCGGAATAGCAGAGGACGCTCCCGGGGAAAGGAAAACCTCAGCAGAAGCCGCGCTTCCGTGCCAGACCTGCTCGCTAATCCGCGCTTCTGAGACCTGGTTGGTTCCAAAGGTGGGGCAAACGCGAAGTGGTGTCTGCTGCTCTTTATCCCGCAGGAGAGAAGAGACTGGTTTTCACCAGTTTTGTCCTAGTGTTTTTCTTCCCTCCCTCTGTGCTTTTACCTCCTCGGTCATTTGTCTTATCTATAAAATATTTTAACCTGTATTTTACAGATTTTCCTTTTGTAGCTCTTTGATATTCAAACACCTCATGCCAGTTGGGAGGGTTTTCCGTCAAGCCTGGTTGCTCTGGTTCTCAGTCGTCCCTCCCAGCTCATTGTCTGAGTTTTTCCCTGGCTCTTGTTCCTGGATTCCAGGTTAAGGCAGACTCTCGGCTGCCTCACTGTGGAGGCCTGGAAGCAGGGAAGCTGGCCTCTGAGAGTGACTGAGACCAGCCTCTGAGGAACAGATAACTTTGAATATGTGATTACTTTCTCTTCTCGCCATCTGGGGTTTTATCCCTCTCATTCATGAGATCTGTTTTCATCAGGTACTGTTAGAGAAAAAAAAACCCAAAAGCCTCTACCATCTGTTCCTTAGAAAGTTTTGCACAGATGCCCACCAAGATCTACCTCCTCTGCCCCTAGCCGCTCCTTCTCTCCTCAGAGGCAGCTGCTGTTACCTTCTTTGAAACCTTCCTGTTTGTACTCTGATAGAGAAACATCTGCATTACTGCACCATGCTTCCTTGTTTTTGTTTTGGGGCCACACCTGCCTCTGCTCAGGGCTTACTCCTAGCTCTGCGCTGAGAGATCACTCCTGGCAGACTCGAGGAACCATATGGGGTGCCGGGGATTGAACCCACTGTGCTGTGTATCCGGCCCTCTGCACCTTGCTTTCTTTATTAGCAGTGTATTTCTTTTCCCCACCAATTTGGAGGATCTTTGTTTCTTCCTATATTGAATCATTCAACAGGTAATTGGGGGTTTTGGGCTATACCTTGCAGTGCTCAATGGTTACTCCTGGCTATGCACTCAGAAATTACTCCTGGTGGTGCTTGTTGGGGGGACCATATAGGATGCTGGGGATTGAACCTGAGTCAGCTGCATGCAAGGCAAACACCCTACCTGCTGTACTATCACTTCAGCCCCTCAACAAATACTTCTTAAGGGGCTGGAGCGATAGCACAGTGGGTAGGGCGTTTGCCTTGCATGCGGCTGACCCAGGTTTGCTTCCCAACATCCCATATGGTCCCCTGAGCACCACCAGAGTAATTCCTGAGTGCAAAGCCAGGATTAACCCCTGAGCATCACTAGGTGTGACCCAAAAACAAAAACAAAAAAAAGTCCCAAATACTTCTTAAAAGACTTCTGCACACTCATAAATACCTATGTATGACAAGCACTTTGGAGAACCTGGAGTCCTTACTCTGCCAAAGTAATGGTGATACTGATGTAGATTTACTAGTTATCTGGTAATGACTAAGTGCTCTGGTAATATATACATTGTAGATGATTCATAGGTACTCTTACAGGCTTTGCATGCTGTCCTCTGTGGCACTCAGTTATTCCATTATGTATAAAGCAGCCTCCTGAGAGCCAGATCCAGAACTGCAGGGAAAGTGATGAGTGGAAAATGAAGAGGATGGAATTTGGCTCTACAGAACTAGGAAATAAAGACTCATTTCCACTAGGATTCTAAAGGCGTGTTAGTATCTGACTCAGAAAGAATGCTTCCTCCTTTTAAATCATGTATGACTAATCTTCAAACCCAGTTTTACTTTTTTCTGACTTTAATTAAGTTTTTGAAATATCTGCATCAGTCTTCAATGAAATTTGTAACTGGTTTTTGTTACTGACTCCATTGTTACAATTTTTTTGGGGGGGGGATTTTGTGTGTGTGAAGAAAGAAAGTTATTGACGCTTATTTAGAATAAGTGAGGGGAGAGACAGGGAGAAGTTCATGTTCAAGAGAACACAGGTGTCTTCTGAGTGCAAATCAGCGAGCAAAGAAGCATCGAGACAAGCAAGTGAGATTCGTGTTGGCGAGAAAGTGGGCTGGAAGAGTGAGCCTAAGGTCTTTTGGGGTTTCTATTCTTTTAAAGCTTAATTGGATTACTGCATGGTGTCTGCTGGAACCTGGAGTGGCATTTTGAAAGGGTTTTTATTTATTTTTTTTCCCATTGAAAAAGACATATTTGGGGCTGGAGAGATAGCACAGCGGGTAGGGCGTTTGCCTTGCACGCGGCCGACCCGGGTTCAAATCCCAGCATCCCATATGGTCCCCTGAACATGGCCAGGGGTAATTCCTGAGTGCAGAGCCAGGAGTAACCCCTGTGCATTGCCAGGTGTGACCCAAAAAGAAAAAAAAAAAAGAAAGAAAAAGACATATTTATGGTTGCGCTTCAGGCGTCTAGTGTTCTGACACCAGAGCCCTCCCAGTGCCCATTACCTCCACCAGTGCCGGGTCCCTCTGTGGCAGGCACTTCCCCTCCCGCTCTGTCCGAGTGTCCCCTCCCCTGACGTCCCCCTCTGCTCCTGCCCCAGAGTCAAGCTTCCTGCTGACGACCAGTTCTGCCCTGCGTCCTAGCGCCATTAAGTATTTGCTGTCCCCCTACGAGGTTTCTTTCTACGCCACCCGTGAGAGATCATTCTCAGGTGTGTTGCTCTCCCTCTGGCTGATTTCTCTCGCCATGACTCTCCGCAGCCGTCCACATTGCAGCAAATCGCGTGACCTGCTCTTGCCTGAAGGCTGAGTAGTATTTGTCTGTGCCATAGTTTCTTTATGGGCCATCTGTCATGGGCATTTATTTGTGTTGTGTCCATATTTGGGCTAATGTAAATAGTGACGCAGCAAACATAGGAATGCAGGTGTCTTGTGCCTTTTCTGATTTGTGCCTTTGGAACCTTGGAGTGGATTCCCAGGAATTGCTGGGTCAACTCTTACAAGTTTTGAGGAATGTCACAGTGTCTTCCAAAAAGGCTGGACCAGTCAACACTCCCACGGCTGTGAGTGCGGGCTCCTTTTCCTGATGGGCTTTCTTAACCTTGCCCCTGCTTTGTCCTTGCCACAGCCCGGATGCTGCTGATAGCACATCTTTTGATGTCCAGTTAGGAGACATTATCCTGACGGCAACAGATGGACTCTTTGACAACATGCCTGATTATATGATCCTGCAGGAACTAAAAAAGTTAAAGGTAATTAATTCAAGGGTTGGCCCTTGAAAACAAACAGTGGCCTTCCCTGGGTAACTGAGTTTGATTGATTCAGCTGCAGTAGCTCTCTAATTTTAGAAAGGACAATTTTTTTTAATTTAGGTAAATAGTAGTTTTAATATTTCAAGCAATTAGAAATAGCCACAAATGGAGAACTTCAGGTGGGAAGGAGGCTTCTCACCCTACACTTAATAAGGAAGTAAAGGAGAAAAAGTGGGTAGGAGGAGTCCAGATGAAGAAACTTCCTCTTTATATTTCTCCTTTGTATTTTAATGGTGGTAACTTTTTTATGGGGGGTTGGGGGTGGGGGTACCACACCTGGTGGTCTGCAGGGCTTACTCCTGTCTCTGCATTCAGGGATCACTCCTGGCAGTTGATTTGGGGTACCAGGGTTCGAGCCCAGGTTGACTCCATGCAGGCAAATGCTCTTCCCACTATACTGTTGCACTGGCTCCATAGTGGTGTTAAATCTTGGTTGTCTTTTCTCCTTTCATCTCATAATAAGCCCAGCAGGCGGGGAAAGATGGGAGGCTGTCATACTCGAGTCTGCCAAGTCTGCAGCCCCGCTCACAGGCAGCTGAGGACCTTGGTAGGATCCAAGCTGTCAGCAGTAACAAAATGATCCCTACAGGCCCCCCAGGAGTGATCCCTAAGTGCAGAGCCTGGAGTGAGATCTGAGCACTGCTGGGGATGGCTCAAAAGCCGAAACCCTTAATACTTGCGTGCTCCCATCCCCAGCACCATGTGGTCCCCAGAGCACCGCTAGGGTGTCCTGCGTGATCTCTGGCACATCCTCGGGCCCTAGCAGTGAGCTGTTGACTGGTCAGTGCAGATGTGCTGGAAGGGGCCCCTGGTCCGCTTGAACACCTCTTGAGACGCCCCCGCCCCGCCAGATACTTGCATGCAGAAATCATGTGAGGCATTATGAAAAACAATAACTCCTCCATCCTTTCATCTCAGAATTCAAATTACGAGAGTATCCAACAGACAGCAAGAAGCATTGCTGAGCAGGCTCATGAGCTGGCTTATGATCCCAATTATATGTCACCTTTCGCACAGTTTGCATGTGACAACGGACTGAATGTGAGAGGTAAGCATTCTTCAGGAAGATCATAGGAGCTGCCTGGGAACATTGCAGAATAGAATATTCCAGAGTGTGGGTGCGTTAAGCTGCAGGGCTGGGTCAGATCCCAAGGCCTCCTCTTCTGACTGTGGGCCTGTGGCTTAGCACTGGGCTGTAGGCGCCGGTGCATGTCATCAGGCCTTCCCCAGGGGATGCCCTTCAGGACCACACTCCGAGGGAGAAACCTGAAGCCCTTTATGGCCAGTACTGCGCTGCGTTGGACCGAGCCCAAAGGCCTCCGAGCTCTGCCTGGAAGGCCCGCACATTCCTAGCAGTTTAACATTCTGCCCTTCGCTCTGCTGACATTTTACTTCTCCCTACCTCTGGCTTTTTGACTTGTTGACATTATTTGCCTGCCAAAATTTGCCGCAGCAGGTTTTGAAGAAGCACCGTTAACTGACCTTGCCTGCAGAGTCCTGTCTCCTGAGCCATATGTCGCTCTGGGAACGGGCTAGAGCACTCCCTTGGAGCTGGGACATGTTGGTGCTAGTGGTCAGAACTTGCAGACTTGCTCAGGTTCTTGCTGATACAATATTACGTAAAACATATTTTAGCCTTCCAGGAAATATTAAAATAGAAAAAAGCACATGCCACAGCTGTTTGGCAAATTAGAATACAGGACTACCCCTAGCTTCATGTCTCAGCTATGTTTGTCCAAATTAGGATTATGGGTAAGAGCATGTGACATTCTTGTGAGGCAGAATTTTTCTTAACTAGATTTTGTCTTTACTGTGATTCCTACAAACTGCAGATGTAGTACGAGTCCTGTCACAGAGCTCTGGTTAGGGCAAAGGAGCAGGGCATATTTTTAAAAAAGATTTATTAAATTACATTAATTCCTTGTTTTTTCTTTTTTCCAAATAACTACTTACTAAACACCTATTTCTCTTTACCCTACTTTTTTTCCCCCTACTAGAATAAATTGACAAACCAGATCTGCCTGAATTACAAGCTTTTGTCTCCCGGTGCTTATGTAGTATTATATTTTTGCTTGGCTTTCTTTCAAGACCTATGAACATGACTTTATTTTTCTTTTAGGTGGAAAGCCAGATGATATCACCGTCCTTCTGTCCATAGTGGCTGAGTACACAGACTGACTCGCCCGATGTCAGCCCCTGCCTTTCCTTTTCACCGTCCCTGGCTCCCTCTTGCCGTTTGTGTTGATCCTGCTGGCAGGACCACGTTTCTTTGCCACTGATCTCAATGGCCAGTGATGTAAGCCTTTTGCCCGTCTTTTTGAGACCCTATTGAGATCTTTGTTGAAAACCACTACTGTCGTTCGCGAGTTCATATCTGCCAGCAGCATTTGAAGAGAATCCAGATCTTTGAAGATTGGTCTTCGTGTCTCATTGTCCCTGTCCATGGTGGGGTGGAGATTTTGAAAGCCAGAGCTGGATATTTTTTAAAAAATGGTTCAAGTATTGCAAATGAATGTTGTTGGTAAAGTGAATTCAAAATTACAATGTATAAAAGGGATCTTAAAAGTCAACACAAATTGTATGTTATGGTACATCTTCTAGAACCATTTTTCATCAAAAGAAATGTTACACATGTACTATACAGTCTGTTATGATGATTGGGTGTGGCTTTGTGTTTTTATTATAAACTCCTATTTTTGAGGAGCTAATAATTCTGCTCTAAAACACTGCTCCGGGTTATGAAATCTTGATCCAGGGGCCTTTTGTTATAAATTGTAAAGAAAAAATTCAGTTAAGCTGTTGGATGCAAATGTGTCATGGTTTTAAAAAGATGCTTAATAATACTATAATGAAAGTGTTGGCAGTTTACTGATTAGTTCAGTTCACATGCTGGTGGCCTGATCTGCAGGAGGACTGGGGTACCAGACTTGTAAGGTGGAGCTAGTGCTTGAGAGTACAAAACTCTTCCAAGCCTAGGAATTTACCCTTCGGCTGAATCCCTCTGCTCGTTCACTGCAGGGAGCTCTAGACTCTGGCCCTGAGGGGCTGAGTGGGGGGCAGCTGTAACTGCAGGCTGCTGGCTCCTGGTGGGCCGGCTACTCCCGGTCTCGCCCTCAGACCTTGTTCGAGTAGCCTGGCTCCACGCCCGGAAAGAGCACGGCAGAGGCAGCAGCCCAGGAACCCACAAGGAAAACTCCTGGCGACGATCTGGCATTTGCATTCGCCCTACACAGAATTTAGGGGGTTTGAATCAAGCTTAATGTTTACAGTTTCCAAATAGCCATCCTGCAGTGTATAGTTTCCTTATAAAACTCTCCCGCATTCAGTTTCCCATTATCTGTAAGCCCAAACATATTTTTAAGGTTTGTGTACAAGTCAACTGCTGTAAAGATATATATTTTTGGGTCAATTTTTTTCCTTCATTAACTTGGTGGTAGAAAAATATATATACTTAGAAATCCTTAAATTAAAGCCATGTTTTATATAAGTCAGGTAACATTGGTGTATAGATGAGAATGCAATTAAACCTGATCAGAATCTACTTGAGGAGAAAATAGGAAGTCTGTTTCTCTAAAGGAGATACTACCTGGTTTATTGCATTAAAACGTTTATGTTTGAGGTTACCTCAACTTGTTTTAAAGGATTTTGTTTTGTGAATTTGTACTGTATATTTGAGTAACTGTCAAGCTTTTATTTTATTTAAAATTGTTTAACATGTACCATGTACATGTCATTACTATATTTCAATGCATCATGCTTGTAACAGGCATTTCATTTATAATAAGAATGAGTTATTCATTTGTAAGCTGTTCAGTAATTTATCTACTATTCCTAAATTGGCATAATGTTAGATATCTATTTTGAATCACCTTTTAATTACATGTCAGAATGCCTTAACTACCCTAACTTGACAAAACAATTCTTTGGTAGAAATGGGGGCTGGTGGGGGGACTTTAAATCATGAGAACCCATCGTGCTGTGATAAAACACGGAAACGTGAGTGGTGAGTGGCGGGTATTTATTTTGCACAAACTATTTGCAGTCTCTGTGTTTTAAGTAAAGAAAGTTGCATCCAGAAGGGGCTTGTTGGAATTTATTTATACTTGGCTGACGACCCTAGTTCTCTCGTGGTTTTGATAATTTCTGGTCAGAGGTATTTATATAGCCTTATGATCTGGATATATTTCGCATTAATTTTCCAATGCCTACATTTAATCCTAGTAAAAGCTGTACAGGTTCGGTCGCTGGCTTTCTCTGCTCTCATTTAACCAATCAGATACAATCTTTGTAAAGCTAGATTCACATGACCGTGAGTGGTGGTGGTTCATATGACTCGCTTAATCAATTTAGCCTTTGGAGAAAAGATTGTTAGACACTGACCGTGTGTCCAGCAGTATTGAACATAGCGGGACAAGAATTACATTTTACAGTGGGACTGACTTGGGGCCTGGCCTGTAGATTAGTGACACGATTTGTTTTTCTCTCTGTTCTTTTTACCTTGCCCTTTTTGTGTTACGCACTTAGGGCTGCTGGGAGTCCGCTGGAGTGCTACGTACCAGGCGACTCTCCTTCACTCTGCTAGAGGCCTGTTGGACCTATCCTGGAATGTTCCAGGTCACAAGACCCAAGTTTCTGTGTGTTGTGATTGAGATATCACTTGGTGGGTCTGATTCTGAACTTGATGTGTGTGTCAATTATATTGTAAGTGAAACAGTATAAAAGCATACACATTGCCTCACGTAATGGACTTTTATATAACAAAAGAGAGAATCTGGATTTCTAATTTACAAATGGCAAATTATCCCTCTCTGGATGCACCAAAGACCAGTAAAGTTTATAGCTTTTCCATCTATATTTATAAAGCAATACTGTATTATAAAAAATTAATATTTTTATCACATGCTTGAAATTTTTATTTTGTTCTGTTTTAAAATGTGCACTCTAAACATATCAGAACCTTATTTCTTCTGTGAATTTAAGCTGCCTGCGCACAAAAAAATACATATATACAGAATGAAAATGAAGTTGAGTCCATAGGGTCTTAAACATGGAAAGACGAAGTGAAGTGGGAGGTAGGGTGTTTGAATCACTGTACTGGCCTGACATGCTTGATGGGGACTAAATCACAAAAAAATCCATTCCAGGGTTGTGTGTCTGAGGGTTGTGCCGTGTCTGGGTTAGAAACTAGGTTTCCAGCTGTGCCTGGTGGGAGAGAGTCCTGTTGTGCAGGATAGAACAGGTAGCCATCAGCACCACCGACCTATCACATCAAGCACCATGACAGGAATTGTGGGAGTTTACTGAGTCCGTTTTGAGTTTTGGAGATCGTAAACAAGATTGGGTAGAACTGTGAATGTTTGTACTTTTTAATAAGTTTGTGGATCCTTGTCACCTTACACCAGCTCTTATTGGTAGAAGCTACATGCAGCATCCAGTTTTCTTGAAACTCACACTTTTACATTTAACAAATTTTACAATATGAAAAAAATTGCTTGTTAAACTGAAAATACAAAGCAGAAAACATTTTGATTATATTTATTTTTTTAAAAGTTTAAGTTCTTTGCAGAATTGATGAACTCATCAACTAAAGGTCAACAGTGTCCAAGTCAAAATTTTAATTGTTAGCAGGTAGTTTGTGGCACAGATGGTTAAAAATAATGAAGCAAATTTAAATTTGTGTATACTAATGAGCTGCTTTTTTTCTGTTGAGACTATCATTTGTCTTACCCAAGAGGCAATGACCTGAATTGGATGTCTGAATATAACTTATGCAGGAATAGTTCTGTAAATACATTTAAATAAACTGTAAAGATATTTAATAAATATAGTATTTATACTAATCTGTGTGTATACTCCTTAATTTGAATAATGACTAAATAAAACGCAGGCCCTTGGTAGAGTTTGTTGTTGATCTCTGTCAAGCCTCTGAGTCCAGTAGGGACTCTGCTTTGCAACTCTCACTTTGTCTTTTACGAGTTTTATTTATTTGGAGGCGGCGGGTGGGAAGTTGGGGGACACACCTAGCGTTGCTCAGAGGCTATTTGGGGCCCTGCTTAGTGGTTGCTTCAGGTAGTGAAAAGGTTTTGTGCCTTCTAAACAGCATGGAACGAAGCCCAAACCCCCCTGGTGTCTTCCACATTTAGCACCCATCCAAATTTTGAAATCCAAATTCTGTGTCATTTCACAGTAGATCTGATACAGACGAGTGATAATCCCACTTCAAATGCTCCTATGTGTCTCGACCTCAGTCCCCACTGCCTGTTCCTGAACGTGAACTGTGAACCAGGAGGTTGCCCTGGAGCACGGGCCCGCAGGCACACGTCTGTATAATGTTCACGGTGGACTGATTTGTTAGCAATATGTGAAATTCCATGTTCTCAGCAGTGTAAGCATAACATAGGTCAGTCTTTAGCCTGTAGTGTAACAGCACTTCTTGAAATTATGTGGGCTTTACCAGTTTCCACAAAAAACTTGGTGAAAGCCCATTTTCATTCACTGCGGAACATTTTGGGATGAACTTGAATTTTTATTAGGTTATTGTGGGTAGCTATGACTCACTACTGAGCTATAAGAGCCAAATTCATTCTTGATTTGGCCAGGACTCTTCCAAGTTCTCAAGCTTGTTTATGAATTCTTCACAAAACCTAAAGCACAGTTGCCAGTTAACATTTTCTTATGATTAAAAAAGACCTAATAAAATGTTACAGTAGTTCTTCAGGTAATAGCAGTACACAAGTTTTAGAGGAGGTGAGACACATGATAAGATATTACATAACTGTTTTAACGCTAGTTTGTTTTTTGTGTGTGCAGGTAAGCTAATTCTCCAGTGGGGCACACCCAGCAGTGCTCAGGGCTGCTTCTGGCTCTGTGCTCAAGGATCACTCCTGGCAGGCTTGGGGACCATTTGGGGTCTGAGGGTTGAGGCTCCCCTTCCTCCTTGCATGGGAGGCAAATGCCCTCCCCGCTCTGCTATTGCTCCGGCCCCAGGACACTTTTTAAAAGAAAACACTTCATCCACTCCAGACCCGGGTAATCTTGGCAGTGGCGATTGCTGCCCCATCTGATGGTACAGAAATAACTTTTGGGCATCGCTTTCATTAAATTCTTCATCACTTGCAAATTTTTAAAAATTCTTGTCTGAAAATCAGGACAATTCAAAGGCTATGGAATAAAAATTTATGACCTATAGGGACTGGAGAGATAGTATACCGCCAGCCCCAGTTTGAGCCTCAGCTCTACATATGGTCCCCCAGGAACCACCAGAAACGATCCCTGAACACCACAGGTACTGCCTTGAGAGAAAAAAGCAAAGTTTAGTATATAAAATGACTTCAAATTAAGAGAGATAGCCTTATTTTTATATTTGATCTTTTTAAAGGACTTATTTTTAAGATTTTATAAAAGGCAATGAAAAAAAAGTCATGGCATTTATTATATGACAATCCATACCTTTTTACTGTGTCTGAAAGCACCAAAATGTTTGTAATCAAATACAAAAGATACCTGATTTACAACTAAGTCACAAAACATATCGAGGCTCTCCAGACTGGCAAAGTAAATGCGTTAACTTCTAGTGACGGTGTCCTGGCTTGAAGGAGTCTACTGAACTTTCTCTGCACAGGAAATGCTTTTGCCTCCCAAGTAGTCTAATGGATTTAAAGCAGATTATGTGTACTTGACAGGCAGCTACAACTAGATATGTTTATTGTACGAAATGGTTTAAAGATACAAAAGCCATGGGCTGGAGAGACGTGCCCAAAGACACTTGCACATGTCCAACCCTGGTTCCTTGGCATCCCCTGCGCACTGCCGGGTATGATTTCCCCAAACCAAAAAGACAAAAAAATGCAGAAGCCTTGGGCTGGAGCCATAAGACATTGGGTAGGGCACTTGCTTTGCATGCAGTGAACCTGGGTTTCATCCCCAGCACCCTATATGGTCGCCTGAGCACTGCCAGATGTGGACCCCTCCCCCACAAAGACAGTTTAATTGTCTATTCTTGTTACTATCCTTCAAATAGTATAAGTACCGAAGTACTTTCCTGGCGTTTGCATGGTTACAGGCCTCCGCCAGCGTGACTTGGCCCTCACCTAGCTTCACTTTGCCATTGTTTCCCGGCTCTCCACCCTCACTGGCCATTCTGCGATTCAAACCATCATACCCTGGGGTGCCTGAGAGACAAGACTGCAGGTAAGGTGCTTAGGATATATTAATACTCTTGACAGTTGAATTTTTTGTATCGCCTTTTTCTTTTTCTTTCTTTTTTTTTTTTTTTTTTTGCTTTTTGGGTCACACCCGACGATGCTCAGGGGTTACTCCTGGCTCTGCACTCAGAAATCACCCCTAGTGGTGCTCGGGGGACCATATGGGATGCTGGGAGTCGAACCCGGGTCGGCTGCGTGCAAGGCAAACGCCCTACCTGCTGTGCTATCGCTCCAGCCCCTGTATCGCCTTTATCAAAGTAGTATACATACCATAAAATTTTTGGGGGGGGCAGGGTCTTTTGGGTCACACCCAGCGATGTTCAGGGATTACTCCTGGCTCTGCACTCAGGAATTACTCCTGGCAGTGCTCGGGGCATTATATGAGATATTGGGGATTGAACCTGGGTCGGCTGCGTGCAAGGCAAACACCCTACCCATTTTACTATCACTCTGGCCCCCCCATAAATCTTTTTGTTTGGGGGCCACACCTGGTGGTGCTCAGGGGTTACACTGGCTCTCTGCTCAGGAATTACTCCTGGTGAGCTAGTGGGGACCATGAGTTACTGGGGATCAAACCCGGATCAGCCGCAAGGCAAGCACCATACCCTTTATACTGTTTCTCCAGCCTCTCTCAGTAAGTCAAGAGATTTCACTTTAGAATTTTGTAGTACAACCAGAGACTGGGGGTGGGGGGGAGCTGGGTTTGGGATTAAAGGACTGAAGCACAGTCTTTGCATGGGGAGGTCTGGGTATAAATCCTGGAACCGCATGGTCCCTTGAGCACCACAGGGAACTGTCCCCAAGCACTGAGCCAAGCTGGGAATAGCCCCTGACTGTGCTGGGTGTGGCCCAAAAGTGAACAACAATAACAAAAAAAGCTTGAGCTAGTGGAAATACATTGCTTGTTTTGGGACAGAATGAGTCAGTATCATAAAGTCAGTTTTTTCAACAGAAATTTAAGAAAATCCCAATTACAAAAAATTTAAACTAGGGTCACTTTCGACCTTACACATATGAGACCCTAGGTCTAATTCCTGGTGTAGCAAAAAGAAAAAGATTTTAATTAAAAACAAAACACTTTTTGGTGGGGGTTGTGATCCCTGGGCCTCCAGCATGCAAAGGATGTGCTGCTCCTGTTCACTGACCTCTCTGGCTAGCCACGCTTCTGGAGCAAGGTGTCTGATTAAAATCCAAGTGAGAAGAAAACATTCAGAAGGTGGGGGGAAGAGGCAGACGAAATCTGCAAAGGGGTCTTGGAATTCTAACTACCAGACCTTGAATCTGACACTTTTTTTTCCTTTTTTTGCTTAGTGGTACTCCTGGCTCTGGACTCAGGAATTACTTCTGGCGGTGCTCAGGGGACCATATGGGATGCTGGGAACCGAACTTGGGTCGGCCACATGCAAAGCAAACACCCTACCTGCTGTGCTATTGCTCCAGCCCCCGAATCTGACACTCAAACAGTGAAAAATATGGTGTTGATACACTTAGAGACAACAGGTGAGCAAAATAGAGGGGGAAGTTTAGAAATAGACCCAAATACATACAGAAACTTGTTTTTGATGTAAGAATATCACTAGGGCAAAAGTAGACCTCAGAAAAAATCTGAAAGTTGGTTATTTTTAAAAAGAAAAAGTTGGGGCTGGAGTGATAGCACAGCGGGTAGGGCATTTGCCTTGCATGTGGTCCGACCCGGGTTCGATTCCCAGCATCCCATATGGTCCCCCAAGTACCACCAGGAGTGAATCTTGAGTGCAGAGCCGGAAGTAACCCTTGAGCATCGCTGGGTGTGACCCCCCCCCCAAAAAAAAAGCAAAAGTTATTTTCTCATTTAATCATACAAGAAACTCTAAATGGTTGAGCCTATAAATTTAAAACTATAAAATCAGTTTTCAGAAGGTAACATGGAACACTGCTTCATTCCTCTTCAGCCTCCATGCAGTCTAAGGTTTTTAATGTTTGGAGTAAGGGGCCGGGGACTGGGGCCACACTCAGCAGCGCTCACGGGTCACTGCTGGCAGTGCTCAGGAGACACCATATGCAGTGCTCAGAAGTCAACTGCAAAGCCTTATACGCTGTACTGTCTCAACCAGGCAATTCTTTTTTGGGGGGCCCAACCTCAGCAGTGCTCAGAGATTACTCTTGATGGGTTGGAGGATCAGATGGGGTGCCAGAGATCGAACCCGGGTTGCCCATGGCGGGACAATCACCCTACCCACTGTACTATCAGTTTGACCCGATAAGCAAGAATACAATGAGAACAAGGCTCTCGAGGCCATGAGGAAAAGGTGCAGAGGAGTGAGCTGATCTTGGCGGATACCTTCTGTAGTCTGCACTTTCACTGCGGCCAATGGTTTAGCACTGGAGCACTGTCGTCCTGTTGGCCATGGATTTGCTCGAGTGGGCACCAGTAACGTCTCCATTGTGAGACTTGTTACTGTTTTTGGCATATCGGATATGCCATGGGTAGCTTGCCAGGCTCTGCAGTGTGGACGGGATCTCAGTAGCTTGCTGGGCTCTCCAAGAGAGACAGAGGAATCGAACCCAGGTCAGCCACATGCAAGGCAAATGCCCTACCCTCTGTGCTATTGCTCCAGGCCCCCTACCTTTAACACAAATGTGAAAAAACAGATTTCCCACGTTACTAATTGTAGACCTAGTAAATAGTAAAGTCCCAAATCTGAAGATATCCTTCTTTTGTTTGTTTGGGCGCTTACTTCTGGCTCTGCATTCAGGAATTACTCTGGGTGGTGCTCAGGGGACGATATGGGATGCTGAGGATCAAACCTGAGTCGGCCGTGTACAAGGCAAACACCCTCCCCGCTGTACTATCGCCCTAGTTGAGCTACCATTTTATTTACTCTGCCATCTAGAAAGAGGTAAGGTTAAATGTCAGAATGGGGAATTAAATAAAAATTAAATTTAAAAAAATGGTTCAGCACTCAAAGAAAACAAGGATTTGGGGAGATCACAACGGAAAACAAGCCAATAAAGCTTGCAGGTGGTTAACATAACTACTGAAATATGAATGAGAGAAGAATAACCTGCATGATCTAGGAAATAGCATTTTAAATACTTGTCTCATGGCTAAATACAAAATGATGTTTCCAAATACCGTTCCTATAGTTAGCAGCCATTTTTCCAGCAGTCTGGGTTAAGCAATTCTGAAACAATGTGTTCTAGGATCGAACAATCAATATTGTAGATAGAAGAGCCAGATATGTCCATGTCAGACAGGAGTTTATAAACAAGAAAGGGACCGCCACAGACCCTGCGGTGCTGGGTTGTAATTGGAGGTGTCAGTATGAATTCATGCGCTTTTATGTGTCTGTATAAACAAGATATAAAATGGAATTCGTGCGCTTTTATGAGTCTGTATAAACAAGATATAAAATGGACCGGCAAAGCGAGGAGCCTTGAAACAATGGACTCCGTGTGACAGCGCCCACCTCGCCCCCAGAAGTCGGTTCCTCCGTGCCATCCCCAGTCAAAGGAACTAGGGCTCGTGGCACGACTGGCAGATGCCAGGGCTGGAGCGAGAGAAACACAAGTAAACTCTGAATTGCTTCAGGTATATTTATTCTTTCAATATCTAATTATAACTCATCTCATATTTCCAAAACAATAACAACAGCAACAGCAGAACAAGCTTGACGTTCCAGAAAGTAAGGAAGAATTGAAAAATGTTGCAGATTTGTCAAAGGCACCAACCTGAAGCCAGTGGCCAGATCCCGAGCGATGATGGCAAAGTCAATGGATTAGGAGTTTCCAGAGTGGGCAATGCTTCCCCCTGGCGGCCCTGGGGTGCTGGTGCCGTGGTAGCTGCGAGCGGTGGGGCTGCTTCCTGCTTGCTCACTGAAAGAAGGTCGACTTCCAGGCAGCCCCTGAGCAACTGTTTTTCTGAAAAAGGAATAGTAGGTCAGGGAAGTGTGGAGCTCTCTGGATTAGAACCTACAGAATAGAACAGTCTAGGGTGCATTGTTTTAGGTAACAGAAGGAGACAAGGGAAAACTCATTTCCTCTCATAAAAAGAAGAGCAGTTAAGGTTAATAATCAAGAATTTGGGATTGCAGTGGGTAGGGTGCTTGCCTTGCAATCCCCAGAATCCCATACGGTTCCTTCTGTGAGCCAGGAGTAAGTACTGAGCACTGCTGAGTGTGACACCCCCCTCCGGGGGAGGGGAAGAAATCTGATTTCCTTGAATATTAGAATATTAAAAGAGGGTCAGACTGCAGCAATAGGACGCGAAGGTGCTCTTGGGAAGGTGGGTGGCACCGGCCCCTCCCGCCGCCAAGATGTGATGCCGGGGGCCGCACATGTGTGTGGTGGCCTCTCCGCAGCTGCATGAGCGTGACTCCTGACGCCAGCTAAATGTTTCATCATGGGCAGCTCCTCACAGAATGTCTCCAGACTGAACTAAGCCGTGGCCCCATGCCCGCCCGGAGGGGAAAGGTATTTCTCTCTCTCCCCTCTTCCTTGCCGGGGGTGAAGGGTGTGGTGACTGCCATATTATGACGACCACAGATGGGGTTTACAAGCTTGCAATGATCCAATATCTGGAAGAAATCTCCCTGGACTTAGTTGCTTAAGTACAGAAATCCAAAACCTCATATCTCTTCACAACAGGTCTGACTAGTGGGGTACTCCTAACAATAATAGTGAGGTTTGTGTTGAAATATTGAATGTAACCAAAGTAAACAGAAAGTAAAGTGAAATTTATCAGTTCAGTGGGGGGGAGGGGGGCATGGGTTGGGAGGTATACTGGGTTTTTGTTTGTTTTTTTTTTTTGGTGGTGAAATATGGGCACTGGTGAAGGGATGGTTGTTTCAGCATTGTATAACTGAGACTTAAACCTGAAAGCATTGTAATTTTCCACATGGTGATTCAATAAAATAAAAAAAATTAAAAAAAAAAAGAGGGTCAGAGAGGCTGTACAGGTTATAAGGCGCTTGCCTTGGACATGGCCGACCCCAGTATATCCGCAGAACTGTATGCAGTTCCCCGAACACCACCAGGAGTGATCCCTGAGCACAGAGCCAGAAATAAGATTGAAATCTTCACTTTACAGGCAAGCTAGTAATTAATAAGCTGCCACACTGCTGGGCACATAAAAACTATTCAATAAGCACAGGCGTGAAATAACAATAAGTGAAGTTTACTAATTGTACTGCTCAAACGCCTCCAACACAACATGAGATAATGACTTTTAAATCATTTCTCCTTTTAAATGTCTAATTCTAACCAAGCAGGTTATGTTCCCAAATGAGTAATAACAATAACAGCAAAACAAACATGAATAAAACATAAACATGTAAAATTGGGACTATTATTATTTGAGATACTCCAGTTTCTAATGCCGTGTTTACTCTTCAGTAAATAAGGTTTGACACAACAGCATTCTGTGAAGCTTCTCATCCATGTAGTAAAACACTGGCAATAGAATACTGCAACTGGGAGTCTACTTCCAAGAAATGTGTAATGCTTCTTGGGGTGAAAATCACACTTATACTGCTACGGATAAAGTGTTTTCTAGCCAAAAAAATATTAGAGAAGGAAACTTATTTCAAAAGTATCTGACAGTATATTTATATTCAAAAGTAAGTATATACTGGGGCTGGAGCGATAGCACAGCGGGTAGGGCGTTTGCCTTGCACACGGCCGCCCCGGGTTCGAATCCCAGCATCCCATATGGTCCCCCGAGCACCGCCAGGAGTAATTCCTGAGTGCATGAGCCAGGAATGACCCCTGTGCATCGCCGGGTGTGACCCAAAAAGAAAAAAAAAAAGTAAGTATATACTAAGAAAATATACTATTGAGAACAACCAAGTGGCCCATTGTGCTATTTATTTATTTATGTATTTATGTATTTATTTTGCTTTTTTGGTCACACCCGGCGATGCACAGGGGATACTCCTGGCTCATGCACTCAGAAATTACTCCTGGCGGTGCTTGGGGGACCATATGGGATGCTGGAAATTGAACCCGGGTCAGCCGTGAGCAAAGCAAATGCCCTACCCACTGTGCTATCGCTCCAGCCCCAATTTAATTATTTTGATGAGACATACTCTAAATTGGTCTTTTCTCCGTCTACGACTGGCTTTACCGCTGCTCTATAAAAAACCAAAAAGGTTAAATCCCAGGATACGGTTGTGCTGGTGCAGGCACAGGGAGGGAATGGGGTGCAGGGGGACAGGTGGGGACCATTGCTATGAACGGCCTCCCTCTACCTTGCAGTGACACAGAGGCCCCGGCTCTCCCGTGCCGCCGACGCCATGTCCCTGTTCCTCGCTGCTGTCTTCATTTCCTCCTTCCGTCTCAGGGCTGCCGCCATTTTCCGGTGTAGAGAGATGTGTGAGTGTCTCATTAGGGTAAAACCTTTTGCGTGACACTTGTCTTGAGATATTCTCGGGGGCTTTTCCACTGACATTTTTGCCAGCCTTTGAATTTGAGCATATCAGATCTGACCTGAGGTATTAATAGAGATGACATGAATATGCCTGCTTTTAAATATATGGAGATTTCCTAAAACTAAAGAAGCAATGTAGGATGACAGTGACAAGACTGGCTCAAGAAATGAAATATTAAATTATTGAAATTTGGGGCTGGAGAGATAGCATAGCGGGTAGGGCATTTGCCTTGCACACGGCCGACCCAGGTTCGATTCCCAGCATCCCATATGGTTCCCTGAGCACCGCCAGGAGTAATTCCTGAGTGCAGAGCCAGGAGTAACCCCTGTGAATCAGCAGGTGTGACCCAAAAAGCAAAAAGCAATATATATATATATATATATGCAAAATATATATATAAATATATATATATATTTATATATATATATATTTATATATATATATATAAATTTAAGATTTCTGAGGCTGGAGGGGTAGTACAGCAAGTAGAGCATTTGCCTTCCATGCAGCTGACTCCGATTCCATCCTGGCACAACATCTGGTCCTGCCAGATCCCTGAGCAGAGCCAGGAGTAAGCCCTGAGCACCATCAAGTGTGGTCCCCAAACCAACCAACCAAAACAACTGGAGAAATTCAGATTGCATATGAGTTGTGGTATCCCGTGATATGATGACAGGGTCAAATTAGGAAAAGAGCAAATTAATTTTGTACATCTGAATGAAAGAAATGTATGCAGTCATTAAAAATTATTCTGGGGGCTGGAGCGACAGCACAGCGGGTAGCGTCCCGGCCAGGAGCTGCTGCAGGGCTGTGAGCACCTCAGCCATCTGGGGGTGTCAAACTCTCGGCAGCCCAAAAGCGATCGCACAGCAGGTAGCGCGTTTGCCTTGCACATGGCCGACCCAGGTTCGATTCCCAGCATCCCATAGGATCCCCCGAGCACCGCCAGGAGTGGTTCCTGAGATGCACTTACCCATGCGAGCCAGGAGTAACCCCTGTGCAACACTGGCTGTGACCAAAATAGAAAAATAGAAAAAAAAAATTTTCTGGACGGCAGCGCTGTTTGCTCCATGGCCCGAGATGTGCTCTGCATGCAGGAGCTGTGTTCGTCCCCTACACTGCCTCATGCCGAGCCTCGCGGGGTGTGGCCCAGACTACCCCCTCAGAAATCACGTTCCCAAGTCACAATCGGTGATATTGGAACGTGTTTACAATATAATTTTATATGGGGAAAAAAAAACAGGAGACAAAGGCCAGAGTGATACTACAGCAGGGAGGGCGTTTGCCATACACGCAGCTGACCTGGTTTCAGTACAAAAAAGGGTATGAATATACAGAATTAAAAATCTGAAAGAATGGGACCAGAGCAATACTACAGCGAGTTGGGCATTTGCCTTGCATGCAGCCGACCTAGGTTCAATCCCTGGCATCCCACATGGTCCCCTGAGCCCTGCCAGGAGGAATTCCTGAGTGCAGAGCCAGGAGTAACCCCTGAGTATCATGGGTGTGACCCAAAAAGGAAAAAAAAAAATCTGAAAGCAAGTAAAGTAAGCCAAATGGTAGCACAGGTAAGATTTTCATTGTCTTCTTTGTGCTTTTCCGTTTTCCCAGTTGCCCATATAGCTTTGTCACTTCCCTTGTGAAGTACTCCCTTTGCTTCCAGAGCTACTGAGACCGAAAGGGAAAAAGGACCCAAAACCAAATTCACATATCCTGGGATGTGGCAGGGCTCAACATGATGGAGCACCCGTGTGGCACGTGTGGGGTCCTAGTGATGGCCCCCTGAGCACTTTTGGGTGAAGCGCTGATGCCCCCTGCAGGTCGGGGCCCGCCACCCTAAAGTGTCAGCTTAATCACGGAGGTGTGGGGCAGCCCCAAGGGCCGAGCAGAGTCAGGACCGACCTGCCCGCTGCTGTCCCCATCGCCACTGGTCATAACCGGACAACAGAGAGTGTGTCTGCGTCACACACAGCTGGCCTGGGTGTGATTCCTGGCACCACAGCTGCTCCCTGGAGCCCCACCAGGAGTGATGCCTCAGCACAGAGCCAGGAATAAGCCCGAGCACAGTGGCTGGGTCCCAGGAACAAGAGAAATGACGGCTATTTCTGTCTGAGAAACTGTTTTCTAGGTAGTGAACACAGACTTTTCTGTGAATACAACACTGTATTACTCCTAAAAAACAATTACCGGGCTGGAGTGATAGCACAGCGGGTAGGACATTTGTTTTGCACGCGGCCGACCCAGGTTCGATTCCCAGCATCCCATATGGTTCCCTGAGCACCGCCAGGAGGAATTCCTGAGTGCATGAGCCAGAAGTTACCCCTGTGCAACGACGGGTCTGACCCAAAGAGAAAAAAAAAAAACTACCGAAAATGGAAATAAATCAGGTGGAGAGAAGTTGACACTGTGACGCTTGCGGTGACTGGTGCTGGGACACAGTATTCCTAAAACCCAACTACAAATAACTTTGCAAATCAGGTGTCTTAATAAAAAAAATTAAAATTCTGGATAAAGGAATTATGGATAATAGCAAAGATAAACCACATATTATTGTTAATTTCAACTTTGAGGAGAAACGTCAACATCTAATATAGGAGCAGTGGTGTTTCTATTGCAGTGAATTTGGGGGGGAGATGGCATTTGGACCCACATCCTGTGGTGCCTGGATCAAGCTGCATGCAAGGCCAGTGCTTTAACCCCTGGACTATCTCTCTGGTCCCAAAGCTAAGCTTCCCTCTAGCTCTTCCCAGTTCAGTCAGAATTTCTGATTTTCTAACTTTTTTTATCAACTGTTTCCTAAGTAAATGGCACTGAAATATTTCCACATAAGATTACAATAGTTTAGGGCTGGAATGATAGCACAGCAGGTAGGGCGTTTGCCTTGCACGTGGCCGACCCGCGTTTGATTCCTAGCATCCCATATGGTTCCCTGAGCACTGCCAGGAGTAATTCCTGAATGCAGAGCCAGGAGTAACCCCTGAGCATTGCCGATGTGACCAAAAAAAAAAAAAAAATTACAAGAGCTCCTTCCCAGCCCGTGAAGCGCATTGAAGCACCTTCCTCTTTACCTTCCTGGCTTCTGGGAAAGACACAGGGATTGTGGGGAAGACGCTTGACTCGACTCATCATCTAACGTGGCCAAAACGAAGTTTGCTTCCAGTAACATGTCATCAACGCTTAAAGCCAGAGGCCTAGAAAATCGGAGGAAACAGGCTACTCGTTTTCTAATGAACACTGCGGAAATAAGACTCAGCCAGGAGTTAAATACAAAGTCAAAGAAAGAGAAGGAAGAGGAAGAATTTCCCAAAAGTTAGTAGCCCTGAGAGCTAAGCACCACCCCAAACCACCAGATCCCTGTATTTATCCCAGCTATATTTCATACACTTGAATTTATCCCAATTCAATCTCTCTTGAAATTTTAATTCTGCAATTTGTTAAATATTATAAATCCATAGAGACTCATTTAGTCCTTATTATATTTTCTAAGTAGGTAACTTATTCATCATGATATCAAATTTGTAAATTGTCTTCAAGCAATTGAAGAATATATTTTTCTTAGAAAGGTTACCAATCATAAAACACCATGTTATGAAATCTTTCAAAATTTTAGTTTGCTAATAAAGTCAGGTACTCCTGATATGTGTTAATTTCAAAGTGATCCAACCATTTTCATTACTAATATGTAGCAAAAAAAAAAATTCCAAAAGACCTACTTCCCAGGAAAATCAAAATGAATGGATATAGGTGCATGTGTAGCTTCTGAAAATGTCAGCATTCCCTGAAAAAAGAAAGAAGTAAAACGCTTGAAATCTTTGTTAAAAACAAGAAAATAAACAAACAAAAAAACTAGATGAACTTCTCATTATGACACTAAATTTGTTTACCTTCAATTCTTTGAAGCAAAATGTTATTTCAGTGTCAACTCTAACTTGGAAGAAGTCAAACTCCTCAGGGCCAACAGTCATTTCACTGTATATAGGACTATTCAGATCTATTCCACATTGTAGGAAAATAAAGAATAAAATTAGGGGCTGGAGCAATAGTACAGTGGGTAGGGCGTTTGCCTTGCATGCGGCCAACCCGGGTTCGATTCCCAGCATCCCATATGGTCCCCTGAGCACCGCCAGGGGTGATTCCTGAGTGCAGAGCCAGGAGTCACCCCTGTGCATTGCCAGGTGTGACCCAAAAAGCAAAATAAAAAAAAATAAAGTAAAATAAATAAAATTAATTCTAGAGGTATTTGTTTCATTTCAATATAATAAAATAATCACCATTCTGTGACAGACTAAAGACAGCCCATATTTTTTGCCATCTCTTCATGGACAAGTGAGAGCTGCATCTTCTTCCCTTAAGCCTGGGCAAACCGACTGTTCTGACGACAGAATGTGGTGAGAGCCGGCGCTGGGCCCGGGCTTCAGGAGGCAGACCTCTGCCACTTCCCCTATCCTTGACCAGCTTCCTCTTTCCTGCCACGGGTGCTCGTGGGATACAGCTGCCATGCTAAGTTCACGCAGTAGCAAGACCAGTTTGGTAGGAATGTAGGGACACTGGGAAACAACCCAGCCGAGCCCCCAACATCAGCCCCGGCCATGTCAGTGCTCCATCTTGGCCACCGTGGAGATCCCGGCCCCAGCCACCATCTAACTGCAACTGCATGAAAGACCAGACTGAGAACTTCCGTGCTGAGCCTGTCAACCTCAAGGGAATGAGAGTGATTCTAAGCCACGCTATGCTTGAAGCACTGGAGGGCGGGGCGGAGACAGTACAGTGAGCAGAGCTCTTGCCTTGCAGTCAGCCAGCCCAGGTTTGATCCCTGGCACCATATATGGTTTCCTGAACCCACCAGGGGTAATTTCTTTTATTTATTTATTTATTGGTTTTTGGATCATACTTGGCAATGCTCAGGGGTTAGTTTTGGCTCTGCACTCAGGATTTAGTCTTGGAGGTGCTTGGGGGACTCTGTGGGATGCTGGGGATTGAACTTGGGTTGGCTGCATGCAAGACAAATGCCTTACCCACTGTACTATCCTTCCGGGATTATTCCCTCCAGGAATAATTTCTCTGATTCCTGAGTGCAGAGCCAGGAGTAAGACCTAATCACAGCCGGGTGTGAGCCAAAACAAAACAAATCAAAAAAAGGTTCCTTCCATTATGCTCTTTATTGCAATCAACACCAAAAAGAGTATTCCAGGTCAAAATCTCCAACAACTTGTGCCAAAAGACCCTAGACACTTTCTTTTGGGGGACAGGGAAGGTGATGTCTGGGTCACAGCTGGTTGTGCTCATGGCTTACTTCTCGCTGTGATCAGGGATCACTCCTGGCAGTCTCTAGGGGGACCATATGCAATGCTGGTGGTCAGCTGCTAGCAAGGAGATAGTACAGCAGGTATTTCATGTGTCCATCCTGGGTTCGATTCCCAGCGCCCCATAGCGTCTCTGGAACCTCACCCGTAGTAACCCCTGAGCACAGCCAGGTACGGCCCCTAAAAGTGAAACGAATGGAAGAGAAATCTCCATTGCAGGTGGAGAGAGCTGGGTCAGTTGGATCGCATGTTTCCAGTCCTGGCACTATGGGCTCCGCAAGCATCACCAGGTACAGCCCTGAGGCCCCCAGCACCGCCCGGAGCCCCCGTGCTGAGCCAATGGCCAATCACCCCTTGGACCTCCTGAGCACTGTTTGGGAGGCAACTTCCCCACTTCTCCCTACATACCTCAGAGAAAGAAAGAGCAGAGTGAAAACGTTACTGTCATCAGTTGGTGGTGTAACAAAGAAAAAAAAAAGATCAAAGATGAAAACGTTAATGATCTCTTTTTACATCTACCATAAAGCAATAGTAAGTAGTACACTATCAATATTTACTGTATGGTTAGTAACCAGGAAGTCAGAACATCAGAGTTCATCAAAGCAATACGGCAGCTCTCAACCTTACCCAGTGACTCCTCATTAGAACTCTTAAGGCAAACTTTCAGTGGAGTAACAGCAAGAGTAATTTCCTCTTGATTTGATGTAAAAAGAACAATTGCTTCAGCAAGCACTCTATAAATACAATGAAAATATATTTGAAAAACACCAAGAATCACATTAATGGGACTGAGTTGTTTTTTATTTTTTAATTTATTATTTTATTTTTTTAGTTTTTGGGCCACACCCAACAGTGCTCGGGTCTTACTCCCGACTCTGCCCTTAGGAATTACTCCTGCTGGTGCTCAGGAGACCATATGGGTGCTGAGGGTCAGACCAGGATCTGCCACGTGTAAGGCAAGTTCCCTCCCCACTGTAATATTTAATCTGGACAAAATAGGTTATTTTTGTCTGGATTAAGAAAAATTTACCCAAAGGACCTTCTATGAAGGCGGACCATTTAAAATATGTGTACCACTTAAAAGATGTACTTTAAAATGGTAACTTCATTTGAAGAGCAAGAAAATAATAAAGTACACTCATCGTTCATATGTGCAAGCTGCCAAATGAACCAAACAGAAGAATCAGGTGTTTTTGATTCTACATTTTCATATGCCTAATATATATATATATGCATATATATATATATGTATTTTTTTTTTTGCTTTTTGGGTCCCACCTGATGATGCACAGGGGTTACTCCTGGCTCTGCACTCAGGAATTACCCCTGGCGGTGCTCAGGAGACCATATGGGATGCTGGGAATCGAACCCAGGTTGGCCGCGTGCAAGGCAAATGCCCTCCCCACTGTACTGTCACTCCAGCCCCTGCCTGATATATTTTTTTTAAACTTGACCCTGGAGGACTGTGGGATGATACGGGAGGTAGGCAGCCAGTTCCGGTCTGATCCCTGGCACGGCCTGTGGTCCCTGAGCAGCACTAGGGGCCAGTAGAAAGCAGGAGAGCTCGCCAGGTAGAGAAGGGAGCATTGAGTAAAGGGGGTTTGGAGGACCCGCTTGGGTTGGGAGATGCCGGGTTATAGACAATAGATGGAACACAATGGCCACTCGTGCCTCTACTGCAAACCACAACACCCAAAAGGAGAGAGAGAACAAAAGGGAATGCCCTGCCTCAGAGGCAGGGTGGGGTGGAGGGAGCGATGCTGGGGCCACGGGTGGTGGAAAATGGGCACTGGTGGAGGGATGGGTACTTGATCATTGTATGACTGAAACGCAAGCACGAAAGAAGTTTGTAAGTCTGTTACTGTACCTCACAGTGATTCACTAATAATAATTAAAAAAAAGTAGAGCTCGGTGCTCTTGAAAGCAATCCAGGATGGAGTGGGCGGGAGAGTGGGCGGAAGGGGGCGGAGTGGGAGAGTATGCAGAGGCTCGAAAGCGTCAATCCTCTCGTCCTCTGTTGTTTGGGCGAGGGGATTATCTAGTACTTTCAAGATTGTCCTTTTCTCGGGAGGCTCTGGGCGGTGTGGGGTTGTAGCTGGCAGTGCTCGGGGAGTTGCCCACAGTGCTCAGGACACCGGGCAGTGCTGGAATACAAAGCCGGCTCCCGGCCTGTGAGCACCCCCCAACCTGGACCCCGTGAAACACAGCTTTAAGGACAAGTCACAGGTGTAAAGTTATGTGTTTCTCATGGCCTTGGTAGCTGACGGAGCCGTTTGGGGTCATCTGGTAGCCAGCCAGCCAGATCCTGTGGCCAGGTTTTAGTATTTACCGTTTTTATTGCGTTCTAAGTTCTCAACTCCTGTTCTGAGGGGTGGAGTATGGCCACACTTGGAGGTGCTCAGACCCAGTTCGTGGCGTTCTCTCCACCCGAGAAGCCCTTGCTCCCTGCCGGCACTGTCTTACCTTAGCTCTCTCCTGCACTTCCTTTATTTCCCAATTAAACTTGCTATACTTGAAAAAAATAGCCAATAATATAGTTATCTCTTGGTAACTCAGGGCAGGGAGGGCATTTGTCTTGCTCGTGGCCATCCTGGGTTCAGTCCCCGCCATCCCATATGGTCCCCTGAGCACCACCAGGAGTAATTCCTGAGTGCGGAGCCAGGAGTAACCCTGGAGCATTGCCAGGTGTGGTCCAAAACCCAAACCAACCAAACAAACAAACAACAAAATCCTCCACTTCATATAGAAAGCCACGAATGGGCTGTCATAGCACTGTAGCACTGTCATCCCGTTGTTCATCGATTTGCTTGAGCGGGCACAAGTAACGTCTCCATTGTGAGACTTCTTGCTGTTTTTGGCATATTGAATACGCCAGGAGCTTGCCAGGCTTTGCCATGAGGGCGAGATACTCTTGGTAGCTTGCAGGGCTCTGAGAGGGGCAGAGGAATCGAACCCAGGTTGGCGGCATGCAAGCCAAATGCCCTACCCGCTGTGCTATCGCTCCAGCCCTAATGGCTATTTTAGAATTTTATTGGACACAAAATTATTACTGCTATTAGGCAATTATCTACTCCTTCCTCAAAATTTCCTCAGTTTTAGAGCCCTGGGCAGGGACAGGAGCACAGACCGGAGCACATGTTGGCCTGAGGGAATCCCGTTTCTTTTCTTTTCTTTTTTTTTTTTTTTGGCTTTTTGGGTCACACCCGGCAATGCACAGGGGTTACTCCTGGTTCTACACTCAGAAATTACTCCTGGCGGTGCTGAGGGGACCATAGGGGATGCTGGGATTCGAGCCCGGGTCGGCCGCGTGCAAGGCAAACGCCCTATCCGCTGTGCTTTCGCTCCAGCCCCCAGGGAACCCCGTTTCTATCCCTGGCACAGCCTGGTCCTTCAGGCTCCACCAGGAACAACCTCTGAGCACAGAGCCAGGAGTAGCTTCCAATTCCCCCAGCTCAGCCCCGAAATACTCCTCCCAAGTTAAGCAAATAAAAGCGCCAGGACATTAATTATTGACTCGGTAACCACATGATAGTCAGAAAAATAATAGTGAAGTAATTACCTTGGTTGAAACGTAAGTGTGTTAGAACACAAATTCTTTTCAAAAATAACTTGCAAGGGCTGACTTTCTTGAAAATATACATTGTGAGTTCGTTTAATACCTTTGAAAGAATAAAGTAACCTGTTAATTGTTTCGTCTTGGGGACCATGCCTGGCGATGCTAGGGGGGATACACTCATCTTGATGCTTGGGGGTCACTCCTGGCAGTGCTTGGGGGACCCTGAGTTCCCAGGGCTCAAACCCAGGCCTTCCACATGCAAAGCATCCACTCAGCCCCTGAGCCATCTCTCCAGTTCTTGTTAATACTTTAAAGTAACAAACAGATTAAAAAGGGCTGGAATCAGCGGGGAGGGCATTTGCCATCCATGTTGCCCAACCTGGGCTCCATCCCTAGCACCCCACGGTCCTCGGAGCACTCACGGCCAGGAGTGATTCCTGAGTGCAGATCCAGGAGAAACCCCTGAGCATCACTAGGTGTGCCCCCGCAAGAGAAAAATAGAATAGAATAAAAAGGAAGCTCCTTAGGTTACACAGCCACATTTAGAAAATCCAAGGACAGGCTGGAGCGATAGCATAGTGGGTAGGGCGTTTGCCTTGCACGCGGCCCACCCAGGTTCAATTCCCAGCATCCCATATGGTGCCCTGAGCACCGCCAGGGGTAATTCCTGAGTGCAGAGCCAGGAGTGACCCTGTGCATCTTCAGGTGTGACCCAAAAAGAAAAAAAAAAAAAAGTAAAAAGTCCAAGGAGTATTTAAGATCTGGCAGGTGCTTCTAGTGAGAGAGCACCAGTCTTAATGAAGTGTGTTTACTGCCCCCTGGTGGATTACCTGCCACATGGTAGGTAAATTTTCAAATTCCTTTTGAAATACGGGGGGGGGGGGGGGGGGGGGGGGGGGGAGAATGTATGTGTATGTGTATGTGTATCCGCATGCGCGCGCGTGTGTAAAATTTATTCCTTGAACACGTACCTTGCTTGTTGTGTCTAAGTGTCTTTGCTTATTTCCATTCTGAAGGAATATCTGTTCTCTCTCAAACATGTACTTCTCCCTCTCTCTCCCCTCACGTTACTAAGTAAATTTCAATTAAAAACACATTGCTTCACCAATAAATAAATAAGTTAAAGGAGAGAAACACAGAGAGACATACTCAAGAAAGAACATGGGCTTCTCCAGAATGGAAAAAAGAGGCGAAAATATAGGGACTTTTTGTTTTTATTTTTTTTTTTTATTTTTGGGTCACACCCAGCGAGGCTCAGGGGTTACTCCTGGCTCTGCACTCAGGAATCACTCCTGGCGGTGCTTGGGGGACCATATGGGATGCCGGGGATTGAACCCGGGTCGGCCGCGTGCAAGGCAAACACCCTCCCCGCTGTGCTATCGCTCCGGCCATAGGGACTTTTTGGGCTGGAGCGGTAGTGCAGTGGGGAGGGCATTTGCCTTGCATGTCACCAACCCGGTTTGATCCCCCGGCATCCCATATGGTCCCCCGAGCACCACCAGGAGTAATTTCTGAGTGCAGAGTCAGGAGTAACCCCTGAGCATCTCTGGATGTGACCCAAAAAGCCAACATATATACGGAATTTCTTAAATGTATATAAAATAGTGATTGTCACTTCATATAACTGGTTTTCATGGATACATATAGTTCGGACTTCTGGAATTTAGTCATAAACACCTGGGTCTGTGAATTATTTTCTCTTAAGAGGAGGAAAGAAGTGCATTGCAATCCTGGCCCTATGTACCAGGAACTGCAGCCCACAGTTGTTATATATGTTATCTTTAATCCTCACAATATCCATATAGGTTGGACACTTAATCTCCAAAGAGTTTCTCATTGTAGCAGAATTTCAAGGCTATGCTGTTTGGGAAAGTAAAGCTAAAATTTTATTTTATTTTATTTTATTATTATTTTTTGCTTTTTGGGTCACACCCAGCGATGCTCAGGGGTTACTCCTGGCTTTGCACTCAGGAATTGCTCCTGGCAGTACTTGGGGGACCATATGGGATGCCGGGGATTGAACCCGGATCGGCCGCGTGCATGGCAAATGCCCTACCCGCTGTGAGTAAAGTTAAAATTTTAATTCCACTCCAGAACCTAGATTATAAAACCGAGATGTTCTAAAACTTTTCACAGCGTAAAAAAAGTACCCATGAAAAACAAAAGGGATAATTAGAAACATCTCCCAACTTATGTTTTTTACAGAATATAAATATTTTCTGGGTACCAACTATGTACAAGTCATTATTAATTGGTATTTCCTGGGGGCTGGAGCGATAGTACAGCGGGTAGGGCATTTGCCTTGCACATGGCCAACCTGGGTTCGATTCCCAGCATCCCATATGGTCCCCTGAGCACTGCCAGGAGTAATTCCTGAGTGCAGAGCCAGGAGTAACCCCTGTGCACTGTCAGCTGTGACGCAAAAAAAGCAAAATAACTGGTATTTGCTGGATAACAAACTACTCCAGGGGTGGGATGATAGTCCGGTGGGTAACAGTCTTGTTCTGCATGCACCTGACCGGGGTTTGATCCTTTGCACCACAAATAGTCCCCTGAAACCCACCGAGTTATTCCTGAGCACAGAGCCTGGAGGAAGCCCTGAGCACCACTGGTTGTGACCTCCCAAACAAAGCAAAAACCCTCCAAACTCTATGATTCAAAATAGGGGCCAGAGCGATAGTAGAGCGGGTAGGCTGCTTGCCTTGCATGTGGTAGACCCAGGTTTGATCCCCGGAACCAATACAGTTCCCTGAGCCTGTCAGCAGTGATCCCTAGTGCAGAGGCAAGAGTAAGCCCTGAGCATGTCCAGGTGTCCCCCCCCAAACAAACAAACAAACAAACAAAAAAACATTTGTTACTGCTCAATTCAGTTGAGTGGTTCTGCGTTAGGCTAGTTCAGTGTGGGCTGTTGGACGACCTTCCCTTCAGGGCTGGGACAGCGGAGGGCTCTTGCTAGGTCTCAGACTGAAGGAAGGTTCTTTAACCATGAAAGCTGACAGCCTCTCAAGGCCTAGGCTTGGAATTCCACAATGATCACTTCTAGAGATTTCTACGGATAGCAAAGTGAGTCCAAGTTTCAACCAACACTCAGATCAAATAAGGTGCATATTTTAAGGGTTGGAGAGATAGTACAGAGGTGCTTGCCTTGCCCGAGGCCATCCTGGGTTCAATTCCTGGCACCTCACCCTGTCCCCGTGCCCACCATGAGCGACCCAAGTGCAGAGCCAAGAATGAACCCTGAGCACCACTGGTGTGGCCCCAAAGCAAAAACAAAACAAATTCATATTTTAAGGGGTGGGGCTTAAAAGTGATCTGTGAGCTGTATTTGTAACTATATATTTTTGTAACTGTATTTTTGTAACTATACAGAGATAATTTTAGGTGCTGGGGACTTGCAAAGAAAAAATCAGTCAAAAATCTTTAACCTCACATGGGACTGGAGCAATAGCACAGGGGGTAGGGCAATTGCCTTGCATGCGGCCGACCCGGGTTCGATCCCCAGCATTCCATATGGTCCCCCGAGCACCGCCAGGAGGAATTCCTGAGTGCAGAGCCAGGAGTAACCCCTGTGCATCGCCGGGTGTGACCCAAAACAAAACAAACAAACATAAAAATCTCTAACCTCACAGGGCTTAAGGGCTCTAGCAGGGAAGATGTACACAATAAAATAGGAGGCCAACCCCTGAGCACCACCAGCTGTGGCCCAAAAACCAAAACACACACAAAAATTTTTTAAATCAAAACACAGAAGGAACTAATATCAACTATTTCACAATGCTGTACAGCAAGAAGATAGTACTTCTCTAGTATTTAAAATAATTCAGCCACATGGGGCTGGAGCAATAGCACTGAGGGTAGGGCGTTTGCTTTGCACACAGCCAACCCGGGTTCAATTCCCAGCATCCCATTTGGTCCCCTGAGCACCGCCATGGGTAATTCTTGAGTGCAGAGCCAGGAGTAATCCCTGGGCATTGCTGGGTGTGACCCAAAAAGCAAAAATAAATAAATAATTTTAAAAATGTATAATAAAATAAAATTATTCAGCCACAAAACCACCCAGATTCTTTTTATCTTCAGTCCACACCTAGCAGTGCTCAAGGCTTTGAGCTGTGCTCAAAGCAGTGCTCCTGACTCTGTGCTCGGTGATCACTCCTGGCAGTGGCCAGGGGACCACATGGGTTGCCAGGGATTGAACCTGGGCTGGCTGCATGCAAAGCAAGTGCCCTCCCTCCTGTACTATCTCCATGGCGAAACCATACAGATTCTAAGTGACAATGCAGTGAGAAGTCATGGCATATAATTTGAATAGTTTTAACTTGAACAACAACAAAAATACAGTAATTTGAAGCCAGAGAGAAAGTCCAGCAGGATGTTTGCCTTGCATACAGCTGACCCTTGTTTGACCCCCAGCACCCAGGAAGGTCCCCTTGGCCTTACCAGAAGTAATCCCTGAGCACACAGCCAGGAATAAGCCATTAGCAAAGCAGGGTGTGTCCCAAAAACAAAACAAAAAATACAGTAATTTGGGTAAAGGAGATAGTACAGTGGTTAAAGCACTTACCTTGCACGCATTCCACTGCAGGCAGATCCCTGGAATCAGATATGGTCCTGTCCACGCCCCCTCAGCACTGCCTGCATGATCCAAACCCATCCACCCCACCCCTACAAATACAACAATTTAGTTTTCATTATACTTACCATGTTTGTAGAAAAACTGAACAACCACTTTGCACTTATCAGATCTGGTGAATATCTTACACTTCTCTACATTTCTTTCGCGGGAATTCAGACATTTAAAAATGGGCAGGATTGACTGTAACAAATATAGAACAATATATAGTTAATTTGGTCGAATGTTTTTTGGGGAGCTGGAGCGATAGCACAGCGGTTGGGCGTTTGCTTTTCATGCGGCCGACCCGAGTTGGATTCCTCCGCCCCTCTCGGAGAGCCCGGCAAGCTACTGAGAGTATGGAGCCCAAGTGGCAGAGCCTGGCAAGCTACCCATGCGTATTGGATATGCCAAAAACAGTAACAATAAGTAAGTCTCTCAATGAGAGATGTTACTGGTGCCTGCTCGAACAAATCGATGAGCAGTGACAGTGACAGTTTTTGGGAGGGTTGGGGGAGGGTCCCAGCAGGCTATGCTCAGGGCTTACTCCTGGCTCTGCACTCAGGGATCACTCTTGGTGGGGTTTGGAGGACCATAAGTGGGAATAGAGATCACAATTGGGTGGAGCACACATAAGGCACACTCCTTCTATACTTCTATAGCCCCCCTCTTTTTTTTTTTTTTTTTGCCTTTTGGGTCATACCTGGCCATGCACAGAGGTTACTCCTGGCTCATGCACTCAGAAATTATGCCTGGCGGTGCTTGGGGGACGATATGGGATGCTGGGAATCGAACCCGGATTGGCCACATGCAAGGCAAACGTCCTACCTGCTCTGCTATCACTCCAGCCTCCCCTTTTTTTTATCTTAAAGGAGAGAGTGAATCTTCATAAATAAATAAACTTGTCTTATATGCTATTCAGTTTCCCTCCCTGCCCCGAGCAGAGCTCCTGTGGCCAAAGACCTCCAGAGTCTAGCCACAGCCATGCTCAAGGCCCCTCTCCATACGTTCGGACGAGCCTCACGCATGAAGGAACCGGCAGAGGAACCCAGGTGTGTGGGACCCGGGGCTGAGACCTCCAAGCCTCCTCAGATTGGGACTGGGCCTTTTCTGCCCAGATTCCCCATTATCCAATAGCCAGGTGGTCACACCCAGGGACTGCCCCCAGTGCTGTGTAATCCCACTAATGGGCAACATCCAGAGACTATAAAACCAAGCTCCCGGAAGCGCGAGGCCGCTTTTCTATAAGGCATCTCGGCTTTGAAACATCATATAGCCTACTTCTCCCTCTGGGAGAACCTGGCAAGCTACCGAAAGTTTCCTGCCCATATGCGAGAGCCTCAAAAACTCCTCATGGCGTATTCATATGCCAAAACCAGTAACAATGATGGTTCTCAATCTCCTGACCCTGAAAGAGCCTCCAATGCAGCATCGTTGGGAAGGACAAGTAAAGAGTCTTCTAAAATCTCAGGGCTAGGATGAATTGAGACGTTACTGAGACCATTCGATAAATTCGACGATCAACGGTATATTGATGATGATGATGATGATGATATGCTATTCAAACCAAATATTAAGCATAGAATGGATGGTACATATAGTATAACAAATATTTATACAAGAGAAAATCTGTGTCACATATTTACTTTCATTCCCAACTGGCAATTTAAATTTGGTGCTGTATCATTATCCGTTGTCACAGAGGCTGACCACTGATAATGCTGAAAAAACACAGGACAGAAGAGGACACAGCCATATGCTGACCGGCAAGAATTCACAGATCTTAGAGCAAGCTGAAAAAAAAAAGATTAGTTAGCTAGGAGAAAATCAACTCCCTTTAAATTATTAATTAAAAATACTATTAAGTTCAACATAGCAATCAAGTATGTCCAAAATGGTAAGCTAACTGTATTATATTAGCATAAAAATGATATATTTATAACTGTACATATAATTATGAAACATTTCCATATTTTATAATTTCACATAAAGATTATAAGTATGTAATTTTAATAATTTTTAAACTTAACATTAAAATTTATGTACAATTATATGCAAAATATTAATACATCTAATAAAATTTATGGACAGTATTAGTTGGCATTGAATTTGTATATGTATATTTATGCATATATGTATATATATATATATATATATAACTTGATCCCTCTCCCAGTTTTTAAGGGTTAAAAATTATTTCAGTTTTAAAAAATAACAAATCAGGGGCCAGCAAGATAGTCCAGTGGGCATGGCATGTGTCTGACATAGGTTTGATTTCTAGTGCCACATGTGGTCATCCAGCAATGCCAGGCCTGAGTGATCCATGAACATCTTAGGGTATCACCCAAAATAATCCTGAGCACAGAGCTAGGAGTAAGGTCTGAGCATCACAGGTGTGGCCCCCCCCCCAAAAAAAAAATCCCAAACAGTTCTGTATAATAACATTGGTATATCCTTCCTCCCTTGCTGCAGGGAGCTTAGGTTTATTGGGTTACACCATTCACAGTGCTCCCGAGGCACTCCCATTCCTCTGTGTTATTAACTTCCCCAAACCAGTTAATCACCTATTCCCCTAAGCAGCACCTGTGACTTGTAGAGTTAAATTCCCCAGAAATCTCTGGATTTGTGTTTGTAAGTGAAATACTGCTTTTCTCTTTCCCTTATGTCCTTTGCATAGTTTACTTCAGAGCAATGTCCTTTTTGTAAAGACACAAAATACTATGCTTCTGTAACTTGGGGATTAATTGACTCCAAATAATATTTAATCCTAGGCATCTATTTACTCGACTTGAGCCTCAGTTGCCCTTAGTTCCTAACACCCCAAAGAGGGTCCCAAGGAAGGGACTGGATGGACCCAGGGCAAGCTGTGAGCTACCCTGGCATCGAAATGGGCCAGGCCAAGCTCCATAATACTTAACTATAAGAGCACAGATATGGACAAATTCTTTCATGATCCAAAGAGAAGCAACTGGACAAGGACCCTGCTTAGGGTTAGGAAGGGCTCTGTGGTCTGGGATCTATAGCGAGAAGTCCCCAGGGTAGCCACCCTATAAGCTTAATGCATCTCTTACTGTGTCCATACAAAATGACTAGTATTATTAAGAAGTAGAATTAAGATGAATTTTTATTTATTTTTTATTTTTTGGTTTTTGGGTCACACCCGGCGATGCACAGGGGCCATTCCTGGCTCTGCACTCAGGAGTCACCCCTGGCGGTGCTCAGGGGACCATATGGGATGCTGGGAATTGAACCCGGGTCGGCCGCGTGCAAGGCAAACGCCCTACCCGCTGTGCTATTGCTCCAGCCCCAAGATGAATTTTTAAATGGTTGTTGGGCTAAGGAAAGGAGAAACACACCCCTAGATGAAATTCTGCCCTTGAGTGATCTCCTAGCAGGGGATCTTTGCCTTAGAAGAGCTTCCCCGGAAGGAAGGGAAGGGCTTCATATACGTAGATTGTGCTATCTGCCCTAGAGGTAGCTGCTACCCACAATGCCTGAAGGTTGGGCTCCAGACTGCGAGACGGAGCGCGGAGAGTCTAGCCTGGGGGACAGGAGGAGACGGGACTGAGGGGCAGTGTGAGACTGGAATGGGGCACTTGGTGACACTGGAACAGGCATGTGGGGAGAATGGAATAAACGGCAACTGATCACCACCAGCCTGGCGGGCCTGTTCCCTCCTTCATGCATCTGTTGGTGGTGTGGGGAGGAGGCCGTGGCCAGCCAGAGAGACCACGCCGCTGCCGCTCACTTATTTATTTTGTGAACTTACACACAGTTCAGGACCCACAGGATACTTCCACAAGCCCTACCTAACTCCTGATTACCAGTCCATGACTTCTGGTTGAAGTCACTTGAGTTTAATGCCTGATAGTAAAGCTTACTATGCTCTGTATTTTCATATACACGTGTAGAAAAGATAAATGGTAAAACTGATCCTTTCAATTTCTAGATATCTTACTTAACTTTAGTCTGGATGTCAAACATCTCTCTCCTTAACAGAGCTATGAGTTGACTTTTTACTTACACCTTTGTCAGATGGATCCAGCCACAGCTCATCACTGACTCGTGACAGGGCCTGGACTGCTCTCCCAAATACTGTGGAGAAATAGGAAAGTGCTCCTTACATCCTTATCTCTCAAGCACTGAGAACAAATAAGGCTATTCAGTATCCACAGGACTCAACAACACCTTATAGATAATGCTACATTAAGAAATACAGTATAGGAAAAAAAAAAAGAAATATAGCATTGGGGCTGCAGCGATAGTAAAGTGTTTGCCTTGCACACGGCTGACCCGGGCATCCCAAATGGTCCCCTGAGCACCGCCAGGAGTAATTCCTGAGTTCAAAGCCAAAAGTAACCCCTATGCATTGCTGGATATGACCCAAAAGGGAAAAATATAATACAGTACAATACCCTTGGCAAAAATGCCAGACGCATAGTAAGAGCTCCATAAACGACCCACTAAGTGTGACATAATAAAACGCACACTTCAGTACCTTTTCATAGAGGCTAGAATGCCATGAAATGCTGTTATGATCTGGCCTGACACCATTAATATTCTTATATATTTGAATAAAAATACTGCAAATCGATTTTCTACTTTATGCTTATACCATAGCATGAGGCGAACCACCTTCCATACTAATGTGTTTTTAAATAAATGTATCTCTCCCATTTGCTCCCAAAAGTGTGAAAATAAGAGCATGGAGAAGCTGGCAGAAAGGTTTCAACAGGGTGAGGTAAATCGGCCAAAGGACCGGAGCATATGGTGACAGGCAAAGGGTCCTGGTGAGACCCCTAGCACCCAGAGTCTCCCAACTATGTAAGATGTGGCACTTGGCAGGCTGCAGAAGCTCTGGGGAGGACAAAAGTCAAACAATTTTAAAAGGGGGTTGGGGCCAAAGTGGGAGTACAGCAGGCAGGGCACTTGCCTTGCACTTGTCCCACTCGCCTTCTGTCCCTGGCCCCTTATCAGGTTCCCTGAGCACCACTGCTACGAGTAATCCTTGAGTGCAGAGCCAGGAGTAAGCCCTGAGCACCACTGGGTGTGTCCCAGAAAGAAAAATGGCGGGTGGCTTTAATAATTTCACGGGAGGTAATGCTAAGAAGAGTCACAAGAAAGGAATCAGACACTCAAGATGTATTTCAGATGTTTCTGAGCATGGAAAATGCTAGATCTTTACCACCATACACATTTTGACACCCTATCAAAGAGAAGCTTGGGCTAAGTGAACTTTTTATCTAATCTAGTCTAATGCTCTTAATGTTCTTGTAGGAATAAATATAAACGGGCCAGAGAGATAGTCCAGCAGGTGGGGCCCTTGCCTTGCAAACCTGTGAGGGGTTCCCTCACCAGCACTACATACGGCCCCCCAGGCAGCACCAAGAGTGTACCTTGAGCAACTGCTGGGTTCCCCCCCCCAATAAAACCAAAAGAATCCATTTTAAATGTGGCAAACAGGATGCTACGATGTGAGAAATGAATGGCCAAATCAATACACAGAAAGGGGAAAAAATCATTCCAGAAAATCAGATTACTGAAGAATGCCTGAGACGGGGCGGAGTGCTAGGACAGCAGCTCGGGCATTTGCCTTGCACGCTGCCAACCCAGGTTTGATCCACGGCATCTCCTAGGTTCCCCCGAGCACCACCAAGAGCAAATTCCTGAGCGCAGAACTAGTAGTTGCAATCCCTGAGCATAGCGGGGTGTGACCCGAAAAGCACCCCCCCACCCTTCTAAAAAATGCCAGAGAGGGGGGCTGGAGTGATAGCACAGCGGGTAGGGTGTTTGCCTTGCACGAGGCCAACCTGGGTTCGATTCCCAGCATCCCATATGGTCCCCTGAGCACCGCCAGGAGTAATTCCTGAGTGCAGAGCCAGGAGTGACCCCTGTGCATCGCCGGGTGTGACCCAAAAAGAAAAAAAAAAAAGCCAGAGAGTCCCTGGGCATCCCTAGCACTGCCAGGACTGACTCCTTGAACATGGCTGGGTGCAGCGCGCCCCTCCCCCCAGGTCAACGAATAGTGAGTTAGGGGAAACAGGAGGGCCTTAAACTGACCAAGGAAAAAAAAGCACTTGCCCCCTTTGACCACTTCACATTCGCCACTTTTCCCAGGAGCCGGCTCAAGCCGGTCTGTTTGTTCAAAGTCTTGGAACACCCACCACGACCCAAATACCACCCAAGGCAAGGGGGTACCGCAAAGAACAAGACAAGCTCCTGGCCACATAGTGCTTAGAGTCCACAAGGAAATGGCAAATGAAACAGTCGTGCAGTTGCGTATTGAGAATTAAGGTACACAGTGCGCGAGAACTTTCTAGAATTCCAGGAAGCTGCAGCTTCCTGGGTCATCGCGCTTTAAAGAAAAGAATTCACTTCAGACACGGGCCTTTCAATGATCGTTTTCAGACTAGGATCTGTAGGAAAGGACCGTTTTTTCCCTCGAGGTTTCCTGCAGTGACCAGAGTTCCAGAACATTCCATGTATCACTGTCTCTTCGGGCGGCTCCATTTCATATTCTACAGCAAGTTCTACGGACAAAGGAGCTGCTTTTCACTTCAGAGCCAGGAAACAGCTCTGGACTGGAGCGATCCAGTGGCTGATTTGAGATGAAACGTTAAAAAAAAAAAATCCCAAACACGAGAAGAATGTCGCTGAGTCAGGGTGTGGCGTGCACGTGGCTCGCCGGCACCTGAGGCCCTGGGCTCCATCCCCGCCCCCTCCGACCCCCCAAAACGAAGCAAGGTCTGATCTGCAAGTCAAGTCAGGTTTACGGCTTTCTCAGCTCGAACAACGTCCGCTGTCCAAGAGTTCTAGTCTCCTCCGGTCCCCTCCCCAGCACCCCGTCTGGGGGGTCCCCGGTCCCCGTATCTGTCCCAGTGGGGCAACTTCATCCAACGGACACGCATGGAGATAAAAAGTGGGCACGGATCCCAGCAGATGCGTTTTCTCCCCTGGAGGGGCTCTGGGTGGCTCTTTCTCCATCCCCACACTCCTGCGCTTTCTACAGGCAAAGGGGAAGAGACTCGAGGCCACGCGCGGCCGGTGCCCCCACACACGTCGGCCTTTCCCTCTCCACACACAAAAGCCGCTGCACCTTTCCCCTGACCGCCGTTCATCTCGCATTTCAGCATGGCCGCGGGCCGCAGTCGCCGAGGCACCACGCGCTCGGCCGCCCGGAAGTGGCGCGCGCGCTTCCCAGCTGCGCCAGCTCCGCGCCCCGCCCCAGCCCGGAGCCCGGCTTCGCGGGACGGCGGGGAAAGGCCCGTGCGAGCCGCCGTAGGGCGGTCTCGCGTCCAGCTCGCCGCTCATTGGCTGGGAGTGGGGTGGGCGGGGCGCCCCGAAGCCTGAGGAAGAGGGCGGCGGTGATTGTGGTGACTGAGCGGAGCCCAGTGACAGGATGGTGAGGACGGCCGCCGCGGCCGCCGCCGCCCGCCCCTCGGCCGGGATGCTGCCTCGTGGGGAGTCGCCGGGGGGAGGGCGAGGGCTGGGGCGACACCCCGGAGGCCCTGGTGGGCGCGGCCCAGACCCGGGCCGGGAGAAGGCCCGGTGGGAAGGCGTGGGGTGGGGGTGGGGGGCGGTGGTGGGGAGGCGCCGCCACCTCAGGGTGCGGCCGGCCCCGATCGCGCGCGGCCGAGGGCGGCTGCTGTGTCTGTCACGAGACCCGCACGCCCTCGCCGCGGCGGCCTGGAGGCGCGTGCCTGACGCTTCCGCGAGAGAGGGGCACGGCCCCCTTCCGTTTCCAGACGTTTCCTTCCCTCTCCGCCTGCCCCAAGCGCCTCCCACCGTTCCCGGTGTCGCTGTTGGGTTCCTGCCCCCCTGTGGCGAGAACCGGCTTCTGGGCGCAGAGCACCCCCTTCCCCCCGCTTCCCGCTTGGCATCTGCCACCCCGGGGCCGGGGGAGGACGACGGGGGCCCCCCTCGGCCCGGGAGGAGCGTGCCGACGCCTGGGGCCGGCGCCCCGCGCGCGGCTCCGCAGAGGCCAGGCGCGGCGTTTCCTCCCTGGACTGAAATTGTCGGGAAACTCCCACGCCGGGTCTCCCCAGATGCCCGGGAGCTGCCCCCCTCCAGCGCGCTTAAGTGCTTCCAGAGAGCGGCTGAGCAGGGGCTCCGGAGCGAGCGCCGCCGAGCTTCGGGTGTGGGGGGGTGGGGGGCAGATTCCAGAGAATCCCGATTTTGTAGCAGATGGAACCCGGGAGGTGGTGACCTCACCTTCACGACAGCCCACGATCGGGGGCGTGTGCCTCGGTAAACGCTATCGCTCCCACTTTAATTTTTTGCTTTTCTGCACAGACTCCCGTGGTGAGTCTAGAGTGATCACTTTTGAGGGATGCGTTCACAGCCCTTTGCCCGGGAGAAGAGGAAATGACCCGATCTGACTCCCCTATTCATCAGTGTGAAGTGTGCTGAGCGCCGAACACTTTCTTACTTAGGGTGGTTGCACTGGGACATCGTTCTTACCTGTGAAATAGAACGATGCAGAATTGGGCAAAAGCATTAGAAGCATTTTGTTTGGCACAAGAGGAAAGAGTCTAGTTCACAGGAGCGCTCGGGCAACGTTCAGGTGCGGAGAAGCTCGGATTGTAGCTGGAGAAATTTGTGTCTAGGATCTGTCGTTGGTGACTTAATAACTTGACAAATGATGACCTACCAGTAGCACTAAGTTTTCATTTACAGATGTTCCCCAACTTAATGACTTGAAATTTTTTCAGCTTTCCAATGGTGCAAAAATGATAGCCGTTCAGTAGAAACTAACCTTTGAAGTTTGAATTTTGTGTTTTCCTAGAGTAGCAACATGCAGTACAATAATTCTCTCTCTCGGTGGTGACGGTGCTGCTGCTTGGGGGCTGCCCCACTGTGATCTGGGGTCCCTGTGGTGCTGATCAGGCCTTCCAGTTGCCAAGCATGGGCTTCGCTGGTTGAGCTCTCTTCTGCCCTAATACTCTCTGTGTGCTTGGAAGCTGTAACCTCCAGTCCGCTATAAGATTATGAAGGTAGAACCCACAACTGTACAAGAGTAGACGACGTTTCTACACCTGCATACTGGTGAAAACGGAAATATTTTGTCGACTGTTAAGAGAAAAAAAAATTTACCAATCAGTATTTATGTCAGTTTATAGTAGTACTATGACATGAACCAAGTGTACCACGTATTTTTCTAATAACAGGAAATTTCTTATTTTGGCTTCTTGGGTCACACCCCTCAATGCTCAGGAGTTACTCTTGGCTCTGCACTCAGGAATTATTCCTGGTGATGCTCAGGGGACCACCATATGGGATGCCGGGGATCGAACCCGGCTTGGCTGTGTGCAAGGCTAACACCCTGTCTGCTGTACTGTCCAGTGGCAGGAAATTTCTGCCATCATGTCATCATATAAGGACTGTTGAAAACCATTGAATTACCCATGGTTCTTTGCTTTCATATGTTGTGTTTTTGCATCTAATCATATGGGTGGCTATGTAGATGTAGCATATCACTTTTTACTAAGATAATTTTCAACCTTTAATGAGGAATAATAACCCCATTATATATCAAGGGAGATCTGTACTAGAATTTTGAAAATTAAAAAATTAAAGATCAGTACACTTGTGGGGATGGAGAGATAGTAAAGGCTCTCGGGCACTTAGCTTGCATGCAGCTGACTCAGGTTTGATCCCTGGCATCCCATATGGACCCTAAGCCTGCCAGGAATGACCTGCACACTGGTGTGTGTCCCCCCCAAGAAAAAAAAAACAAAAGAAAATAATATACTTGAGGATTAATTAGACCTTAAAAATTCAGAAAATAGGTCCAGAGACATGCGTCAAAGGGCTAGAGTAAATGCTTTGTGTGTGGGAACCCCAGATTTGATCCCAGGCACCTAATGGCTCCCTGAGCACCACTGGGTGTAGGGGGGCCCCCATAAAAAAGAGAGAACATTAAGAAAATGGTATTTTTTTGTCTAACCTGTCACTGAAGGAATCTTTCAAATTGTGTTATAAAATTCTAAAAATTGGAAATAGGTAGGGCATTTGCCTTGCATGCAGCTGACCTGGGTTGGATCCCCAGCATCGCATATGATCTCCCAGACACCGCCAGGAGTAATTCCTGAGAGCAGAGCCAGGAGTAACCCCTGAGCATCACCAAGTGTGACTCAAAAAGAAAAAAAAAATTATTTTAAATTTGGAAATAAAAGGTAGACAATGTGGAGAATAAGATTAGGAAATGCAAATAAAATTGATAAGCTGTGAGTGTTTGAATACACATTTTACAAAACAGCAAATCTTTTATTGTGTGTGTTTTAATGTGCATATGTTTAAAATTACGGCAAATCTTTTATTATTGTTTTGATCCAAGCTGATTTTTAACATTTTCTTTCATAACACTCAGAAATCATTAACAATTGCATATTCATTTGATGTGAAATTTTTGTTTTGTTTTGTTTGTTTGTTTCTTTTTCATTGCTTTCTTTTAACATTGGTCATGTTTCACCCTTTTTTTTTCATCCCCCTGTCTGCAATCAACTTCTTCATCCCACTAAGGCTGGGCACAGAGTAAGTTTCTTCTCTTAGCTCCTACTAACAATGGTGGTTGGGTGTCTTGATTACTGGATTTTTCATCCTTTCAAGGTTTGTTAAACAGGAAGTACCAATTCTTACACATTGATTGCATTGATTCTTTATATGAATTTAACAAGACTGGTATTTCTAGGATCTGTCTTTGTGTTTAAATTATATCTGGGGGCTGGAACAATAGTACACGCATTTACCTTGAACATGGCTAGCCCAGGTTCAATCCCCGGCATCCCATATGGTCCCCTGAGCACTGCCAGGAGTTTCTGAGTGCAGAGCCAGGAGTAACCCCAGAGCATTGCTGGATGTGGACCCCCCAAACCAATAATAATAAAAATTAAGACTCTGGGTGCCGGGAGATGGAGTTCATTCAGCATGGTTAGATTCCTACCTGCAGCCATCAAAGGGTGTAGCATGGAGGTCCTGGGCACTGCTGGTGTGGCTCTGGAGGCCCCCAGCATTGCCTGGGTAACTAGATTGGCCCTGGATATTTCCATTATTTTAGGGCCCTGGCAGACCATCGCTTGGGAGTCTCCCCAAAAAGATCACATCTAATCTGAATAGTCAAAGTATGGAATTTGGGTAACATGATCTTCAGAGTATGACATTTGTTTTGTGGCTTTATTTTCTTTATCATTCAGTTGTGTGTAGTAAACTATATAGTAAATGAAAGAAAATCACAGTTGGGGCTGGAGTGACAGTATAGCAGATAGGGCCTTTGTCTTACACACAGCCAGTCTAGGTTTTTGATCCCTGATACCCCAAATGGTTCTCTGAACCCTGCCAGGAATGATCCCTGAGTGCAGAGCTAGAAGTAAGCCCTAAGCACCACAGCGTATGACCCGAAAACCAAAAAAGAAAAAAGAAAGAAAGAAATGTTTCTGTCATCCAGTTATATCCTTAGACTGTTAATAGTCTTGAGTATGCTTGGGCATAATCCACAGTGGATTATAGAATTGAAGTCATCAATGATAATGAAGATTCTTGCTAAAGTTCTTATAGGTAGCTATCTTCCCCCCCCCCCCAGTTTTGGGGCTGCTTCTGGCCATATTTGGGGCTTACTCCTTGTGCTGCACTCTTGGAGGTGCTCCAGGAACCAAGATATCTTTTTATGAGTTTTAGGTTTGTCTTTTTTATTAATACAGAAATCCATTTTTTTAACCTTTTTTCAAATGTCAGCTTCCTACTTTGACTATGTGCTTCAGCTGATATCTGAAAGGATATCCTATTAAAAATATTGTATTTCGGTATACTTTTTAGTTAATTGTCAGTAAGGGTGGAAACTTAAATGGATTTTAGTTTTACAAGATGCTTTGCTAAGATTCAGATTGAAATAATGTCATTGAGCAGATACCACCTGCAGCTGCGAAGAACAGACCATAAACTTATAAAGGAGAAATGTATTTAACAATAACTTTTCAAATTAAGTTTGTAACCTTGTGTTACTTCAGTTCCTCATATTCTGATATCAGTGCCTTTCCTTTGCACACTTGATTTAGTTGTCATTTTAATTTTGCTCATTTCGGTTTTTGATTAATTTCAGTTTACAAAACCGTTTCATGCTCTATCCTACTTTTAGATATGTAATGTTTTCTTTGATAATAGTAAGCATTTGTTTTGCCTAATTTGAAAGCAGTTAAAAAGATGTGTACATCTTTATGGAAAATATCCTGTCAAAAATGCTTATAGTAAGCGACTTGAAAAAACTTTCCTTTGGGACTGGAGAGATAGTACAAGGAGTAAGGTGCTTGCCTTGCATGCGGGCGACTTCAGTTTGCTTCCCAGTACTGATATGATCCCTGGAACACTGCCAGCAGTGATCCCTGAGCACAGAGCCAGGGGAAGTCCTGAGCACACCCAGGTGTGACCCAAAAACAACTCAAAAAAATAAAACAAGGGGCCAGAGAGATAGAACAGAGGGTAGGGTGCTGCCTTGCACATGGCCCACTCAGTTGCAGTCTTCAGCACTGCTTATGGTCTCCCAAGCCCCTCTAGGGTGATCCCTGAGCGCAGAGTCAAAGTAAACTCTGATCACTGCCAAGTGTCATCACCCGGCCCCCAAAAAAGTCCTTTGGAGGACTAGATAGAATGTATTTGAAGCTATATTATAGCCAAATTATCAGATTGACATTTTGGACAATGTTTTATTAAATACCTGAATTAAACGATATCTATTTAAAAATAAAGGGACCAGCGAGACAGTACAGTGGGTAAAGCCTTGCTTTGCACCTAGTCACCCAGCTTTGTTTCCTGGCACTACATATGACCCAAGCCCTGCCAGGAGTAAGTCCTGAGCACTGCCAAGGGTGGCCCAAAAAAATAAATATAAGGGCTGGAGCAATAATATAACATAAGGTGTTTGCCTTGCACGTGGCCGACCCGGGTTCCCCAGCATCCTATAGAGTCCCCCGAGCACCACCAGGAACAATTGCTGAGTGCAGAGCCAGGGGTAACCCCTGAGCATCACTGGGTCTGACCTCCCTGCCAAAAACAAAAAGAAAAATGTGATAGGACCTGGAGCACAGCAGGTAGAGTACTTACCTTGCATACAGTCAACACCAGTTTAATCCATTATCCCAAGTCCCACTAGCAGTGATCCCTAAGCACAGAGCCAGGAGCAAATCCTGAGCACTGCTAGATGGAGCACCCCCCAAATACAAACAAAATATAAAAGGGCTGGAATGCATGCTTTATAGGCAGAAACCTTGGTGTCTGTCTCCAACATTGCATGGTCCCCTGAGGAACTCTGAATGTGGCCAAAAAGAAAAGGTGTGTTTGTGTTTAATTTTTTTTTTTCTTTTTGGGTCACACCCGGCGATGCACAGGGGTCACTCCTGGCTCATGCACTCAGGAATCACCCCTGGCGGTGCTCAGGGGACCATATAGGATGCTGGGATTCGAACCAGGCTGCGTGCAAGGCAAACGCCCTACCTGCTGTGCTATCACTCCAGCCCCTGTGTTTAATTTTTAATTAAAATTTTATAGCCTTGAGGTGTTTTTTTTGTTTTGTTTTGTTTTTGTTTTTTGTTTTTTTGGGTCACACCTGGCGATGCACAGGGGTTACTCCTGGCCCTTCACTCAGGAATTACCCCTGGCGGTGCTCAGGGGACCATATGGGATGCTGGGATTAGAACCCGGGTCGGCCGCGTGCAAGGCAAACGCCCTATCTGCTGTGCTATCGCTCCAGCCCCAAGCCTTGAGGTTTTTATTCTTACATATTTAAATGCAAAATTTTTTATCACCTGAAACTAACTATGCAGTTTTAAACAACCTCTGGTAAATATATTTAGCTGATCTTTTTCATTTGTTTCAATGCTCTAGTGCACATGAAAGATTGTGAAAATGTTATTTCAATTTGGAAATGACATCCAGTATATAAGTAATTTTATCTAGGCAATAAAAATATGAGAGAGAGAGACCAAGAGATCCTCAGAGAGCTAGAGGACATACTTTACATATGGGAGGACCTGGTTCTATCTTTGGCACTACATGTCAGTGGAGCAGTGAGCTGGGAGTAACCCTTGAGGACTGCCAAAAGCTAATATGGGGAAGTATGACCCCCAAAGCTTATATATATAATATATATATTTTGCATATATATATATGAGTTAAGGTTCTATAATGCAATAAAGAGAAACATTTGGGGGCCGGAGCAATAGCACAGCGGGTAGGGCGTTTGCCTTGCATGCGGCCGACCCGGGTTCGATCCCTGGCATCCCATATGGTCCCCCGGGCACTGCCAGGAGTAATTCCTGAGTGCAAAGCCAGGAGTAACCCCTGAGCATCGCTGGGTGTGACCCAAAAAGCAAAAAAAAAAAAAAGTAAAAGAGAAACATTTGTCCTATTTGAAACTCTTTAAACTCTTTAGAACATATTCTGTTTTTATACCTCTGTAATATCTAGCCAGTAGTTATAGGTATAGCTAAAGTAACAAAAATTTTGGATTCTGTTTCTCAAAAAACTTGTTCATCTAGTAGACTATGAAAATAATTTTTCTATTATTACAGGCTGGAGTGATAGTACGGTGTGCAGGGTGCTTGCCTTGTATGTGACTGACATGGGTTTGATCCCTGGCTTCCCATATGGTTCCCTGAGCGCTGCCAGGGGTGGTTCCTGAGTGCAGAGCCAGGAGTAACCCCTAAGCATCGTCAGATGTGGACCCAAAACAAAAACAAACAAAAATTCTATTATTTGCATGTTTAATTACTCATTTTATTAAGGTTTTTAGAATCAGTGTAAAGTTTTATATGACAGGTACAGGAATATGAATTACCGTATTAGTCTTCAAAAATTCCATTTGAGGGGGCTGGAGAGATAGCACAGCGGGTAGGGCGTTTGCCTTGCACGCGGCCGACCCGGGTTCAAATCCCAGCATCCCATATGGTCCCCTGAGCACGGCCAAGGGTAATTCCTGAGTGCAGAGCCAGGAATAACCCCTGTGCATCACCAGGTGTGACCCAAAAAGCAAAAAAAAAAAAAAAAAAAAAAAAAAAAAAAAAATTCCATTTGATCCAATAGTGTATTATCATTTTGAAAATATTTAGTTATATTGTTCTCTAACTGTATCACTTCATAAAATTTGCTTTTATTCTTGGCAAATAAAATGATTGCGTTATGTATACGTACCAAAATTATATTTGATGTGCAACAGAGCACATCGCCATACATGTGTTTATTTAAATGGTCATGAGAGGAACCATATGTATAACTTCTCTTTGGGGGTCTGGAATGTTTGATAAGTTTGATTTGAAGGGCAGTTATGGGAGGAAAGTTTATAACTTTATGTCTTGTCTCACCTGGGTACTCTAAAGTTGGTGTTGGTGTTAGGAGACCTGCACATCCCACACCGGTGCAACAGTTTGCCGGCTAAATTCAAAAAGCTGCTGGTGCCAGGAAAAATTCAGCATATTCTCTGCACTGGGAACCTTTGCACCAAAGAGAGTTATGACTACCTCAAGACTCTGGCTGGAGACGTTCATATTGTAAGAGGCGACTTCGACGAGGTGATGTATTTCCTTCTCCCTTTCCAAGCTTCCTCCCCATTTTTCTTTTCCTGTTTTAGGAATTGAACCTAGAGTCTCAGGCATGCAAGGGAAGCGCTGTACTACTGAGCTGTAACTCTTTTTTTTTTTTTTTTTTTTTTGCTTTTTGGGTCACACATGGCGATGCAGTAATTCCTGAGTGCAGAGCCAGGAGTAAACCCTGAGCACTGCCGGGTGTGTCCGCAAAATCAAAACTCAAAGAAAAAGGTCCCACAAGCACTGTTGGGAGCGACTCCTGGGCACTTCTAGAAGCAACTCCTGGGTACAGAGCCAGGAGTAGCCCCTAAGCACTGCTGGGTATGATCCCAGACCCACTTTCCCACCCAGTTTGGCCTGGTGCAAGGCAAGCACCTGCCTGCAGTCCCTCATGGTACCATTTTGATGCTAGAATGGAAAGGGCCTCCTTTGTGCATAGTATACCCTCAGCCCTATATTTATTTTAACTTAATTTAAACACCATGGTTTTTATATTTATTTGTTTGTTTATTTATTTGGCTTTGTGGGTCACACCCGGCATTGGACAGTGTTACTCCTATCTCATGCACTCAGGAGGTGCTCGGGGAACCATATGAGATGCTGGGAATTGAACCTTGGTTGGCCTTGTGCAAGGCAAATGTCCTGCCCGCTGTGCTATCACTCCAGCCGCCACCGTGCTGACTCTCTGAGGTTGCACAGGCGTGCTGACTCTGAGGCTGCGTACATGCGTTACAGTGTCTAGCACACTCTCAGCCCTATTTCACTTTTTCATTGGGGCCAACAGTGCTTGCCTGCTAGTCTGCCCAGTGGCTCAGTGTGTAAGTCCATAATTTGGTCCTGCTCAGACTTTGATTTCCCTGCTTGAGCCTCAGATCACTTTGCTGCATGCCACCTTCCTCATTCTACCCTTCATCCCTCCAGTTTCATCACCAAGTAATCTACACGAGTGAGCCTTTTCAGGGGAAGTGAGGTCTCATCAGGGTCCTGATGAGATCCTTCACTTCCTCCCTATCTTAAAGGTTAACTATAAAGGGGATTGAGGGATTTGAGGAAGTGATAGAACTATTTTACATCTTGATTGTGGCAGTGTTTACATTGTTCTATTTGTTAAAATTCCTTGTACACTAAGAATAATTTTACCGTATATACATAGTAAACCTGATTTTAAAGTAAAAAAAATACACTTTTGAATTTTGAAATTTCTGAAGCTCCATCTTTTTTTTTTTCTTCTTCTTTTTGGGTCACACCCGGCAATGCACAGGGGTTACTCCTGGCTCTGCACTCAGGAATTACTCCTTGCGGTGCTCGGGGGATCATATGGGATGGTGGGAATCGAACCCAGGTCGGCCATATGCAAGGCAAACGCCCTACCCGCTGTGCTATCACTCCAGCCCCGAAGCTCCATCTTTGTCCTTAGTTGATGATGATATTTTAAGCAATTATATCTAGGTATCCTCCTATGTAAAATATGAATGAGAGCCAGGGAGATGGTTCAGAAGACTGGGCACATGCATTGTAAACTGGACTCCTGAATTTGCTCCCTGAACACTGAATGGTCCCTGAAGCACTTAACCATAAGAGAAGCCGCAAGCATGAGCACTGTTGGGGTGTGGCTCCAAAATAAAAGAAGATAGGATGGGAATAGGTGATTTCTTTGGTTTGTTTGGCCATACTTGGCAATTCTGAGGACTTACTCCTGGCTCTGTGTTGAAGGGTCACTGCTGGCACTGCTGGATCTAATCAGAGTTGGTAGCATGCAAGGCAAGTGTCGTAACTTTTGTACTAGCTCTCTGGCCCCATAAATAGATGATTTTTTTTTTCTTTTTTGGGTCACACCTGGCAATGCTTAGGGTTTACTTCTGTCTCTGCACTCAGGAATCACTCCTGGCAGTGCAGGGCTTACTCTCAACTCTAATTAGGGGTCACTCTTGACTAGGCTCAGAGAACCTTATGGGGTCCAGAGAGTGAAACCTACCAGACGTTGCACCTTGACTGAATCACTTAATGGTATATGACCTGGGGCCGGCTATTTTAACTTCTCTGCCTGTTTCATTCAAAATTGGGGCTCAGGACTAGAGAGATACTACAGTGGGTGGGTTACTTGTCTTGCATGCAGCCAACCTGGGTTCAGTCCCTGGCATCCCATATGGTTACCCGAGCCCAGGAGTGATTCCTGAGCACTGTCATGTGTGACCCAAAACAAAAACAAATAGGGTTCATAATTCAAACTACCTCCTGGAATTATTTATAAATATTAAATAGATTGGTACTTATAAGACCCATGAAAAAGTGCTTTACTAGTTCAACTACATAAAAGTGTTTACTATCATTTTAATTTAAACCATATGTGAATCGGTGTGTGATTCTTTAGTTTGGTTTTGGGGTCACACAGGCCATCATCAGGGGCTTCTCATTCTGTGCTCATAGATATCCACTTAGCACTGAGGATTAAACGGTTCACAGCTACACACAAAAATTGAGCTTAACCCCCTGAGCTATCTCTTTGGTCCCCTATGATATAATTTGAATACATCCTTTGTTTTGTTTTCTTTAGTTTTGTATTTGGGCCACCCCAGTTATGCTTGGGGGTTACTCCTGACTCTACTCAGGAATGACCCTGGTGGTGCTTAGGGACTAGATGGGAGTCAGGGATAGAACCCGGGTCGGCTGTGTGCAAGGCAAACACCCTGCTATCACTTCGACCCCATTGGATACATCCTTGTTTCAGATTTTATGCTTCAGGTAGTTCATAAATGTGTTGGTTGTGGATTACTGACATAAAAATGTCAATGAGATTGAATTTTTAAGCAGGCTGTTTTTTAAAACCTATATCTCTAAAATACTTGTTTTCTTATGTCTGCTTTTTTAGAATCTGAACTATCCAGAACAGAAAGTTGTGACCGTTGGGCAGTTCAAAATCGGCTTGATCCATGGGCATCAAGTGATTCCATGGGGCGACATGGCCAGCTTAGCGCTGCTGCAGAGGCAGTTTGATGTGGACATTCTTATCTCCGGACACACACACAAATTTGAAGCATTTGAGCATGAAAATAAGTTTTACATTAACCCAGGTTCTGCCACTGGAGCATATAATGCCTTGGAAACGTGAGTCGTATACAGTTTCAGAAATTTTGTACTTTGTAGAGTTAGTAATTGCATATGTGACATTTCATAAGAGAAAATTAGACATTTAATTATAACCATTTTGGCAGTCATCTTTAATGATTATTTTTAGTACGTAACAACCAGATTTCTTCTTGAATTTAAATTTATAGGGCTGCTGCCTTTTACTTTTGAGCACAAAACACTGACATTATTTATATTTTCTTTCAGAAATATTATTCCTTCATTTGTGTTGATGGATATTCAGGCTTCTACAGTTGTCACTTACGTGTATCAACTAATTGGAGATGATGTGAAAGTAGAACGAATTGAATACAAAAAATCTTAAAGCCAGACCCGTCTTGATGATTTTTGTTGTTTTTTCTTCATTTTCTTGTTCAAATCAAGTAATTAAACATTTAAGAGTCACAAAATTGTATCACTTTTATAATATTTTGCAGTAAAATATATCATCTTCTGTTAATACAATGCTCTAAGCTTCTTGTAAACTATAAGAATATATTTAGTTTATGTATATGATTTCTATGAAAAAATGTCCACCACACAGTAAATGGTCACATGTTAAGAAAAATTTATCTTGTAAATATCTTCAAAGTTGATACTTGGAATTTTATTACAAAAGTAGTGCATGGGGAAAAATATTCTAGACTTTCTTGTATACATTTTTCTCTTCAGTAATAAAGTTACCTTTCATTTATACTTTCTTGATAATCAGTGTTTTACTTTTTTAGGAATGTTAAAAATGAAAGACCAGATGAACCCAGACACCCATGTAATTAGCAGATGAAGTGACCTTCAGGTCCCTTCTTTTCTTTATAATATTGAATCATTTTATTTTCTAAACAAGTTACTGACATTAAGTCATGACTTTTCAGACTTTTTAAAAATTTGACTATTCTTATTTTTCAGATTTGAACAGATATTTTTCTTTGTTGGTTTTGGCGCAACACCTGGTAGTGCTCAGGGCTTATCCTGGGTGGGGGTAGGACTGGCTGGAGGGTGGGGTGTGGACACATCATACACACTTATGTGGTGCCCTACCCTGAACAAATATATTCACTTTTTAAAAAAAATTTGGGGCCACACGTGGCGGTGCCCAGGGCTTACTCCTGGCTCTGTGCAGGGATCACTCCTGGTGTGGCTCTGGGGACCCTGCCCTACCCACTGTACTGCCTCTCCGGCCCGGACAGAATCTTACCAACACAATTTAGAAGGGAAATACTGTAGGAAGATCTAATAACGCCAAGTATCCTCGCAACAATTAGAGTCCAAGTGTGAGCGGCAATTGTAAGACAAACTGGACACCGGAGAAGGTCAAGCGCTTCGGCCAATGTCACACACCGGGTCAGTGGTAATTATGAGCCCCTGGACAAAAAGAGGGACAACGTCATGCACAGGGGACTCGGAAGCCCAGCGAGGAGCTAGGGGGGATCCCACGGTGGGTTGTCTAGGTGCCCCCCCCCACCGGTCCCTGCCAGAAGCCCCAGTGACCGGCTTCCATTCTCTCCCCATCCCGGACCCACGAAGGCTCGTCTCCACCCTGGTCCCCGACTCCTCGGTGAGCCCGCGAGCATGGTGCCCGCGGACCCGGGTTTATGTTTTATTTTCAAGATTAAAATATTTGTTTAATTAAAAACACCGTTATTTACAAAGTTGTTCTTTCTACAGCTGTTTCAAGCGTTGAGTGTTCCAACACCACCAGCTAATCTCTCCAAAAACCAGAAACTAATCTCTCGTTTCCCTCCCAAACCCAGCCTGCCGCCTAAGCACAGAACAAATTTATACTCCTTATTCCGATAAAACATTAAAGATCTGGCAAATAAATGATCAGAAAATAAATCACGAAGAGCCAGTTCGTGATTGCTACAAGATTTTAATCCGGGATTTCAGCGCGCAGCCGGAGCCCGGGCGCGGGGACGACGTCGGGCGCGGGGCGCGGACCCGCCCGGGGGCGGGAAGTCGCGGCAAGGACACAGGCTCGGCTCCGCGTCAGTGTTCCAGACCAAATCTCGGGCGCCACCCTATCGCGCCAGCAGCACCGCCGCGGCCGGAGCGGGATTAGTCGCCACGGTAACCGCGGCGCTAAAAGAGCGCTCGCCGCCGCTTCCCGGCCCCCACGTCTGCGCACGCGCCGCCTCCCTTCCCGGGGTGGCCCCGGGCGCTTTCTCATACGGGATTTGACCCGCGGGACGTTCCGTAGTCGGGGGCGTGGCCCAAACTTCGGTTCAAAGGGCATCTGGCCTGGGCCTCACGGCGGCATTCCGGGGCGCCCGGGAGTCGGGATGCCTCGCTACGCGCAGCTGGTTATGGGCCCCGCCGGCAGCGGGAAGGTGAGGGGTCGGCAGGAGACGGGAAAATGGGAGTTGTTGGGGGCCCGGGCTGCTGGGGCTTGGGGGAAGAGCCAGAGAGTGTTTATTGTGCAATAACTTATTCCCTACGCCCCGCACCAGCACCCTGAATTTTTTAAAATTACTTTTTAAAAGTTTTATTTACTTATTTTGCTTTTTGGGTCACACCCGCCGATGCACAGGGGTTACTCCTGGCTCTGCACTCAGGAATCACCCCTTGCGGTGCTCGGGGGACCGTATGGGATGCTGGGAGTCGAACCCGGGTTGTCCGCGTGTAAGGCAAACGCCCTACCCGCTGTGCTATCGCTCCAGCCCCCCAATTTTTTTTTATTTTACAAAGTAGTTTACAATATTTAATTACATTTAATATTCAGACACCAATCCCACCACCATTACACCCTCCCACTACCATATTTCAGGTATTTCCATTCCGAGCCCAAATCCCTGCCCCAAAGCAGAACCGATATAATATATTTTGTAGTATTGTTTAATATGAAAAACCGCTGAGGAGCTGGAGCGATAGTACAGCGGGTAGGGCGTTTGCCTTCCACACGGCCCTCGATTCCCAGCATCCCATGTGGTCCCCTGTGCACTGAAAACCCCTGAAAATGCTACAAAAAAGTATCCTTAGAGGAAAGAGTGCGAAGATTGTTGTATTTTTCATCCAGGGGTCCTTCTGTAAGAGATCACTAACATGTTGTTAAAGGTTGAGCCTACGCCCCAGCCTCTATTCTCATTTTTGTTTATTTTTTGTTTTTGTTTTCTTTGCTTTTTGGGGTCACACCCGGCGATGCATAGGGGTTACTCCTGGCTCTGCACTCAGGAATTACCTCCTGGCAGTGCTCAGGGGACCACATGGGATGCTGGGAATCGAACCCAGGTCGGCTGCGTGCAAGGCAAACGCCCTACCCGCTGTGCTATTTCTCCAGCCCCCCTATTCTCATTTTTAAAGGGAAATAGAACACAGAAAGGTTGAGCATGCAGAGCCTTGCACATACCCGATCCGGGTTCAATCTCCAAACGATGTAGGCCCCTCTGAACACTGCCGTCAGTGACCCCAAAATCAAAGGTGGGGAGAAATCTTCCCTTTCAGTCTTACTTACCGCACCATCTGCCAGGGATAAGGGCACTGGCTGGGAAGAAGGTGCTGGCCTGAGGTCGGTGTGGCCAAGGCAGGACTGCATCTGTACTGCATGCAGTTCCCTGACGCCCAGCCCGGGTTTGGGTCTTTCCCCTGGTATTCAGTCCATTTCTTGGGGGATTAAGGCTTAGTTTGGGACTTAGCAGACACCGATCAGGGGCTGTGGGGGTTTGTCTGGTGGTGTTGGGTCTGCCTGAAGCTCTTGTCTCCTCCTGCCTCCCGGTCCACAGAGCACCTACTGTGCCACCATGGTCCAGCACTGTGAAGCCCTCGGCCGATCTGTCCAGGTGGTGAACTTAGATCCTGCCGCGGAGCATTTCAACTACGCCGTGATGGCCGGTGAGTCCTGGGCACAGCCTGCCCTCTTCTTGGGGGCCGAGAGGCAGTGAGTGCTGCCTCCCGCTTCTGGGGAAGTACAGAAGCTGAAAATTTAGTGCACACTGATCCTGGTAAACAGCAGAAGGTAGAACATCATGCGTTAGCATCCACTCATTAATGTGTGTGTGACAGTTCCCTCTGTTTCCCTTAATAAAAAATGAGATGTCACTGGCTTCACTTTCAATTCTTAGGTCAGAGGGGATTGAACTAAAGTCGGCTGAATGCAAGGCAAGTGCCTTAACTCATACTCTATCTGGCCCCATTTTTTTTATTGATGCTCAGGGGTGACTCCTGGCTCTGCACTCAGGAATTACTCCTGGTGGTGCTTGGGGAGACCATATGGGATGCCGGGGATTAAACCCCGATCGACAGTGTGCAAGGTGAACGCCCTATCCACTGTACTATCCCTCCTGCCCTCTCCCTCGTTTCATCTGTTTTAGAACAGATATTATAATATGCACAGTGTTCAGGATGCAAAAGGTACATGAGAGCGTGCAGGAAAGTTTCATTCCCAACTCTTGCTTTCCTTTGAGGCAGACAATGTTACCTAATGCTGTTAGTGTTTTTCCATAGTATCTTTGCACAAAATTAAGTGTGGAGGCCAGGAAGATAGTAGAGGGGTTGGGAGCAGATAATTTGCATACACAGGATGTTGTTTTAATGCCCAGCACTGCAGGGGCCCCTGAGCACTGTTGGGTGTAGCCCTGTAGCCCCCAAGCACCTTAAGTGATCACCTCAATTTTGGGTGCTGGCACTTGCTCTCTGGCCCCTGGGCCTCCTGAACACTGCCTGGGAGGCCAAAGGGGGAGAAAAAGCCCGAGGCCACGGTGCTGACTTAGAGGGATGGAGTGCATGTTTAGGAAGGCCTGCTGACCACCAGCTGTGGTTCCAAAACCAAGGGGAAAAAAGAGATCAAAATAGAGTACAAGAATTGAAGCATTGGGGCTGGAGCACAGCGGGAAGTGCGATTGCCTTGCACATGGCTGACCCAGGTTCAACTCCCAGCATCCCATAGGGTCCCCGAGCACCGCCAGGAATAATTCCTCAGTGCAGAGCCAGGAGTAACCCCTGAGCATCCTTGGGTGTGACCCAAAAAGAAAAAAAAAACATTTGGTTTATCTTTTTGTTTTACTTTCTGAGGCCACGCCCAGGTCTGCCCCAGGGTTACTGCTGGCTCTGCTCCTGGCAGCACTTATGTGGGGGTGGAATTTGAACTAGACCCCAATCCTTCTTGTCTCTTTGGCCTTTTTGTTTTGTTTTGGGGGCTACACCTGGTGGTGCTCAGGTGATACTGAGTACCTGAGGTGATGCTGATGTTGCTCTCACGCCAGGGCTTTCTGCACTGTCTATCCAGCCCTGCCCCTTTCTTTTTTAAGGACCACCACTGGCCTTCTAAGAGTACTGCCCCTGCTGCTTTTGGTTTAAGTCCACCTGGGAGACTGTACTGCATCCTTACTTGCCAGTGGGATTCTCTTGACTACTGTAATTTGTTTAAGTGTCTTTTTTTTTTCTTGAGGGGTGGGGTGGGGTTTGGGCTACACCCACCAGTGTTCAGTACTTCTGGCTCAGGGATCAATCCTGGTGAGGCTCAGGGAGCTATGTGGGGTGCCAGGGACTGAACCTGTGTTGTCTACATGCAAGGCAAGTGCCCTACCCACTGTTCTATTCCTCTGGCCCCTGTTTAGTTTCTTTCTTTTTTTTCTTTCTAGTTCATGTTCAGTTTCTGTGGATACTGTCACAGTTGTTAGTAGCAGTATCACTGTATCACTGTCATCCCATTGTTCTGTTGATTTACTGGAGCAGGCACCAGTAATGTCTCTATTACACTCATCCCTGAGATTTTAGCAGCCTCTCATTACTCATCTTTCTCAATGATCGGAGGCTCTTTCAGGGTCAGGGGAATGAGACCTATCGTTACTGTTTTTGGCATGTCGAATACGCCACGGGTAGCTTGCCAGGCTCTGCCGTGTGGGGGGATACTCTCGGTAGCTTGCCGGGCTCTCCGAGAGGTATGTATATATCTTTTACTGTATTTTGGGTATGAATACGCCATGGGGAGCTTGCAAGGCTCTCCCGTGCATACAATAGACTCTTGGTAGCTTGTCAGGTTCTCCAAGAGGGAGAACAAGGCTATTAGATGTCCGGGAAACATCTTCCTGGGAAACGGTTCTGGGAGCTTGGTCTTATAGTCTCTGGATGTTGGCCGTTGGTGGGATTACACAGCACCAGGGGCCAGTTTGTGGGTGTGGCTGCCAAGCTACTGGAAAATGGGGGGTCTGGGTGGAGAAGGCCCAGTCCCAATCCACGCAGGCTTGGAGATCTCAGCCCCGGGTTCCGCACACTTGGGTTCCTCTGCCGGTCCCTTCATGCATGAGGCTCGTCCGAACGTGTGAAGAGGGGCCTTGAGCATGGCTGTGTCTGGGTTCTGGAGGTCTTCAGCTGTCAAGGCTCTGCTTGGGGCGGGGAGGGAAAGGCAGGAGCGAGCCAGGTGTTGGATACCATGGGGTTGTCCTTGCTCCCCCTTTCCCCCCTGCCAAGGGAACTTAGGTTTATTGAGTTACTCCCACAACAGTGCCCCTGAGACACACCCACTTCCATCAAGCACTAATGATCCTATATTGCTTTTCTCTTTCCTTTATGTCATTTGCATAATTTAACAATGGCCTTTTTTTATAGACACAGGAAGACAATTAATGCTATACTTGTAACATGGGAGTTAATCGATCCCCAAATAATTTATACTCCTGGGCACCCAACTGACTTAAGCCTCAGTTGCCCTTACTTCCTAACACCCCCAGAAGGAGAGTCCCGACTAAGGGTCTGGGTAGACCCCGGGCATGCTGTAAACTACCCCGGCATCGAAAGGGGACAAGTTATTAGTAGGGAATGTAAATATTTTGGGGTGGGCACTCATGTTCCTGCTTATTCTTTGCAGACATCCGGGAGCTGATCGAGGTGGACGATGTGATGGAGGACGGCTCCCTGCGCTTTGGTCCCAATGGAGGACTGGTGTTTTGCATGGAGTACTTCGCCAATAACTTTGACTGGCTGGAGAGCTGCCTTGGCCACGTCGAGGATGACTACATCCTTTTTGACTGTCCAGGTAGATCACTAATCAGATTGTCATCTTCCCTGGGTTGTGCAGTTCTGTCCTTGGTGGGAGAAAGTGAAATGAGCATCTCATTTGCTTTTACCGCAGATTCTTGGTGGACTGTCACCCCATGAGGGGCTGTGGAACTTTTGCTTGTTTCCTCCTCTTTCGGGGCCACATCCAGAGGTGCTGGGGGCTGGTGTGGTTCCTAACTCTGTTATCAGGAGGTTGCTCCGATCCCTGCTTGGGGGACCATAACGTGCTGGGAACTGAACCCAGGCAATCTGCATGCAGAGCGTGTGCTCAGCCTGTTGTCTCTTGGGCCCCAGGTCATGCAGCTTTTAAAAGGTTTGTTTTAGAGCTGGAGCGATAGAAGAATGGGTAGGCTGCTGCGCAGACACAGGTTCAATCCCTGGGACCACATATGGTGCCCTGAACACCACTGAGTATGGGCCCAAAACAAGGCTTTTTTTAGGGCCAGAGATAGTACAGCAGGTAAAGCCCTTGCCTTACATTTAGCCAGCCCACGTTTGGATCCCTGGTACCACATAGGATTCCCTAAGCACTGCCAGGAGTGATCTTTTAGTGCAGAGCCAGGATTCTGCCCCGAATACCAGTGGGTGTGGCCCAAACCTCCTCCCCCCAAAATAAGAGAATAAAAATTTGTTTTAAAATCATTTTTAAGGGTTGGAGCGATAGCACAACATGTAGTGTGTTTGCTTTGCACCCGGCCAACCCGGGTTCTATTCCCAGCATCCCATATGGTCCCCCGAGCACTGCAAGGAGTAATTCCTGAGTGCAAAGCCAGGAGTAACCCCTGTGCATGGCTGGGCGTGACCAAAAAACAAATAAAACAAAATTGGTAGCACTGCACTGTAGCACTGGCCTCCTGTTGCTCATCGATTTGCTTGAGCGGGCAACAGTAACATCTCCATTGTGAGACTTCTTGTTACTGTTTTTGGCATGTTGAATACGCTATGGGTAGCTTGCCAGGCTCTGCCATGTGCGTAGGATACTTGGTGGTAGCTTGCTGGGCTCTCTGAGAGGGATGGAGGAACTGGACCCGGGTAGACCACATGCAAGGCAAACACCCTACCTGCTGTGCTATCGATCCAGTCCATAAAATTGGTAAAAAAAAAAAAAATCATTTAAAATAATTTCAGGGGGCTGGAGCAATAGCACAGCAGGTAGGGCGTTTGCCTTGCATGTGGCCAACCCGGGTTCGATTCCCAGCATCCCATATGGTCCCCTGAGCACCGCCAGGGGTAATTCCTGAGTGAAGAGCCAGGAGTAACCCCTGTGTATCGCCAGGTGTGACCCAAAAACCAAAAAAAAATTAAAAAAAAAATTTTCAGTATATATTTTATTTGTATGCCTCTTTTTGCTTTTTGGGTCACTGTACAGGGCAATGCACAGGGGTTACCTCCTGGCTTTGAACTCAGGAATTACTCCTGGCGGTGCTCAGGGGACCACATGGGATGCTGGGAATCGAACCCGGGTCGGCCACGTGCAAGGCAAACACCCTACCCGCTGTGCTATCGCTCTAGCGCCTCGTATGCCTCTTTTACATACATGTGCACCCGGGGTTGCTTAAAAAATTCTTGGGGCTGTGGGGAGCCAGGCCAATATAGAACAGTGGGTAGGGTGTTTGCCTTTTACACTGCTGACCCGGAACCCCGGCATCCCATGTGATCCCCTGGGCATCGCCAGGAATAATTCCTGAGCGCAGAGCCAGGAGTAACCCCTGAGTATTGCCGGGTGTGACCCAAAAAGTAAAAAAAAAAAAAAAATTATTGGGGGGAACCAGAGACACTACAGTGGGTAGGGCGCCTGCCTTGCACACAGCCGAGGTGATCCCTGCCACCCTGTATGGTTCCAGGAGGCTGCCAAGAGTCATCCCTGAGCACAGAGCCAGGAGTAAACCCTGAGCACCACCGGGGAATCCCCAAAACAAAAAACAAAAATTGAATATATTATAGGGGCTAGAGAGATAGTGAACTGGGGACATGCCTTGCATGTAGTAGGCCTTACGTATAGGACTCTGAGCAGCCTGAGCCCTCCCAGCAGTGCTGGGGTGACCCTCAAGCATCGGCAGGTGCGGCTCAAAGCAAGAAAAACAATATATTATTTGTAGAGAGTGAGTGACTTCCTTTAAAAAAAATTTGGGGGGGGTCATAGGTGCCATACCTAGTAATGCTCAGGAGTTACTCCTGATTCTGTGCTCAGGAATTACTCCTGGCGATGCGCAGGGGACCATATGGGATGCCGGGGATCGAACCCAGGTTGGCTGTGCCAGGCAAGCGCCCTTCCTGCTGAATTATCTCTCAAGCCCCCTAAAAATGTAATATTTTTTTTTCCAGATTTCTTTTTTTATTTTTATTTATTTTTTTAATTTTTTTTTTATTGAATCACCATGTGGAGGGTTACATAGTTCTCAGGATTATGTCAGTTATACAATACTCAAACACCCTTCCCTTCACCAGTGCCCATCTTCCATCACCAACCCCCCCAGTATACCTGCCGCCCCCTCCCACCTCCCCAGTCCCCACCCTTGTAAGTGATAAGTTTCACTTCGTTTACGCTTTATCTCGATTACATTCCATGTTTCAACACACAACTCACTACCGTTGCTGGGGTTTCCCCCCAAAAAGAAAAAGACAATCCTATTGCCAAGGAAGCATTTGATAGTTCTCCATTGCTAAGAATATAGAGATATTAAGTCCTGCTGTTTGTTACAGAACTTTTCTTTTTCCCCCCTTGCCCCGCGCCACCTAGTTCATGCCTGTTTAGTAATCGCCACGCTGTCTGACAAAGGGAAAAAAACCGAAAAGGATGGTTATTTCCCGTCATCAACCGGCGTGGGGCTCTGGCTTAGTTGATAGTCTAGTAGAGTGTCTGCAAGCAGTTTCTGGAACCAAAGGTCCAGATTCCACCAGCGTCCCGCTGTTCCATGTAGATAATTTTTCCCCTTATATCCCATTCCCACGCCACCAGGTCTGTTTGCTTAATGGACATCACACTATGGTTGATGTCACGCCGCGTTTCTTCCCGAGAAAGAAGGATATTTCTTCTCAGCCAGCGTGGGGATATAGCTTAGTTCAGTCTAGAGAGATTGCTACCACTTTGATTGCCTTCAATATTTTAGCAAAAGACTTACTATTCTTGTTAGGATCTCCCACAAAAGTCCGACCCATTAAGAAGGAACTATTGCATATTGCTGATGCTAAGATGACATTAGGTCGCGCGGCCGCAGTAGCGGCCGCGTGGTTTTGGGTTTCTGTATAAAGTTCAGGGAAAGTACAACCAGAAATAACATCACTACAAACTTTTACCCTTTTATGGTGCTCATAAGATGGAGAAACCTAGAGAGAGGCTCGACGTCTCCATTTTGCGCTCAGAAAGCCGTGGATCCTGCGCTGTGCTCGGGAGGAAGGGATTGAGAGAGAGAGGTTAAAAGAATTGGGGAATGCCCGGTTTCCACTCTCGCAGCCTGCCGTGGGGTCTCCGATCCCGTGCCGGAATTAGTTCAGTGGGCTGCTTGGAGTCCAAGGGCGCTCTTTTGGGCTCTTCCATCATGCTCGATCCGCAGCACGGCCAAAAGGAAAAAATGTAATTTTTTTATTTTATCCCGTAATTGATGGTTTAACGTATTTTGTGTTTACAATAAGCTTGTGTTCTCGTAGGTCAGATTGAGTTGTACACACACCTGCCCGTGATGAAACAGCTGGTTCAGCAGCTGGAACAGTGGGAGTTCCGAGTCTGTGGAGTGTTTCTTGTTGATTCTCAGTTCATGGTGGAGTCGTTCAAGGTTTGGAACTCTATCTGTCCTTGATGTTTCAGTCTCTGGCACAAGCAGAGTACAGATACCTTTAGTTGTAATCGTTTAATTGTTAACAGTTTATGAACTATACCCAGGAGTTACTTAGTACCTATTTTTGTTAAATTAATATTCCAGGAAGAAGGCTCCAGTGACAGCACAGAGCTGGCATGTTCCAGGCCCTGAGTTTGCCCCTTGTTCACTTCCCCGTGTAATTCTAGGCATCCCCAGTTACCAGCTGTGGCTTCAGGAGTTCCCGGGGCAGTGTCAGAAGTAAACCCCGAGCACCACTATGTGTGGCTCCAAAACAAAACAAAACAAATCTGGAGACTAGAGAGATAGTACAGTGGGTAGAGCACTTGCCTTGCACGTAGCCTGGGTGTCATCCCTGCCATACTGCCATCGGGCCCCCTGAGCCCCTCCAGGAGTGATCCCTGGCCACAAAGCTAGGAGCACTACTGGGTATGCCCCAAACTGAAGGGGAGGGCGTTTGGTTCCGTCTCCCGCACCCCGTATGGTCCCCCAAGCCACTCAGGAGTAATTCCTGAGTGCAGAGCCAGGAGTAACCCCTGAGCACCATCAGAGGATTGTGTGACCCCAAAACCAAAAGAAAAACAGCCTGAAGGGGGATAGGTGGAGAGGGAGCGAGAGAAGATACCATTAAAGAGTCCAGAAATCGTTCAAGGCTTAAGGTGCTCACCTTGATGTGACCCACCTGCTTTTAATCCCTGTCACCTCACCTACCTGCTTTTAATCCCTGTCACCTGTATTTCCTCAGTACTGACTCAAACCCACCCTCTCCACCAACATTTTTTTTGTTTTGTTTTGTTTTTTGCTTTTTTTCTTGGGTCACACCCGGTGATGCACAGGGTTACTCCTGGCTCTGCACTCAGGAATTACTCCTGGCGGTGCTCAGGGGACCATATGGGATGCTGGGGATCGAACCCGGGTTGGCCGCGTGCAAGGCAGACGCCCTACCCACTGTGCTATTGCTCCAGCCCCTCCACCAACATTTTAAAATATTGTGTAATTGAGATGTGTGATTGCTATATATCCCATTTACCCTTCCAATCTCACCTTTGAAATCCTAAGGTCAGCTTAGCAATCTTCTCTTCAGTCTTAGCATTTCTTTCCGTATTGTTTATTTTTCACTTGGAGGCCATACCTGGCAGTGTTCAGGGCTCATTACTGGCACCGTGCTGAGGAATCGCTCCAGGTAGTGCTCTGGGAACCATATGGAGCGCTGGGCTAGAACCCAGCCTAGGACCCGGGCTGACCATGTGCAAGGCAAGCGCCTTAAAGCCTGGACTTGCTCGGGGCTCCAATCTTAGCATTTCTCCTACTTAGGTGGGTTTTATCCAGTGGGGATCGGAAACCTTTTATGTGGAGACTGTTGGTGACAACGAATTCATCTTCCCTTTTCTGTTTCCTCTTTTAGTTTATTTCTGGCATCTTGGCGGCCTTGAGTGCTATGGTATCTCTAGAAATTCCGCAAATTAACATCATGACGAAAATGGACCTGCTGAGTAAAAGAGCTAAAAAGGAAATTGAGAAGTAAGTTCACTTTAATTAAGGTCTCATTTGCAGTGCTGTCTGTGCCTTTTACGTTTCACTTAGATTGTCAGTCTACAAATTTAGTTTTTAGAATTCTTTCATTCACCAGTCTCTCATTTTTAAAGGTTTCTAGATCCAGACATGTATTCTTTATTAGATGATTCTACAAGTAACTTCAGAAGCAAAAAATTCAAAAAATTGACTAACGCCATATGTGGCCTGGTAAGATTTTTTATTTTTTAATTGTTGGTGGTGGCGGGGGGGAGGGGCTTCTGTGCTGGGGAGCCTGGGGGCTACTCTGTCATTATTGGCTAACCAGGCTAGTAGTGGTCAGTGCTAGGGCCCAGAGGGCTGTGTCAGCAGTATCGGTTGCTTCCCGGCTATACCCAGCAATGCTCAGGATGCCATGTGGCACCAAGAATCAAGCCCTGTGCTACATCCCTGGGCTGATGAGTTTTGCAAGTGTTTGGGGTGTTTGTTGGTTGTTTTTAAGGTTTGGGGGCCACACCTGGTGGTGCTCGGGGCTATTCCTCCCCTGTGTGCGATGGCCCATATGTGGTGCTTGGATGTTCAAACTGCGTGTTGCAGGGCGAGCACTTTAACCCCGTGTTAGCTCTTCATCACCTCCTCTGCACTTCCCTATCTACATCCGTGTTTTTCTTAATGGTCTGGTCACATGCTTACACTCCCCCAGGCAGTGGCCACCATATGGACGGCACAGACCAGTGCTGTTTCCTTTCATGCTGGGAGCTGTGTGCTGTCTGCTTAGCGGTTAGTACAGAAGTAGGGAGAGAGCTCAGTGGGCAGCGCACAGGCTTTGCACACGGGAGGCCCAGGGTTAATCCCCGGCACCATATGGTCACCACCAGTTGTCTGGATGTGGCCTCCCCTCACCCCTGAAAAAGTTGTCATTGGTTGTAGCAGGTAGGGCGGGAGGCCACTCTCACCAGTGATCAGTTTATTTCTGGCTCTGCCTGCAGAAGTCACTCCTGGTGGGCTTGGGGACTACATGGGATGCCGGGGATCGAACCCGGGCAGGCTACGTGCAAGGCAAGCACCCTATTCAGTGTACTAGCTCTCCTAGTCCCAGAGCAGAGAAATTCTGAAATGTCTCTTCTTCTTGGCCACTTGGCACATCAGAATTGGCCTGTGCCCTTTTGAAATTTTCAGTGGTTGTAGAATGCAGATAAATAACTATGAAAGAAGTCTCTAAGTAATGTTACTAGTGTTCCGGTAGTTCAGAGGTCATTAAAAAAATTAATGCTGATTTGCCGTTGTTCTCTCTGCTCGTTCCTGCACAAACACAGATGGTTTTAATCAGAGGTATAAATGTTTACACTCAAACGTCAACTGAGTGACCTTTCTGAAATCTCCAATTTGTAGATTGATGACTACAGCATGGTTCGATTTTTGCCTTACGATCAGTCAGATGAAGAAAGCATGAACATTGTATTACAGCATATTGATTTTGCCATTCAGTACGGAGAAGACTTGGAATTCAAAGAACCCAAGGTAATTTCTGACGATTTAGATTTGCCAGGGGCCAGAGCATAGCACAGCGGGAAAGGCCTTTCTTTGCCGACCCCAGACTGACGCTGGGTCAGTTCCCCACACCGTGGCTGGGCCCTGAGCAGAGAGCCAGGGTCGCCCCGCGCATGTCTGCCCTCCTGTGGGATCTCAGCAGCTCCTTAAGTTAGTCTCGGGGACAGCAGTAACCTGGGTCTTTCCGGCTGATCTCTGGGTGTGGCTCAGGAACTCAGAACTGGGGGGGGGGGAGAGTAAACCAAAACCATTGTTTTGGGTTAGGTGGCTTTTTTTTTTTTTTTTTTTTGGTCACACCTGGCGATGCACAGGGGTTACTCCTGGCTCTGCACTCAGGAATCACTCTTGGCGGTACTCAGGGGACCATATGGGATGCTGGGAATTGAACCCGGGTCGGCCGCGTGCAAGGCAAACGCCCTACCCGCTGTGCTATTGCTCCAGCCCCTCGGGTTAGGTGGCTTTTGTGCCACAGAGCCTGGTGGTGCTTTGGGACCCAGGCTCAGAAAAGGCAAGTGCCCCACCCCTTGTGCTGTCTCCGTGGCTCCAATTTTGTTACTCTTAATGAGTATCTATTAGTAACACTGGGCACTGCCGCTGGGTATTTCAGAGCATTGCCTGAAAAGTAGATAAATGCATACTGGGTCTGAGGAGAAATCAATGTATTTTCAATTTTGTGTTTTATTTATATCAGGAGCATGAAGAAGAATCGTCTTCTATGTTTGATGAATATTTTCAAGAATGCCAGAACAAATGAAGAGTATGTTAACATGGAATTAGATGCTTGCGAAGAGCTGTTGAATCAAGTTTTTCTTCACTTGAAAGAATGTGCTGCTAAAAAGTTATTTATTTTCCTTTTTTTTTTTTATTTAAGTGCAACAAAATAGTTGATTGAAAGGAATTTGGAGATGGATGTGAAGGGAGAGAAGGCGAAGAATATGGCTTCATGAGCAAACGTGCTTCTCCACAGGAGACAAAAGCTGAGGGGAGAAAGAGAAATCCATGTTCAAGTGAGAACATGGGCTTCTCCGGAGTGAAAAAATCTGAAAGCTGTTTGTTTTCATGGAAAAAAAAAAAAATCCCAAGCAATAATGTGTCTATTATCAGCAGCGTGCCTGAATCTAATGTTGAGTTAGTTTGGAATTGCTGCTGCTTAAAGCAATCTTTTAATAGCATCAGGGCTGCAGACTTAATATAAGGGATGGTTCGTCCTTCAAGTGCAAGATACCCAGGTTCCATCCCTGGCACCATATGTCCCTCATATATCATCAGGAGTGACCTCCAAGACTAGAGATTGAAGTAACCTTGTACACCCAGGTACCACCCTGTGTGACCCAAAATCTTTCCTCTCCCTCAAAGTAAAAAAATATTCATAGCACCAATTTAGATTTCGAGAGTTTGAGGAGGCATAGAACTAGTACTGGAGGTCGGGTGCTTGCCTTGCACGCAGCCAGCCTGGGTTCGGTCCCCAGGGCCCCTGAGAGTTATGGAGCGTGAGCAGTCGCTAAGCTCTAAGCACAGCTAGGTGTGCCCCCCTCCCCAAAAAAGATTTTGAAATTGAAATTGTAATGAATGTAAATGATTTTGTATATAACAAAGTAGCAATGATGGTCACAGCTGCTGTAGGGTAATTTTTATTGATGGGGGGGCAACAGTTATTGTAACATACAATTTTTTTTCCAAAGGAAAAATACCTCGAAAAATTAAGATCATTATCTTACCTTTATCTTTTAGTTTTCCTACACTGAAGATTATTTGTACAATTAAAAGATTTAAAAGTAACTGGTTTAAGATGTGTGTATATAAGAGAAACAATACTAACATTTATTATTATTATTATTTATTTTATTTTATTTATTGTTTGTTTTTAATTTTATTTTATCACCATGTGGAAAGTTACAAAGTTCTCAGGCTTATGTCTCAGTTATACCGTATTCAAACACCATCCCTTCACCAATGCCCAATATATTCCACCACCAAAATCCCCGGTATACCCCCCGCCCCCCACCCCAACTGTATAACTGATGAATTTCACTTTATTTTCTCTTCACCTTGATTATGTTCCGTATTTCAACACAAAACTCACTATTGTTGTGGGAGTTATACCCCCAAACAAGATAGCCCTATTAAGGAAGCATTTGATAATTAGTTTTCCATTAAAAAATTTTATGTTTTCAGGTTTTAGAAAAGGTCGCGTGGCTCAGATGTGTCCCAGTCCCGAATCCCGGAGCCGTGTTAGTTGCTGCTCAGTGTCGCCAGGGCTCCATCTGGAGAAGGTGTGTTGGCTGCACCTCCTCCTTCTGGCTCCCCGGTGTTGTTGGCCCCAATTCAGGTCCGGAGCATTTTCCAGGCCGCGTTGCTCACCAGAATGCCTGCCACTTCTCTGTTGATTGTGGTTAGATGGCGCCGAGGGTGGGTCGAGGGCGTGACTTCCGGCGGCCAGGACCTCTTGGAGTTTGGGCTGGCGCCGTCCCACTCCAGTGCCCCCCCCCCCGCGGCTCGCATGTGTCCCATTCCCGAATCCCGTATTATTATTATTTTTAATCACCGTGAGAATAGTTACAAAGCTTTCCAGTTTAAGTCTTGGTCACACAATGATCAAACACCCATCCCTTCACCAGTGCACATTTCCCACCACCAAGAACCCCAGTATATCCCCCATCCCACCCCTCCCCCTGCATATGTGGCAGATGATTTCCACTTCACTCTCTCTCCACTTTGATCATATTCAATATTTTGACAAAAGACCCACCATTATTATTTGGAATTTTCCCCAACAATCAGACCTGCTGAAAAGGCATCATTGGATAATTTGTTTTGGATTTCTGATATTTGGATTCTGATATTCTGGAGGGATTTCTGCCAAAAGCTGCTGGTTTCTGAGATTGGTTTGTGTGCCTGTGGGATCATGGCTGTTCAGGAGCCAGGAGCTGTTTGTGGGCGGCAAATCAGGGCCTCATTGGGATGGGGAGCGGGGACATTTTATTCTTTTTAATATTTAAATATTCAAATAATACTATTTCCCAGACAAAATTTTTAATACTCAGGGCTTTTTTTTTGGGGGGGGGTCACAACCCTCAATGCTCAGGGGTTGCTCCTGGCTCTCAGGAATTACCCTGACAATGCTTGGGGACGACCATATGGGATGCCAGGGATGGAACATCCTACCGGCTGAACTATCGCTCTGCCCCTCAGGGCAAATATCTGAGTAAGTTAATTTTCCTGTTTCAAAATGTAGGCCCTGATGGGGCCAGGGCATCAGTACAGTGGGGAGGGTGCTTGCCTTGCATGCTGCTGATCCAGGTTCAATCCTCCGCTCCCCACTCCCTCCCCCACCCCTGGCCTTACTAAAAGTGTTCCTGAATGCAGAGACAGATGAGGAAGCCCTGAGCACTGTTGGGTGTGGCCCAAAACAAAAAAATGTAGGCCGTGTTTACAAAATGATTTTGTAGTTTGAGCTTTTTAACACAAAGATTCAGCAGACTTAATTCTTTTTCTTTAAACTTCTTGCCATGTTTTTTTATTTTCATTCAGTTCATTTGGCTTGCATGTTTAGGCAACTGACAGATAGTTCTCTCAAACCTTGTAAGCCGGGCCCAGTAAAAAAGCAAAGTGGAATTTTAAATTGAAGTTTTATTAGTGCTTCTAGATAAGGTGCCAAGAAACATTTTATGTGCTCATTAAATCATAACAGGCTCACATGCCATTTGGTTCTTTATCAACAAACTGATAGAAATGACGCCCTTATAAGGGGGCCAGGGGGATAATAGGGCGGGAAAGTCACCTGCACTGCGCGGGCTGACCTGGTTTCAATCCCCAGCATCCCATATGGTCCCCCGAGCACTGCTAGGAGTAACCCCTGAGCACCACTGGGTCTGTGATCCCCTTCCCCGACTCAAAAAAAAAAAAGTAAGAAAGAAAAAAGCCCTTTATAGGGAGCCTGTAACTTGGGCCAGAGAGAGCGCAGCGGCTAAGGGCTCTGCCTGGCACGTGGGCGTCACTCGACGCCCATCAGCCCGCATGGGCCCCCGAACTGAGCAGCATCGGGTGTGGCCCCCCAAATCAAAGGGGTGTTTGAAAAGCCGGGGAGATGGTTCGGGAGCCCCGGGTGCCATGCCGGGCCCCGCTGGGCAGCCCAAAGGCCGAAGCAAATGGAAAAGACGCGGTCATCTTGAACACCGAGCTCAGGCTCCCCGACGAGCCCCACTTCCGGCTCGGGCGCTGCCGGCGGTTCCGGGGTTCCGCGCAGCCGCAGTAGCAGCAGCCCCGGCGCCGGAGGCCCGCCCCTTCCGGGTCACTTCCGCCTGCCCCGCCCGGGCCGCCAGACCGGAAGCGCTCGGACCCTGTCGCCGGAGCTGAGAGCCGGGTGCTGCCAAGATGCCGGTAAGAGGGTCCCCGCCGGGCTGTGGCGGGTCGGAGAGGGAGGGCGGCGAGAGCTCCGGAGAGGAGCGGCCCGGGGCGGGGGCTGGCAGCGGGGACGCGGGGGTCTGGGGAAGGGAAGGACGGGGTGACAGCGGCGCGGCCCGGGGCGACCCGGGGGCGACCCGGAGGACCCCGAGCCCGGCAGGGTGGGCCCGAGGCCGGGCCGTGCGGGGCCCGTCTTAGCGCCGCGCCCTCCGTTCCTGATCGACTCTGCCACTTCCTTTTTTTTTTTCTCTTTTTCTTGGGGGTGGGGGTTGGGGGTCGCACGAGGCGGTGCTCAGCCTCCCCCGGGCTCTGCACTCAGGGGTCACCCCAGGCGGTGCTCGGGGGTCGAACCCGGCACCAGGGAAACGCCCTCCCGGCCGCACCCCCTCGCCAGCCCCGGCTCTGCCCACTGCCGACCTCAGCTCAAAGCCTCGCGACTGCCGCCGAGCCTGGTGCTGCCTTTCAAAACTATTTTTTTTTTTATGTTTGTTTAGTTTGGGGCCTCCCCGGGCTGTGCTCGGGGCCCAGAGGTTACTCCTGGTGATGCCGGGGCAGCCCTCTGCGATGCCGCGTGCAAGGCAGGCAGCCTGGCGCTCTGGCTCTAAAACTTGTTCTTAATTTGAAGTGCTTTTAAATATCTATTGCCTTTACTTAACGTAACTTCATCTGGATTGCTGTTGTTCTGGGCTGCCCCTGGCTGTGCTCAGGGATCACACCTGCCAGGATAGTGGACAGGAGGAGCAGCAGGTGCCCGGATGAATCGGGGGCCATGTGCAGGCCCAGCCCGTTACCCCCTCTATACTCTCTTCGGCCCCTAATTTTCAATTCTTAGAAATTTTTTTCCCTGGTGCTTTTGGTTTATTTTCCCCCCACACCCCCAGATATTTTGAAATTTTAGTAACAGCTCTATTCACAACCACCTTGCCTTGTAATTCAAAATTATTATTATCATTATTATTATTACTGTTGGGCTGGAGCGATAGCACAGCGGCAGGGCGTTTGCCTTGCACGCAGCTGACCCTGGTTCGATTCCTCCGCCCCTCTCGGAGAGCCCGGCAAGCTACCGAGAGTATCTTGTCCCCACGGCAGAGCCTGACAAGCTCCCTGTGGCGTATTTGATATGCCAAAAACAGTAACAACAAGTCTCACAATGGAGACGTTACTGGTGCCCAGTGGAGCAAATCGATGAGCAACAGGATGACAGTGACGGTGATTATTACAGTTATTATTATATGGCTTTTGGGCTTCACCAGAAGTCTCAGGGGCTGCTGCCGGCTCTGTGCTCAGGGAGCCGTGCAGTGCCAGGGTCACGGGCCAAGGCCTCCCTCGTGCCAGGCCTGCGCTCAGCCCACTGAGCGCTGTATCCAGGCGGACTTTTACTGTTTTCTTTTAATATGTTTGCGTGGGGCAAGTTCTTGGTGACACTTGGCCTGACCCTGTGCGCTTGAAGATCCAATGTTGGGGGGCTGGAGCAATAGCACAGCGGGTAGGGCGTTTGCCTTGCACACAGCCGACTCGGGTTCTAATCCCAGCATCCCATATGGTCCCCTGAGCACCGCCAGGAGTAATTCCTGAGTGTAGAACCAGGAGTAACTCCTGTGCATCGCCGGGTGTGACCCAAAAAGCAAAAAAGAAAAAAGATTCAATGTTGGGGTCCCGGGTGCCACTGCAGGCCACATTCGGAGGCGCTTGAGTGAGTACGGGACGGGGCCCTGGGCTGTCTCCCAGGCTGGTCTCTCGGCCTGGTCAGGCGCCCGCCCTGGGTGTCTCTGTTCCTTCGCTGTCGTGCTGCGGTGTTCACGCCCGATCACCCCACAGGCCTACCACTCCTCCCTCATGGACCCCGACACCAAGCTCATCGGGAACATGGCCCTGCTGCCCATCAGAAGCCAGTTCAAGGGACCTGCCCCGCGGGAGAGTAAGTGGGAAGGCCTTTCTGTGACTTCGTGCTGCGGGGAAGTCACCCTGGGACATCCCGGGACAGGCAGGGCAGGGGTATTTGTGGCTCAGGCCTCGGGTTCAGGGGACTCTCGTGTTTTCTGTTCCCTTGGGGGGTGCTGCCAGGACTGTCGGGCCTGGGGTATACGTGCTGCGTTTAATAGGAAGCTTGGAGCCGGGGGGATGACTCAGAGGGCCTGGGCTCTCCTGAGCACTGTGCCGGTGGGAGCCCCAGGGCACTGCTGGGGAAAGGAACAACAACGCCAAAATTGGGTACTTCCTGCTGCTGACTTCTCCGGTGTACTCTGCTGGGAGGAAGGGATGTGGTTAGTTCTCACCGCTCGCACTGTCAGTTCCTTCAGACTACTGAGCTGCTGTTGCTGAAGAATGCCCTTTCTGGGAAGAAGAGCTTTAACCTCTTCCCCAGCTAAATCTATTTTTATTCTTTGTTTTTAAAAAATATAGGGGGGCGGGGGCTGGAGCGACAGCACAGCGGGTAGGGCGTTTGCCTTGCACATGGCCAACCTGGCTTCGATTCCCAGCATCCCATATGGTCCCCTGAGCACTGCCAGGTGTAATTCCTAAGTGCAGAGCCAGGAGTGACCCCTGTGCATTGCTGGGTGTGACCCAAAAAACAAAAACAAAAAAAAAATTTTTTTGGCCACCTGAAAGACCAAACTCAGGGCTTTCCATGTATCGGGCAAGTACTCTACCAGTGAGTTACAACCCAGCTTCCTCAATCTCCTAGTTTTGTTTTTGGGCCATATCTGGCCGTGCTCAGGGCTCACTCCTGGCTCTGTGCTCAGGGAACGCTTGTGACTCTGCTCAGGGATCCTCCTGGCTGTGCTCAGGACCATGCGTTGTGCTGGGGATAGAGCCCATTGTACTATCTTTGGCCCCAAATAGACTTTATTTACCTGTTCATCCCTCAGTATCTTCATTCTTAACAGTACTTCGATTTTAATGATCTTTTTGGGTGCAAGTGGCAGTGCTCGGGAGCTCTGCCCAGCGTGACTCCAGGGTTGCTCCGAGCACTGCTCAGGAGCACTGTGGTGTCACGGAAACTGGTCTCGGGAAAGGAGCCACTACCCCACTGAGCTATTTCTCCAGCCCAGTACTTGGATTTTATTATTTATTTTTCATGTGGGCCCCGCGGCGGGGCGCGGGTGTATACACGTCTTTGTTGGGGATCCCTCCCGGCAGGGCATGGAGAACATCTGGGATTCAGGGGCTCGTGACTCTATAAGCCCCGTTCCAGGCAAGTGCCCTCCCTGCTGTGCCATCTCTCTGGCCCCTCCTCCAGTCTCATCGCCACTCTGTTTCCTCTCCCCAGCACTCCTGCATTATACTTAGAGCTAATTGGTTGTTTTTGTTTTTTTTTTTGCTTTTTGCTTTTTGGGTCACACCTGGCGATGCACAGGGGTTGCTCCTGGCTCTGCACTCAGGAATTACTACTGGCGGTGCTCAGGGGACCATATGGGATGCTGGGAATCGAACCTGGCTCGGCCGTGTGCAAGACAAACGCCCTACCCGCTGTGCTATCGCTCCAGCCCAGAGCTAGTTGGTTTTTGTACATGCCGTAGAATCCTCAGAGGAGGTTTGCTTTGTGCAGGTACAAAATTAGATCGCATAGAATACAAGTTTTGTGCAAGGCTTCTATTAAAATTTATTTAATGGGGGCATGAATAGAAGCAGCGTGGCTGAGTTACAGAACACTGAGGCTCCAGAATTCCTGCGCGTTTCCGCTGCGTTCATGGACAAGCAACATAAATAACTGTCTCCGCCTGTTGCTGCAGCCAGCTGCCGGACAGCAGGGCCCTGGGATTTTGACCTTTTTAAAATTAAAAAAAAAAAAAAGGATTAAAAAATTGGTGTAATGAGATCTGTCTTTGTCGCAATGGTATTTCTGGCTTTTCTCAGTTGCTCGCTGCCTGGAACAGCTTGTACAAGTGTATTTTAAGTCTTGGTGTTCGTAAAAAGGCATATGTGAACCCCAGCATGTCCCTGAAAAAGCACTGAGAGTCTTATTCTCTCAAACCACAGTCTGTGAATTCAAACAAAATTGAATTATTTCTCTTGTTGTGGTTTTTGTTTTGGGTACTCGGGCTGTTCCCGGCACGGCGTGGAAGTGACCCCTGGCTGTACTTGGGGGTCTGTTTGGTGCCTCGGATTGAGCTGGGGTCAGCTCGCACAGCATCCTGTCCCCCATACTGTCTCTCTGGCCTCTCCTTACGTTTCAAGAGATTGATTGAGGGACTGGAGAGATTGTACAGCAGCGTTTTTTTTTTTTTTCTGCTTTTTTGGGTCACACCCGGCGATGCACAGGGGTTACTCCTGGCTCTGCACTCAGGAATTACTCCTGGCGGTGCTCAGGGGACCATATGGGATGCTGGGAATCGAACCTGGCTCGGCCATATGCAAGGCAAACGCCCTACCCGCTTGTACAGCAGTTTTTAAGGCACTTGATTTGCATGTGGCTCTGACCACAAGCCTGGTGTTACCCTGGCACCCCATAGCGTGGCCCCTAGGGAGTGGCCACTGAGCACCAGTGGGTGTAATTCCTCCCTGGCCCCCCCCCCCAGTTTTTTTTTTTTTAAATTATTGAAATCCTAGTCTATTTTTAGAGAGATGTGTCTGGAAAGATGGCCCCCAAGTAAGAGTTATTTCTGGGAAGTAAGAGGTGGAGTCATAGCATTTTTTCTTTAGTATTGGCTATGTTTTCTAATGGGTATGTATAGTTCTTTAAAAACAAAGACATAAGAATGAATAAGAATAAAAAATACATATATTTATTTTTGGTTTGGAGGCCACACCCGGTTGTGCTCAGGAGCTACTCTTGGCACAGTGCTCGGGGGTGTCTCCTAGCAGAGCTTGAGGGGACCAGGTGGTACCGGGGATCGAACCCAGGCTTCCTCCATGGAAAGCACGTGCTCCAACCCTGGAATCTCCCTGTCCCCTTAAAATACTTATTTTTATAGAAATGATCTCTGATACTTTGTATTTCAGTAGCTTCATTTTGCTAAACTCCAAACTTGACCTTTGTTGGGCTGGAGCGATCGCGCAGCAGGTAGGGCATTTGCCTTGCACGAGGCGGACCCGGGTTCAATTCCCAGCATGACATATGGTCCCCCAAGCACTGCCAGGAGTGATTCCTGAGTGCAGAGCCAGGAGTAACCCCTGAGCATCGCCGGTGTGACCCAAAAAGCAAAAAAACAAAAACAAAACCAAAAAACAAACCTTGCCCTTTTTGCTTGGTGTTCAGTGTTATGTTTTGTTGTTGTTTGGGGCAGGGGAAGAAGGCATTTGGCCATACCCAGCAATGCTCAGGGGTTACTCCTGGCTCCGCACTTAAGAATTGCTCGTGGCGGTGCCCTCCCCACTGTACTATCCTCTGGCCCTGTTACGTTTGGAACCTGACATGCTCTTTGCTTTCCTTCCTTCTGTCCTGCTTAGCAAAAGATACAGATATTGTGGATGAAGCCATCTATTACTTCAAGGCCAATGTCTTCTTCAAAAACTATGAAATTAAGGTAAAGTATAGAGCTTATATATATTCCCCATATTTGTAAGCTTGAGGGGGCCACACCCAGCAGTGCTTAGGGTTACTCCTGGCTCTGCACCCAGGAATTACCCCTGGCGGTGCACAGGGGACCATAGGGGATGCTGAGAATTGAACCCAGGTCGGCCGCATGCAAGGCGAACGTCCTACCTGCTATGCTATCGCTTCAGCCCCACATACATTTTTTTTAAAGTAATATTTCAGACTATGGAACTTCAACCTCTCCTTGCCAAACTTTGATTTTTTGGAATCAATAATGTGAAAAATTAGACTCTTGGTCTAAAAACTCTAGTGCAAACATGCTTTACTATTAAGAATATTTTCTGAGTCTAAGGCATGGTCTCAGTGTTCCATTTCTAAGAGGCATAAATCAATATAACGTCGCCGCATTTCATTCTCTCACTTGACTGACTTCTGATCTCAAGCAGAGAGAAAGGTGTCATTTGTTTGCCAGAGTCAGTAAGTCCGTATCAGTTTGTCCTGGAAGATGGGCCCGTTTGCGGCCGTTCCGGTGCCTTGGCTCCGGCTTCCTTTAGGTCAGGGCTGAGGGGGGCTCTGAGCCGCTCCCCAACAAGGCGCCCGGAGCAGAGCAAGGGCGCCCTAAGCCTCGCCGGCCAGGTGGTGCGCGCCAGGCTCTGTGCACTTTCCTGCCCACGCAGTCGAGGGGCCTGGCCCAGAGCCTGGAAACCGGGGTGGAGGGAAGCGGCGGGAGAGAGGAACAGCCGCACAGCTCTGGCGGCTCGAGGAAGCTGCTCGTTGGCAAATGGAATTTTCAAAAATGTCAAATCCCACCAACATTGCTGGGGTGACCTGTGGTGCTCGGGATGGAGCCTGGGCCCCCCGCATATGCAGAGGCCTTGCCGCCTGCTGAGCTGTCTCCCCTTCCCAGGCACGGGGACTGTTAAGTGACAGTCACTGTGTTGCCACAGTTTTCATTTGCTAATAGAGGACAAAGTGGATTATGCACAGAATTATTGTTTTGTTCAGGGCTGTTACTAAGTTTTAAGTTGTTTTTTTTTTCTCACCCACAGAATGAAGCTGACAGAACCTTGATATATATCACTCTCTACATTTCTGAGTGTCTGAAGAAACTCCAGAAGGTAATTAAGCCTGGGTGACCAGGTATCTGGAAAATATTTTGCTGATTAAGTATTTACACTCCCCCTTTTTAATTGTTTTGGTTTTTGTTTTTGTTTTTGTGCTACACCCAGCAGTGCTTAGGGCTTACTCCTTTCTCTGTGCTCAGGGCTCACTCCTGGTGGGGCTCGGGGGACCCTACGGGGTATTGGGGATTGAAACTTACTTGGCCACAAGCAGGCAAGTGCCCTCCCCGACTCACTATCGCTCTGGCCTCAGGTTTTTTTTTTTTTTTTTTTTTTTGGCTTTTTGGGTCACACCCGGCGATGCTCAGGGGTTACTCTTGGCTCATGCACTCAGGAATACGCCTGGCGGTGCTCGGGGGGACCATATGGGGTGCTGGGAATTGAACCCGGGTCGGCCGCGTGCAAGGCAAACGCCCTACCCGCTGTGCTATTGCTCCAGCCCCATCTGGCCTCAGTATTTATCCTTTTAACCACTTGGACTTGCTGAGATTCTTTGCATAGAAAATACTTCCTCTGACTGGGAGCATGAAATTAAGAGGAACTCTCTGGATTAAAGCCTTGGTTAACTCATGGGAAGTTAAGGATAGTGTTTTAAGATTTTAAATGTATTTTCTCAAGACAGAAATATTGATCAAGAAAAATTGGTAGGGGCCAGAGAGAGAGAGTATAGGCAGATGGGGCTGGCCTTACACACAGCGTCCCCGGTTCAGGGAGGTGATAGCGACACCGCATAAGGGCCCCGAGCACTACCAGGAGTGATCCCTGAGCACAGAGCCAAGGGTAAGCCCCGAGCACTGCTGGAAAAATAAAGGGTGCTCATATTTTATTGAAAAAAATCAAAATCAACATCTTTATTTTCTTCAAACTGTTACTGAAATTTCTCACTTACTCTGGCTGTGAGTGTTGGCAGCCGCTCACAGAGGCGTTAGCTGCAGAGGAAATGATTGCGTTTCTCTGTGACACGGAGGGTTGCAGATAGTTTGAAGTTTGGTTTGTCTACATTGCTGCTTCAGGGATACTCTGGTGAACTGTTGGAATGCCTGAAATGCTGTCGTTAACGTACTGTAAATCATGGTGCCTCAAATAAAGTCAGTTTTCTAAAAATGTTTGCATCGCCTGGTGTGACCCAAAAAGCAAAATAATAATAATAAAAATATGGTTTCTGGGTCCATTACAAGATTTAGCTATATAATACATTAAAGTAACTATAGAAAGTTGGTATTTTACTTTTCTATTATGTTCACTGGCTGGAGTGAGAGCACAGTGGGTAGGGCGTTTGCCTTGCATGAGGCCGACCCCGGTTCAATTCCTCCGTCCCTCTCAGAGAGCCAGGCTGTTTCCTGCTACGGAGAGTATCCTGCCCATATGGCAGAGCCTGGCAAGCTCCCCTAGGCGTATTCGATATGCCAAAAACAATAACAACAAGTCTCACAATGGAGACGTTACTGGTGCCCGCTCGAGCAAATCAATGAACAATGGGATGACAGTGCTACCGTGCTATTTTGTTCACTAAACTGATTCATAGTAGTGTATATCTATTTTTTATTCACATAAAGCATTCTGAGAATAATGATCCATAGCCTTCGATGGCAGAAAGAATCAAAACACATGGAAAACCCCAGTGAAAACTGTATTATCTAAAAAATTACAAGTTGGGGTGTCGGAGTGATAGTACAGAGAGTAGGGCATTTACCTTGTACTTGGACCAACCTGTGTTCGATCCCCAGCACCCCTGAGCTCTGCCTGGAGTGATTCCTGGATGTAGAGCAGGAGTAACCCGTGAGCATCGCTGAGTGTGGGCCCTTCTCTCCTCTCCCCAATTCTAAATCAGTTATTAAGTACTATTTCAGTATGAAATAGGAATATGTATTATTCTTTTTTAATATTTGTTTTTATTTCAGTGCAATTCCAAAAGCCAAGGTGAGAAGGAAATGTATACCCTGGGAATCACTAACTTCCCCATTCCTGGAGAGCCTGGTTTCCCACTGAACGCAATTTATGCCAAACCAGCTAACAAACAAGAAGACGGTAAGGACAGCGCTTACCCCCCCCCTGCAGCCCAGCTGTTTCTCGGTGTGCTGTGCTTGTCGTGACTGGGGCCCGCGCGGAGAGCAGAGTCTCTGCGGGCGCGTTGTTCCCAGTTCGTTTCCCCAAAAGATTCCTAGGGTGGGGTCACATACGGGCCCCGGATGAACCTAGCGACAAAGGCAGCTGCAGTGTCCTGTTTGTAATCTACCCCCCCTCGTCCTGCACCCCCGAAGCCCCCTCACTCGGGGATGCATCTCTCCTACCATCTGTCGGCCCCTCAGCCAGCTTCTTTCTCCTTCAGAAGTGATGCGGGCCTACCTGCAGCAGCTGAGGCAGGAGACGGGCCTGCGACTCTGTGAGAAAGTCTTTGACCCTCAGAACGATAAGCCCAGTAAGGTAAGTCTCTCCTTGGGCGGCTGAGCGACAGATCCCCTTCCCCGTGACTGCCGTGAAGATGCATGCCCCGGTGGCCCCGTGCTGTTCTTTGTTCCCCGCTCTGGGCGTCTCTGAGCTGGGGCATGTGCCTGCCGCCTTGACGAACTGCACGCTACACATCTGGGTGCGTGCAAGGCACATGCTCTCCCTGTTGTGGCATCACTCTGGCCCCTAAAAACAGGTTTTTTTTTTTTTTTGACTGAGATGTCTTGAATGTATTATATTCATTATGTTGGGTGACCCAGGAGTTCCTCAAACAAAAGATAGTTTGACACCTGCTTTGAAGTTTATCATGCCTACTATAAAAATTTGTTATTTAGGTTATTTTGTATGTTTGTTGGGGGGGGTGGGGCACAGCTGGTAGTGCTAAGGGCTTACTCCTGGCTTGGGGATCACGTCCCGGGGGGCTCAGGACACCACAGGGGATGCTGGGGATCGAACCCAGGTTAGCTGTGCACAAGGCAGGTGCCCTGCCTGCTGCCGTGAATGGGCTCTAGCCCCAACAGCCGTGACTCGAGTCCCGTTCTAGTCTCACCGGGGCATGCACGGGGACTGGCCCAGCACTGTTCATTGTTTTGTTCCCTCTCGTCAGTGGTGGACTTGCTTCGTGAAGAGACAGTTCATGAACAAGAGTCTCTCCGGACCTGGTCAGTGAAGGGGCCTCGGCGGGCACTGTCTCCACGGCCTCGGGCAGCGTTTCCCAGCAAGATGTACACAGTTCTTTGCCTTTATTTCGTAAAGTTTTATACAGAAAAGAGCATGTCTTTACTTGAAAATCTCTTTACCCAGAATTGGGGCGGGGTGGGCAGGGAACGAACTGATGATTGAAGAGTAATCTGAAGTGTTCTGCATTATTAAGCTGGTGCTTAATAAATGACAATAAAGAACTTCTCTAGCATTCCATGTTGGAAAAAAATTGTCTTTGACACAGAAAAATCATGTGATTGCTCCTCACACGTCATTATTACGGTGTTTCCCCCTGCCTGTCCCCTGTGTTGCTGTCATTGTGATCGGGGGCTGCACACTTGGTCGCTTCCATACCTCATGGCCAACACTCCCCGCTGCGCTGGGGCTGGAGGCCACAGATACGTGGGGGGTAATGGGCGGCCCCATTTGATCCCTGCAACCACATGGTTTCCCCAAGCCTCGGGGCCCGGAGCAGCTTCCAGCTCGGCATGCAGTCCAAACAAGAGGACAGACCCATAACGGCCGGGGCGGTAATACAGTGGGTAGGCCTGGCACAGCGACCTGAGCTCGGTTGCTGGTACCCGGTGGGTTCCCAGGCACCGACAGGAGTGATGCCTAGAGTAACCCCTGAGCACCCGCGGTGTGGCTCAAAACACAAAATCCTAAAAGACTGACGTGAATGGTTCAGTGATGTTTTTTATACACACACACACACACACACACACATCAGTTTTGGATTTATTTTTCTTTTGGGCTACACCCAGCTATACTCAGGGCTGACTCCTGACTCTGCATCAGGGATCACTCCTGGTGGGGAGCCACAAAGGGTACCTAGAGCCCAGAAATCCTGCTTAGAGACTTCTGGTGTGGGTTCCTTGGCCTCTAGCTAGGGTCGAGGGAGCCTGGCAAAAGGCAAGAAGCTTCAGCAGGGCAGGCTGCAGTGTCGTGGCCTAAGGACAAAGGGAAGGTTACTTAGAAGTAGGACGAAGTTCAAACTTTTGTTGATGCCAGAGCTTTTTTGGTCAGATATGTCATTTTTTTTTTCTTTTGGGTCATACCCAGCAATGCACAGGGGTCATTCCTGGCTCTGCACTCAGGAATTACCCCTGGTGGTGCTCAGGGGACCATATGGGATACTGGGAATCGAACCCAGTCGGCCACATGCAAGGCAAACGCTCTACCCGCTGTGCTATCTATGTGATTTTTATACTGGAATTAAATTCACTGAAAATTGAAATTTAGGACTACATATTACATTTCACAAACCCAAGAGGATGGGTGTGTAAAAACAGCACACGAAGGACTGGCTGGAAGCTGAGTGTTGTTGGTTGTGTTTTTGTTCCGTAAATAAAATTCTTTTTTTGGCGGGGAGGGGTATTGTGAGGCCACACCCAGAGATGCTCAGAGGACCATATGGGATGCTGGGCATTGAACCTGGGTCGGCCATGTGCAAGGCAAACGCCCTCCCTGCTGTACTTGCTCACCAGTTCTCGATAGTTAAAATCTTATTTTAAATCAGCATGGGTGTTTGGATTGGGATTGTTTTGATTTTAGAGGCTACACCTGGTGATGCTCAGGAGCAGCTGCCAGTGGTGTTCAAGGGGTCATGGTGGGGTACAGGAGATTCCGCCCGGGGACCACGTGCAAAGCACAGGCTGTGGCCCTTTGAGCTCTCTGGCCCTCCGGGCTGGAGTCTATGTTGTAGATTTAGACCTACCAGCAAGCCAGCCGACCACAGTGATTCATAGCAGATTAAAAGCCTGTTCCCAACAAATTTGTGGGTTTTTATTTGGTGTAAAACCCCGGCAAGCTACCAAGACTATCCCGTCGGCACAGCAGAGCCTGGCAAGCTACCCGTGGCACATTCAATAATATGCCAAAAACGAACAGCCTCACAATGGAGACATTACTGGTGCCTGCTTGAGCAAATTGATGAACAACTGGACGGACAGTGCAACAGTGTTTTATTGTGGAACTTGATAGTGGAAACCAGCTCACAGCTTATATCCCCTTTGTGCCAGCAGAGGGGAGCAAAGAGCGAACTTGACTTTGAAAACGTACCCTGCTGGCTCATGCAATGGCAAGAACCTTGCTTTTTAAAAAAATATTTTTAATGTATCTGAGAGGACAGTTTCTAATGGTTCTAAATAAAGAGGAACATAATGAATTTAAAAATAGAACTTCAGGGGCTGGAGATACAGTACAGCGGAGCGCGCCTGCCTTGCTTGCAGCCTGGTTGGATAGTGTATCTCCATCTTTGCTCGTCTGATTGCCTGAATACCAGTGTGTGGATGAGAGAGTGTCCCCCGAACTGTCAACAGTGATGTCTTGAAGCTCAAAGACTTGAGCAATCCAGGTCACATATACTGTCATGTTGCTACTTGAACCTTAACGAAAGGAAACTTTTCATTTGGTCACACCCGGCTATGCGGGGGCAGGGGGCAGTGCCAGGGCTGGAACTCAGGCCGGCCATGCATGTGGCATGTGTAGGCTTGTGCTCTATCGCTTGAGCTATTTTCCTGACCCAAAAGCTTTTTTTTTTTTTTTTTTTTTTTGCTTTTTGGGTCACACCTGGCGATGCACAGGGGTTACTCCTGGCTCTGCACTCAGGAATTACCCCTGGCGGTGCTCAGGGAACCATATGGGATGCTGGGATTCGAACCTGGGTTGGCCGCGTGCAAGGCAAACGCCCTACCTGCTGTGCTATCACTCCAGCCCCCCAAAAGCTTTTTTAAAGTGCCAGAGCTCTGGGGCTGGAGCGATAGCCCAGCGGGTAGGGTGTTTGCCTTGCACGCGGCCGACCTGGGTTCGATTCCCAGCATCCCATATGGTCCCCTGAGCACTGCCAGGAGTAATTCCTGAGTGCAGAGCCAGGAGTAACTCCTGTGCATCGCCGGGTGTGACCCAAAAAGCAAAAATAAATAAATAAATAATAAATAAAGTGCCAGAGCTCAAATCTGGGAGGCAGAGGCCAGAGAGATAGTACAGCCGGCACTTAGCTTACATGTGGTCCACCCAGGTTTGATCCTGGGCACCACATATGGTCCCCCAACCCCTGCCAGGTACACCCTGAGCACTGCTGGGTGTGACCTAAAAAGAAATAAGCAAATACATGTGAGGTCTGTGCTTTACAGCTGAGCTACATCCCTGGCTCCAAAACAAAAACACTGGGGCATACCCTGCTGGGTGTCACTCTTAGTGCTTGGGGGTCACTCTTGGCGGTGTGGGGATTGGACCTGGGTTTTCTCTATGAAATGTGCAGTCCAGCCCTTTGCACTGTCTCTCCAGCCCACGAAACTCCTTAACCTTCCCTCCAAATTTCAGATAGCTTAGGGAATAGTGCGGGTGCTTAGAGTAATGGTCTCGAAAGTATATGGTCACGGGTTCAAAACCCTGGTGTCCTACATGCTCTGAGCCTGATCCTGGCATGCCTGCTCTTTGAGCCTGGGGAACATTGAGGCCAAGAGTGCAGATATTGCGGCCAGCTGTGCGAGTCCAGAGAGTCACAGCTCAAAATGTGGTGGAGCAAGCCAGGTGTTGGATATCATGGGGTTGTCTTTTCCCCCCCACACTCCCCCCTGCCAAGGGAGCGTAGGTGTATTGAGTTACTCCCACAACAGTGCCCCTGAGGCACACCCATTTTCATCAAGCACTAATAATCCTATATTGCTTTTCTCTTTTCTTTATGTCATTTGCAAAATTTAGCAATGGCCCTTTTGTATAGACACAGGAAGACAGTTGATGCTATACTTATAATAACATGGGTGTTAATTGACTCCCAAATAATTTTCACTCCTGAGCACCCATCATACTAACCTGACTCAAGCCTCAGTTGCCCTTACTTCCTAACGCCCCCAAAAGGAGGGTCCCGACTAAGGGCTGGGTAGACCCAGGGCAAGCTGCAAACTACCCTGCATCAAAAGGAGATAAGCTAAGCACCATAAGTATAAAAAGTAAAGAGCGTGGTCATGGAACAAACTCTGTCATGACCCAAAAAGAAGTAACTGAATAAGGACCCTGCTGGGGTTAGGAAAGACTAACCTAGCCTGAGGACTGTGGTCTGGGATATATAGCGAGATGTCCCCAGGAAGAGCCAGCCTTTAAGCTTAATGTATCCATTACTGTGTTCATACAGCATGACTAGAAATATTATAAGAAGTAAATTTATTACGATTGTTTAAATGGATTGCTAGTTGAGGAAAGGAGAAAGCAATACACTCTGGATGGAATCACGTCCTTGAGCGGATCTCCTAGTAATCTAGAGTTACACTCCTTCAGAGTGCTGAACCCTCAGGGGAGATTTTGTCCTTGAGTTAATCTCCTGGAACTTCTCCTGAAGGAGGGGCTTTACATCTGTTTGAATTATGACAATGTTCAACCCCACCTATGCGTACCCCGCCCTTCATGATTTCTATATAACGATGCTGTAAGGGGCAAAAGGGGACTGAAGGGGGGACTGGAGTGATAGCACAGCAGGTAGGGCGTTTGCCTTGCACGTGCTGACCCGGGTTCGATTCCCAGCATCCCATATGGTCCCCCAAGCACCGCCAGGAATAATTCCTGAGAGCAGAGCCAGGAGTAACCCCTGAGCATCGCTGGGTGTGACCCAAAAAGCAAATAAATAAATAGATAGATAGATAGATAGATAGATAGATAGATAGATAGATAGATAAAGAGCATGTGTTCTTGAGGTTCTTGGTTTTTATTTTTTAAAAAAGGGGGGGACTAGAGGGAGGCTAGATGACAGTGATGACTGGAAGAGAGGACTCTGAGACTAGGATGAGACGAGGAAGAAAATGTAACGAGGTAGAGGTCTACGAGGAGACAAGAATAATGGAAATATGATGACTGGGATTACGCTTTGTGCCTTAAGGGGAGAGAACAGACGACGCTGGGGAGGAGAGAGAAATACACTGTCTACCGGCCAGTCCGGGGCCTGTTTCTCCACTCCCCGGCCCTTCATCTGTCCATCGCCGTGGGCCGGCTGGGGGAACGGCTCTCAGCCACCAAATGCTCGAGTCCCGCGTGTGCTCCCACGCCTTTCTCCTTCAAAACTCACAGCCAGGCACGGGTGCAGCCCCCTGAAATTACCGCCATGGCTCCATCCACAGTGGAAGGGCTGGGGGTAGAGAAGGGAATCAAAGATTGGCAGGGGCTAGGGGAGCACTCAATGGTAGAGCACAGAATTCTCATATTTGAGGCTGCTAAGAGGTCAGTGTCGGACATACCCACAGAAAAAGTCATAGAAAACCAGTCAGATATTAAGAAAAAAATTACATTAACCCAGACTGATAACACGTCCTTCGTTTCTTTTGTTTGGTTTTTTTGCTTTTTTTTTTTTTTCCACAGCCAGTGGTGCTCAGGTCTTACTCCTGGCCATGTGCTCAGCGCTCACTCCTGGTAGGTTTGGAGACCATATAGGATGTCAGATTGAACCCAGGCACCCGACCTGCCATACTATATCCCAGCCCCACACCTTGTTGCCTTAACAGCTGTTTACATTTATCATTTTACTCTGCTGCTAATTGCTGTCCTGTGTAGGAGGTTTGCAATACGTGGAAAGACTTGAACAAAATTTATGAGAATTATACTATGTTGCATTTTCCATTTCTTCAAAATTATTACTAGAGCAAATGCCTTAATAAAACGTTTGGAGCTGTGTCCAGAAAGGAATGTCATACTGTTACACCGAAAGCCATTTGGTTTGTTTCCCCTTCAGTTTTGTTTATAGATGTTTGGAAGGCCATTCCACGAGGAGAGTTTAATTTTAGGGCCGCATCTGCTCTGTGTCGCTTTTGAGATGAATCGTCCATCACGGTTTCCACTTGACTCTGACACCGCAGCTCCGAGTTACAGGCAATCTGGCAGTGAGCTGAGCACTTTGTGCTTTTAAATCCTGTTTAACTCACAGAGGAACTTTGTGGCAGAGACAAATACTATCCTCTTCCGGTTGGAGAAGCTGAGGCCCTACAGAGAAGAGAGAATTCTCCAGACACATCCCCGGGAGGCTGGCAGAGCTGGCGATGAGCCCGGCTTTCTGAATCCATTGTTGCCCACTCAGCCATTCTGAAACATTTGCCTGGGCCAGAGAGACCAGACCGCTCACTGCACAGGACAAGTGCTTCGTGTGCAGGAAGCCTGGGTTCCATTCCCAACACTTCATGCTCCCCTGAGCACTCCGAGGGAGCACCTCCTCAGCAGAACCAGGAGAAACCCCTGAGCACCCAAACAAACCCAAAAAGGAGGGGCTGGAGCGATAGCACAGCGGGTAGAGCGTTTGCCTTGCATACGGCTGACCCGGGTTCGATCCCCAGCATCCCATATGGTCCCTTAAGCACCGCCAGGAGTAACCCCTGTGCATCGCCAGGTGTGACCCAAAAAGCAAAAAACAAACAAACAAACAAAAAAACCCCAAAAGGATGTTTTCGTGTGTGTGTGTGTGTGTGTGTGTGTGTGTGTGTGTGTGTTTGGGTCACATCCGGGGATGCTCAGGGGTTACTCCTGGCTCTGCACTCAGGAATTATTCCTGGCAGTGCTCAGGGGACATATGGGATGCTAGAGATCGATCCCAGGCTGGCCGTGTGCAAGGTAAATGCCCTCCCCGCTGTACTATTACTCCGGCCCCGGATGTTTGCTTTCTTATACAAGAATTTTTAGTAACTGTTCTAGGCCCACAAGATTGGGGGTTTCTCAGTCTACTTTGCTGTGCTTTTGAAAGGAAAATCTGAACTCTGTTACCCGTTGCTTAACCGTCTGACGAGAGAAGCCCAGCAGCACACAACAGGCTCGCATGTCCAGTGCTGGCGAAGTCCAGGGATGGGAGGCTGTTACCGAGGCGGGGGCGGGTGGGGGGGGTGTTGGCTGTTTATGATTTGGTGGCGACTGAGTTGGCAGCAGGAGCCCAGTGGGACAGGAGAGCCAGGAAGGCGGGTACTAGGCCAGCTGGGTGCCATGAGCAAGGCTGGCCTGAAGGAAAGCTCAGGCTTCGAATGGGTTGGCCATGAGCAAGGCAGGTGTTCCCCCTGCTGCCCTATCCTTTTGACCCCTGCGTCACAGTTTTGAGTCCACCTGCATCACAGTTTTGAGTCCACTTTGAGATTCAGAACCTGAACACGTCGATATGGGTGTGTGCCACCGGTGGCTCACGCTTAGCTGTGTCTTGATTAACAAACTGTAGCACTTGTATCAAGAGCAGCGTGTGAGGGGCTGGAGTGATAGCGCAGCGGGTAGGGCGTTTGCCTTGCACGCGGCCGACCCGGGTTCAAATCCCAGCATCCCATATGGTCCCCTGAGCACCGCTAGGGGTGATTCCTGAGTGCATGAGCCAGGAGTGACCCCTGTGCATTGCTGGGTGTGACCCAAAAAAAGCAAAAAAAAAAAAAAAGCAGCGTGTGAAACTGTGCTCGGGGGCAAAGGGCACTTGGGGGTCTCCCTCCTGTAGCCCTACCCTTCTTTTACACGAGGGACCCGGCAATTGGACCATGAGGACCTCCAACATGAGGACCTTTTGCCTGAGTAATTAGCTGTTTTCTGTCCTTTCAGCTTCAAGTCATTCCAGTCTCTAGATGGCTCTTGTTTGAAAACACATGTCGGGGCTGGAGAGATGGATCAGCAGGGAGGGCACCTGCCTTGCACGCAGCCTACTCAGCTTCCATCCCCGGCACCCCACAGGGTCCCCTGACGAATTCCTGAGTGCAGAGTCAGGAAGAGCCCCTGAGCATCTCGGAATGTGCCTCCCCACAAGTTTAGGGAACTAGAGGGATTGCACAGTGGATACAGCGCTGGCCTTGCAAACGGCTGACCCGGCTTCATCCCAGCACTCTATATGGTCCTCCGAGCACCACCGGGAGTGATCCCTGAGTGCAGGGCCAGAAGTAAGCCCTGAGCACTACCAGGAACAAAAAACAAAGTTTTTTTTTTTTTTTGCTTTTTGGGTCACACCTGGCGATGCACAGGGGTTACTCCTGGCTCTGCACTCAGGAATCACCCCTGGCAGTGCTCAGGGGACCATATGGGATGCTGGGATTCGAACCCAGGTCGGCCGCATGCAAGGCAAACGCCCTACCCGCTGTGCTATCACTCCAGCCCCAAAAAACAAAGTTTTTAATAAGATAGAGTCCACATATGTCATTTAGTCCTGTAAAGAATGATATTCAATTGTTTTTTTTAGCATATTGTTGGTTTTTATATACCTTACCATTCTAATCCGTTTATATGCATAAACTTGTGGCATTCTTTGCATTCATAATCTGTGACATCACCACTATTTCCAAAATGTTTTCATGACCCCAAACAGGAACTCTTCCTATTAAACGGAAACTCCTGGGCTTGAGCAATAGTACAGTGGGTAGGGCATTTGCCTTACATACGGCCAACCTGGGTTCAATCCCCAGCATCCCATATAGTCTCCCAAATACCGCCAGGAGTAATTCCAGAGTGCAGAGCCAGGAGTAACCCCTGAGCATTGCTGGGTGTAACCCAAAATGCAAAATAAATAAGTATTTTTAAAAATAATAAATAAACGGAAACTCCCTATCTCCTTCCTCCTAGCCCCTGGAAGCCTCTAGTCTACCTGTCTCTGAAGTTGTCTGCTCTAGAGGAGTTGTATCTGGGATCATGTGAAATCTGGCCTTTGGGACTGACTGCTTTCACTAAGCATCTTGAGTGTGGGTGGTGGCATACATCAGAACTTCCGCAGGCACAGATGCGATCCACATTGTGGGCCAAGAAAGCTCTATCCCTGCTGCTGCTGTACATTCAGGGGTGTGCCTGGGAACATCAAAATAAAGGGAAACAGGGACTGGAGTAGAGTACAGCAGCCAGGGCACTTGTCTTGCACAAGGCTGATGGGGGTTCGGTCCCTGGCATTCATATGGCCCCATCTCATATGGCATCTCATATGAGCACCCCTGAGAATCACCAGGTGTGACAAAAAAAAAAACCCTGAAAAACAAAAAAGAGGGGGGGCATTCAAAATGAAGACTAAGGCTTTTCATTTTCTTTCCCCCGTCCTCCCCTCCCCTCAAGATTGGGCCCAGGTCCTCCCATATCAGGGCAGGATCTCTGTTGCTGCACGATTCCCTTACCAACTGCTTCTGAATGAGCGGTTTAAGTTAGGTTGGGGCTTTGAATTCATCCACTGAGAAAAGAGCAGTGCCTTTGATGGGTATAAGTTGTGTAACAAAATGTTACATTCATCTACATTCTTTTTTTTTTTTCACCTGGCTTTGCACTCAGGAGTTACTCCTGGCGGTGCTCAGGGGACCATATGGGACGCTGGGAATTGAACCCTGGTCGGCCGCGTGCAAGGCAAACGCCCTACCCGCTGTGCTATTGCTCCAGCCCCTCATCTACATTCTTGAGCAGAAAAGACATACTATTATGTTGTCTGGGTTAGCAGGCATAAACTGGAATGGACAATGTCTAGAAGTATGTAGTTGTTTTTTTTTTTTTTTTTTTTTGGTCACACCCGGCGATGCACAGGGGTTACTCCTGGCTCTTCACTCAGGAATTACTCCTGGCGGTGCTCAGGGGACCATATGGGATGCTGGGGTTAGAACCCGGGTCGGCCGCGTGCAAGGCAAACGCCCTACCCGCTGTGCTATCGCTCCAGCCCCAGAAGTATGTAGTTGGGATATGAGTTTTTGCGAGGGGAGTGGAAGATGAGTTTGATTCTGAGTGCACTGAGTTTCAATAGCAGTGGACAGTCTGTGTGACAAACAGCAGGGAACTAGAAATATACGTGAAAGGCAGAAATAGAAATAGATGGGGGGGGGTCAGAGCAAAAGAACAATGAGCACGGGCCTTGCATGTGGCTGACCCTTTTTGATCCCCAGCAGGGCATTTGCCTTGCATGCAGCTGACCCAGGTTTGATCCCCGGCACCCCATATGGTCCCCTGTGCCTGCCAGGAATGACTCCGGAGCTCGGAGCCAGTAGTAAGCCCTGAGTCCTCCAGGTGTGGCCCCCAAAACCAAAAATAATTAAACAAAATAGACTTGGGGGGTGGAGAGATAGCTGAGTGCGGGCGGCCTCCGCTTGGTTCCCAGCACTGCATGGGTCCCCTGAGCACTACTGTGAGCAGTCCCAGAGCACAAGGGCAGAAGTAGCCCCTGAGTGAGCACTGCTGGGGGTGGCCCCAAAACAAAAACAAAAAGGAGAGAGAGAGAAAGAGAGGGAGAGAAAGAGGGAAATTGCCTTGTTATACCAGTTTTCCTGGATGAAAAAGGAAAATCATCTGGAAGGATGACTGTGTTCTTTCCGTCCAGCTGTTCAGGATACATTATTTGTCCTCAAGTTACTTTTTCACGGAAGGGAAAGCTATTACTGCCGGGAGGCACTTAGGGGATGTGAAGTGAGTTTCCCTGTGAGCAGTTGTGCTGTGTTTATCCCGACTACATAAGACAGATGTGCGGAACCTGTCAAATGCAGCTGGGAAGGACTTTCAGTCTTCGGCAGCTGCAGGATGCTTAGAAGGAAACTTAACTGGAGCAGAACATTCACATTCACAAATTGTTGCTTCAAGCAGGTTCAACAGTCCACATTACTCTCTGGAGTTACACTGCGGCTCCCCTAAAGGTTCACAGCAACTGTCTGCTCAGATCACCCCATCCCGGGCCTGTTTCCTCACTTTTAAATAAAGAAATGCAACCAGAAAGATAATAGAGCACAGGGGCTGGAGTGACAGCACAGCGGGTAGGGCGTTTGCCTTGCACGCGGCCGACCCAGGTTCGATTCCCAGCATCCCATATGGTCCCCCAGCACGGCCAGGAGTAATTCCTGAGTGCAGAGCCAGGAATAACCCCTGTGCATCACTAGGTGTGACCCAAAAGGCAAAAAAAAAAAAAAAAAAGTTAAAAAAAAAAGATAATACAGCACAGGGTCAAAGCACTTGCCTTTCTCCTGGGTTCGATTCCTGACACGGTGTCCTGAGACTGGTCCCTTTACCAGGAGTGATCTCTGAGCACAGAACAAGAAGCCTCTAAGGACCACCAAGTATGCCCCCCCAAGAAAAAATTTCCACAGGAATGAATTCTTCTTTTTCTCTGTCTTTGTTCTAAATTTTCTGCCTCTTTGGGGTGGGTTTATCTGTTGCACACATGTATTTTAGCATTATGGATAGGAATAATCAACTTTTCTGCCCTTTTTAAGCCCTGAGCACCACAGGGAATGCTCTCCACCAAAGAACCCCCCCACCAGAAATTATTTTCATTGAATCCAGTTTATCAAAAAAATTTTAAAATCATATGAAAAAATTTAAAGTGTCAAATTTTCTTGACATAGTATCATATGAAAGTTATGTTATAATGCAATTTTTTGTACTTAATAAATAACTTGTGGTTCTTCATGTGGCATATTTAGAATAAATCTGCATTCATGGAAGAATTCTTGGAAGTGGACCATTTGTCTTATATAAATTCAATGGTGTGTCTTAAAAAAAATCAGCTCCCAAAATTTAAAAAAATGGGAAAAAAACCCAACTCCATTATCTTATAAACAGACATAAAAATAAGGAGCCAGAGAATGAGCTCAATGGGCTGAGCACATGCTTTGTACGTGGGAGGTCCAGGTTTGATAAACAGCACCTCATGATCTCCTGAGCGCCACCAGCCCGGACACCGAGTGCAGTGTAACCCCCCAGCACTACTGGATGTAGCTCCAAACCAAAATATATATTATGGGGGTCGGGAGATGAGGGAGGGGACCTGGGGACTCTGGTGTGGGGAAATGTACACTGTTGAAGGGATGGGTGTTGGAACACTGTGACTGAAACCTAATCATGAACAGCTTTACAAGAATCTATCTCACAATGATTCAGTTAAAAAAAAGTAAAATAAAAAATAAGATTCAGCACCCATTCATGATGAAATCCCTCAGTAAGATAGATTGAAAGGGGGAAAATATGTATTATAAATGTAAATTAATGAGTGAAAAATGTTAATCCAGGGATATGTGGGAGGTTTGGTGGCTAAAAGTGCTGCCCTACATCCCCAAGGCCATTAGTTTGCTCCCCTGTGCTGCCCACCTGTGTTACATAAGGTGGTGGTAATCCTGCTCTCTGGGAAGTTTGGTTTGCAACTCTGGGCACAAGAAGATGGCAAGGTACAGCCTGGCTGTGACTCCCGGGGGGCACATGTGCAAGTACAACCAAGAAAAGTGCAGACTTCAGCCAAGTGTGCAAGCAATGAAATCTGACGTGCAATCCTCAGCAAACACCACAGGTAAATTTGTGTGAGAATCACAATCAAGCGTGTTCAGCAGCAACAAAGAGAAGAGGGGAATAAATAGGAAAATCCACTTCTGGGAATGTATCCCGAGAATGCAAAAAAGCACAGTAGAAATGACATCTGTACCTGTATATTCATTGCAGCACTGTTCACAATAGCTAAAATATGGTAACAACCCAAGTGCCCTAGAACAGATGATTGGTTAAAGAAACTTTGGTACATCTACACAATGGAATACTATGCAGCTATTAGGAGAGATGAAGTCATGGAATTTGCTTATAAATGGATAGACATGGAGAGTATCATGCTAAGTGAAATGAGTCAGAAAGAGAGGGACAGACATAGAGGGACTGCACTCATTTGTGGAGTATAGAATAATGTCACATGAGGCTGACACCCAAGGATAGTAGGTACAAGGGCCAGGGGAATTGCCCCATAGCTGGAAGCCTGCTTCATGAGCGGTGGGGAAAAGGAAGATGGAATAGAGAAGGGATCACTAAGACAATGATGGCTGGAGGTATCAGTTGGGATGGGAGCTGTGTGCCGAAAGTAGATAATGGACCAAACATGATGACCTCCCAGTGTTAAAATGCAAGCCATAATGCCCCAAAGTTGAGAGTATGGGGAATATTGTTTGCCATGAACGCAGGGGGAGGGTAAAAAGGGGGGGTATACCAGGGATATTGGTGGTGGGGAATGTGCACTGGTGAGGGTGGGTGTTTGATCATTGTGTAATTGTAACCCAAACATGAAAGCTTGTAACTATCTCGCAGTCAATAAAACTTTAAAAAATTTAAAAAAAGAACAAATAGGAATCCATTACTTGTTTGTACTGTAATGTTGGATTTATCTTTAATTAAAATTATTTCGGTGAAGGGGCTGGAGAGATAGCACAGTGGGTAAGGCGTTTGCCTTGCACACGGCCGACCCAGGTTCTAATCCCAGCATCCCATATGGTCCCCTGAGCACCGCCAGGGGTAATTCCTGAGTTCATGAGCCAGGAATGACCCCTGTGCATCGCCAGGTGTGACCCAAAAAGCAAAAAAAAAAAAAAAAATTATTTCGGTGAAATTTAATAAAATAATATTTTCACTGTTTCTTTCCTGGCTGTGATTAGACCCTTCTTTCAGGATTATTACTGATGAGAAGACAAGTCAGACTGCAAGAAAAGTATTTTTTTATACAATAAAATATTGTTATTCAACCTGTGAGAAGAACCCCTAAAACTCAGGAGTAAGAAAATGAAAGACTAGATTTAAGACGGGGCAACAGATCTGAACAGGCTCTTCACCAGAGACATGTAACAGGCACATGAGAGGCTCCACACAGCAAACGCAGGAGTACAACTTGAAAAATACACACGGCTAAAATCCAACTTAACCTTTATTAACTCTGACCCAGCGACTTAACTTCACAGGGCAAAAGAGGCGCGTTAGCCTCCGAGCCAGATGTGAAAACCACCTGACGCCCCCGGTACCCACACAATTCGAAGAGGAGGGGGCGTGTCCTTCCTGCTGATGCGCAGGCGCGGCTGTAAAGCGCAGTTAGGGCTGCCCCGGGCGCCTGATTAAAAAGATTTACCTCCAGTGGGCGCGACCTTCCTACCTGTACTACATTTTGTTTGGTGATCAGTGTTCGTACATCCTTACTAATTTCTGACACTCATGTTCTCCTCACACACAAGCATGGGCTTAATCCAAGTTCCCTTTGCTCCCCAACCCATTAAAAGACTAATATTAAGTCTCGTTCACCAAAAGCCAAAGCAAAGCTTTTCGTTCGTTTAAAACAACAATCAAAATCCCCAACAAAACCAAATTAAAACAAACAAAACCCCCCAGATTAAATCATTCCGCTTCACAGGCGCTCGGGGAGACCCTGACACTTTTTTTTTTCACTCAGGCACCTCCGTAGCTGCCCGTTTCCCTGAGGGAGGCGTGGCCGCCTGGGCAGTGGGAGGACCCCGGCGGGGCCGCCATTTTGGAGCGCGCCTGAGGGAGCGCCTACCGGCTTTTGGCGCCGTTGCCGCCGCCGCCCGCGGCCTCGCGGGGCAGGATGAATGTGATCGACCATGTGCGGGACATGGCGGCCGCGGGGCTGCACTCCAACGTGCGGCTGCTCAGCAGCCTGTTGCTTACCATGAGTAACAACAACCCGTGAGTTGAGGCGGGGAGCGGCGTGGGGCTGAGGCGGGAGCGGCGCCGGCGGGGGCCGAGCCCGCGCGTCGTGCGGGACGAGCCGCCCCGCGGGGGGACGCGGCGAGCGGGGGCGACTCTGGCGAGGGTTCCCGCCCCCCCCCCCCCGGCTGTCCCCTCGCCGGGCCGGGCCTGACGCGTGTCGCACCCCTGCGCCGCGCGTGGGGGCGGGGGTCTCCCGGGCCCCACCCCCCGGGGCGCGCCCCCTCGCCCTCGGGTGCCCCCGGCCGGCCCCAGCCGCGCCCCGCACCGTCTACACCCGGCGGGGTCCGAGTTCGCGCGGCCGGTGAGCGGCCCCGCTCTCGCCCGTCACCCGGGATGGCAGCAGGTCGCCCCCGCCGAGCCCGGGCGCGTCGGCCTCGGGCTCGTCCCAGACGCTGTCGGGAGAAGACGGGGGCGGCGGGGTTGGAACCCGCTTCCCGCTCGATCCCCCCCGAGCGCGCTGTGGCCCCGTCGGGCCCCGGCGCCCCCGCGGTGACAGCGCGGCCGCCCTGGTGTGCGCCCGTGAGCCACGCCTCCCCCGGTGCTCCTGCTCGAGTGAGACCCGGGGTCTTCCCTCCGAGTAGGTTAAACTGGGAGTTTTCTTCGGGAGATGTCTTTAGGTTTGGGCCTTTAAAGTAATAACAATAATAATAATAATAATAATAATAAAATTCTTACCGAACTGGCAGTACAGGACAAAACAAAAAGTACAAACAAACCCCGAGCAGTACGGAGCAGGTAAGTGCCCTTCTGAGTCTCGCATTGATCCCCCAGGTTCCCTGTTCCAGAGGCAGCGCTGATTTCTCACGATGGCCCCGGGAATGACGAGTAGGCGTAGGAAGCGTGTAGATTGCAGCTGGTAGCTCCTCGAGGCGGGAGCAGACGCTGGGTTTAGGTGCATGGTTTACGGGCGGTTTGCCCCAGTGTGGTCCCTGACGCTGTGTGTGGGCCTCACAGCGCTGCCAGAAATGACCCCAGAGCACCACTACAACCCTCTAGCCCCTCATCTTATTCAACCCTCTAACCCTGCAATCTTATTCTTCCCGGTCCCCCAGTCTCTTGTTTTGTTTTTTTTTTTTTCTTTGCTTTTTGGGTCACACCCGGCGATGCTCAGGGGTTACTCCTGTCTCTGCACTCAGGAATTACTCCTGGCGGTGCTTGGGGGACCATATGGGATGCCGGGGATTGAACCCGGGTCGGCCACGTGCAAGGCAAACGCCCTACCCGCTGTACTATCGCTCTGGCCCCTGCTCCTGTCATGTTCTGAGCAGTGCTCAAAGTTGTTTGGAGGCTGGAGAGATGGCACAGCCTATAGGATGCGTGCCTTGCAGCGCGGGTTCCATTTTAGGACTAGGGAGATAGCCCGATGGGCTGAGCACATGCTTACATGCTGGAATCCTGTGTTCAATCCCTGGCACCACATGCCCTGCTAGTACCGTTGTGAGTAGCCCCACAAAACCACCCTTGGTGGTTCTAAAATGAAACAAGTTTTTTTTTTTTTTTTCTTTTTTGGGTCATACCCGGCGATGCACAGGGGTTACTCCTGGCTCTGCACTCAGGAATTACTCCTGGCAGTGCTCAGGGGATCATATGGGGTGCTGGGAATCGAACCTGGGCCGCCACGTGCAAGGCAAAAGCTCTACCTGCTGTGCTATTGCTCCAGCCCTGAAACAATTTTTTTTTTTAATAGTAAGTAAAGAAAACATTAGAACAACAATTTACTAGATTTATTTGACCACGTTAGTATAGAGCATGACTCGGTATCTCTCAGTTTAGGAACTAGTACTCTAAAGGATGTTGACTTCTTGTTTCATTTTGTGATGCTGGGTATTGTACCCGAAACCTGAGACATAAGGCAGTTGTCTATTACTGAGCTTTATCCCTAGCCAGTGGTTTGATTTTTTTTTTTTTTTGTGAACTGTTATATAAAGTTTTGTGCTAGACTTAGGCAGATACTAAAAAGGATGGTCTAACATTTTAAAATAATCTACATAAGAGATATTTTCTTTGTTTTCCAGTGAGTTATTCTCTCCATCTCAGAAGTACCAGCTATTGGTGTATCATGCAGACTCTCTCTTCCATGATAAGGAATATCGGAATGCTGTGAGCAAGTATACCATGGCTTTACAGCAGAAGAAAGCTCTAAGTAAAACTTCAAAAGTGAGACCTTCAACTGGAAATTCTGCATCCACTCCACAGAGTCAGGTAATTTTGAAATAGAAATATCATTCTTTTTTTTTTGCTTTTTGGGTCACACCTGGCGATGCACAGGGGTTACTCCTGGCTCTGCACTCAGGAATTACTCCTGGCGGTGCTCAGGGGACCATATGGGATGCTGGGATTTGAACCCGGGTCGGCCGCGTGCAAGGCAAACGCCCTACCCGCTGTGCTATCGCTCCAGCCCCCATTTTTTGCTTTTTTGATAGCGTAAGAGAGAGACTATAGGAGAGAGCACAAGGATTTAATAGGACTCTGGTTGAAATGGAATTAACAAAGAATTATTTGGTTATCAAAGTCAAGCATTGTTTCTCTTTTTTTTTTTTCTTTTGCTTTTGGCCACACTGGTGGTGCTCGTGGGCATCTGTTCTAGCCCGTTGAGTTGTTTTCCTACCCCTGGAACATCATTATTATTTTTGGACCATATGCAGAAATACTCAGAACTTTGTGCTCAGGGTGTACTCTTGTGCTGGGAATTGCATCTAGGTTTATTGCATGCAAGGCATGTACTTGGCTCATTGAGGCAGCTCTCTGGCCCTTAAACCTATTTTTAAGTTGAAGTTACACATGCAGCTTTTATATTTTTGCTGGATGCTGAACTCGGCTTCACATATATCAGGCATGAGCCCTATGGTGCTAAGTCCCCAGCCCTGTAACTTATATCTTCGCCTATCCCCTTCTAATCTCCTCATATTGGTGTATAACTGAGACTTAAATCTGAAAACTTTGTAACTTTCCACATGGTGAATCAATAAAAGAATTAAAAAAAAAAATCTCCTCATGTTGGGAACCAACCCCAGGACCTCACACAGACAAAGCAAGTGTCTTGCCACTAAACTGCATCTGTGGTTTTTTTAAGCAACCAGTTGTCAGAATTTTCTGTTTTCTGACACTGGAATTTTTTTTTTTTAATCTTTTGAATTTATTTTTATTAAATCACTGTGAGATACACATTACAGTTGTTCATGAATAGGTTTTAGTCATACAATGTGCCAACCCGCCCAGTGTACATTTCCCACTATTAATATCCCCAGTTTCCCCTCCTTCACCCCCATTCTGCCTCTATGGTAGGCACTTTTCTTTCTCTTGCTCTCTCTCAATGGAATTCTTGTATATTACCCAAATAGAATCTTTTTTTTTTTTGTGGGGGGGTGGAGGGCAGAGGGTGGCAAGGTCCTGCATCTGGTGGTGCTCAGTACTTAGTCCTGGTTGTGCACTCAGGGATCACTCCTGGTGGGTTTGGGGGAATCTATGTGGTGCCAGGGATTGAATCTGGGTCAGCTACATAAAGGCAAGAGTCCTGCCTGCTGTACTATTACTCTGGCCCAGCCAAATAGAATCGTTCTTAGAAGTAATTTTATAAAAGCCCATCACCATGGTAATTCTTTCCTGTGAGTTAAGTGTATTTTAGAGAATTTTTAAAATTGAGATCATTTATATGTTATAAAATTTCTGAATTTTCATTGGCTCTTAATAGATTCATAAAATTGTGTGACCATCAACTAATTCTAGAACATCTTTGTTACCCTTCGTTACCTAGGTTGGCCATGTGCAAGACAAGTACCCTACCACACTACCCACTATACTATTGCTCCAACCCTCAATGTCACATTTTTATGTGTCTCCTATGTAGCTAATTTTTTGTTTTGTTTTTGGCCTACACTTAGGGTTGCTCAGGTCTTACTCCTGGCTCTGCACTCAGGGATTGTTCCTGGTGGGGTTCAGGGGACTATTTGGGTTGGTACAAGGCAAGTGCTCTATCTGCTTTACTATCTCTTTGGTACCTTATTTAAAAGTTGTTTTAAAAGTTGATTGATATAATAACATTAAAGGTCTTTTATATTTTGGAGTAATACATTGGGTAAATACCACATTTTTATTCATGAGTTGGAGACATTAGGTTACTTTCTGCCTTTTGTTAGGAACGCTGTAATGAAAAAAAAACCCAGTATTTTCAGTTCTCTTCACTGTATGTAGAAGCAAATTGCTATATCACATGGCAGCTCTATTTAATGTGGAAGAGTTGCCATGCTATTGAAGTAATTTTTTTTTTCTTTTTGGGTCACACCTGGCGATGCACAGGGGTTATTCCTGGCTCTGCACTCAGGAATTACCCATGGCAATGCTCAGGGGACCATATGGGATGCTGGGACTCTAACCTGGTCGACTGTGTGCAAGGCAAACACCCTACGCGCTGTGCTATTGCTCCAACCCCCTGTTGAAGTAATATTTGATGAGATTTTTCATTGCCTTTTAGTGTCTTCCATCTGAAATTGAAGTGAAATACAAAATGGCCGAATGCTACACAATGCTAAAGCAAGATAAAGATGCCATTGCTATCCTGGATGGGATCCCTTCAAGACAAAGAACTCCTAAAGTGAGTTGAATTAATGATTGATTGCTTTTCTTTCCCCTGCTATCTTTTTGAGACTCTTCCTCCATGTTTTCTCTGAGAGTCCATCTGAAAGCAGCAGTGTGACTCTCAGTTTGTTTATATGTTAATGCAGTGGAGTGAGAGGGAAGGGAGAGCAGCTTTGCTTTTCTTTTTTCATTTCCTTTTCCTTAACCTTTTTCCTTCTCTTCCTTCCTTCCCTCTGTTCCTTTTTCATTCTTTTCCCTTTCCTTCACGTTGCAAGCATTCCTGACTTGATGCCCGCATATTGCATATGTGCTCTCTGGGGGTTGAATGGGAATTTCTTAGGAGACCCTGAAAGTCCAGCTGATGGAAATAGTAGCTGGATAATATTACCAATGGTTCTTATTTACAGTAGGAAACTCTTTCAGGTGGCAACATTACTTTGTAGAACTTCATTTCTTCTTGTGCTAGGGAGGGAGAGGTCCGGTCACATCTAGGGGCTCGGGCTGCTCCTTGCTGTGCTTGGAACACTGCTGCCCTGCACTGGGCATATGCAGTGCCAGGATTGAACCAGGGTCAGCTTAATTGCCTCAATACTAGCTGGCCCCTGGAACCTCAGTTTCTGCATTCCCTAGAGATCTTTTTTGTTTTTAAATAAAGATAGTTTGTTAATCTTTACTTTTTAGAACTAAAACTACAAGATTTACTTTTATAATTGTGTGTAATATGTGTTTGTGCTTGATTTGGCAACATTGAAGAGAAAATTGAAATCAAGAGCTCTGTTTTAATTTTTTCCTTTTTTTTTTTTGATAATGGCAGGAATTGAACACAGAGCTTCATACATGTGAGATTAAACCACAATTCTGGTCTCATGTCAGTAGTTAATACCTGGAAGGTATTCTTGGGCTCGAGGAGACAGCTCAAAAGACTGGAGTGCTTGCTTTGCATTTGGGAGACTCCGGTTCAGTTCCTAGCACCACATAGTCCCCTGAGCACCATGCCAAGAGTAGTCCCTGACACTGCTTGGTTTGGCCCCAGAACAAATTCTCTCGTCACCCATCTCTCATTTTAGTGAAAAATTGATCTGTTTAGTTGACATAAGAAATATTAGATGTAAGAGATTTTTGTATAACCTTTTGCCCTTAAAAGAAATTAAGCGTTAGATGTTTACTTTATCTTAATTGGTATTTTCTTAATGGCTGTGTGGCTTTGTTTTCTGGGTCATACTAAGGCTACTACTGGCTCTCTGCTCAGGGATCACTCCTGGTGGTGCTGGGGATAAAACTAGCGTTAGCTGTCTGCAAAGCAAGCACCTTAACTCCTGTTCCTACTCTCTGACCCCTGTATGTAGGTTTAAAAGTAATTTAGGGGGCTGGAGAGATAGCACAGCGGGTAGGGCGTTTGCCTTGCACGCGGCCGACCCGGGTTCAAATCCCAGCATCCCATATGGTCCCCTGAGCACGGCCAGGGGTAATTCCTGAGTGCAGAGCCAGGAATAACCCCTGTGCATCGCTGCCATGTGTGACCCCAAAAAAAAAGTAATTTAGGCACAGGAGATTATAGGGCCTGGTTTGTGTTTTTGGTCGGGGAGGGGACTTGAACCACACCTGGCTGAGCCCAGAGTTTACTTTTGGTTCTGTGCTCAGAGATCACTCCTGGTGATGCTCATGGCACCATATGTGGTGCCAGGGATCCAAATCAGGTTGGCCATGTACATGGCAACCCTGTTGTCTCTGACCACCTGGGAGGCCCAGGTTTTAGCACTGCATGTCTCATGGTTGTACCAGAAACATTCTCTCTCTTTTTTTTTTTTTTGCTTTTTTTGGGTCACACCCAGCAATGCTCAGGGGTTACTCCTGGCTTTGCAGTCAGGAATTACTCCTGGCGTGCTTGGGGATGCCGGGGATTGAACCCGGGTCGGCCGCGTGCAAGGCAATTGCCCTACCCGCTGTGCTATCACTCCGGGCCCCCAGAAACATTCTCTGAGCACCACCAGGTGTGGCAGAAAAACCCAAAGGAAAGTAAATAGTAATAAAAATATGTTTGCACCTCCTCATGTTGGAGATTATTTAATATATTCTGTTCTTTTTTTTTTTTCTTTTTGGGTCACACCCGGCGATGCACAGGGCACAGGAGTTAATCCTGGTTGTGCACTCAGGAATCACTCCTAGCGGTGCTTGGGGGACCATATGGGTTACTGGGAATCGAACCCAGGTTGGCTGCGTGCAAGGCAAACGCTCTACCCGCTGTGCTATTGCTCCAACCCTATATTATAGTTTTTAAAAATTAAGATATTTTCCTAGCATATTTGGTGGGTACTGGCTGCTATTAAAAGCATTTTTTGGGCTGGAGAGATAGTATAGTGGTTAGACACTAACCTTGCATGAGGCCCACCTGGGTTTAATCCCTGGTGAATACTTATATGGTTTCCATATGGTTCCCCGAGTACTGCGAGGAGTGATCCGTGAGCACAGAGCTAGGAGTGAGCCCTGAGCACCGTCACGCGTGACCAAAATACTCAAGCTTTTTTGGGGAGCCAGGGAAATAGCTCAGAGAGCCAGGTGCACTCCTGGCATTCACAAAGCCCCAGGCTTAGTTCTTGAAGTTACCTTTCCCTCTGATCACAGCTGATTGTGGCCCAGGCTGCACTCCATTAGCATGCCCAAGCAGTAGATCATTAAGTCATACCACTAGGCCAAGATCACTGGAGTGGCCTGCTAGCTCCTGAAGTACTGCCGGGGAGTTCTCCCCACCTGCAAATAAGAACAAAAGACACTTGGAAACATATAGACAACTGTCAGCTAAATTGCATTCTGGTACTCTGGAAAGCCCTACCCCAAGAGTTAGACTTTTTGCATATGTGGATAGTGCCTTCCATTTGGAAAAGCCAATTATTTAAAAAAAATATTGGGGGGTCCACTCGACTTATTATGACTTCTGTGCTCAGGGATCACTTCTGGCAGTACATGAAGGACCATATGTCATACTGGGGAATCAAATACTCATTGGGTGCATGTAGGGTATGCTGTACCATCTCTCCAGTCCTGATTGTAAATTTTAAATGATGCCTGTTATGTATCTTACTGAAAATGTGCTTTAATTTCTTCCTGTTCATTTACCTGCTTCTCCCTTGAAAGTGTGCCTTAATTTCTTTATATTCTTTTTTTTTTTTTTTTTTTTTGCTTTTTGGGTCACACCTGGCGATGCACAGGGGTTACTCCTGGCTCATGCACTCAGGAATCACTCCTGGCGGTGCTCAGGGGACCATATGGGATGCTGGGAATCGAACCCGGGTCGACCGCGTGCAAGGCAAACGCCCTACCCGCTGTGCTGTCGCTCCAGCCCCATTTTCTTAATGAAGATGTTGAGGGAATTTGATGGCTATGCTCTTGGAAAATTAGTAAAACAAACTCCCCTATCTATGTTAATCAAGGCTTTGGTATTTGAAAAGGGCTAGAGGAGTTGAATTTGTTAGAAGGCAGATTCTACTTCTGTCGTGCTCTTGTAACCAGAAGTAAACAAAGATGCCTTGAACATGGGTAGTATTTGCAGTTTTTTTTTTTTTTCCTTTTTTGGGTCATACCCAGCGATGCTCAGGGGTTACTCCTGGCTCTGCACTCAGGAATTACTCCTAGTGGTGCTTGGGGGACCATATGAGACTCCAGGGATCAAATCCAGGTCGGCTGTGTGCAAGGCAAACACCCTAACTGCTGTACTATCGCTCCAGCCCCATTTACAGTTTTTCTTTCTTGTCTCTTAGGGAGTTAACTGGTATCTCAGTCTGTGTAAGGGACAAGGAAGTGTAAGCCACAGTACATATAAAAAAATGTCAAAATACATGCATATAAATGTCTTAATGTAAACACAGCCACACATTTCTTTTTTTGTTTGTTTGTTTGTTTTTGGGCCACACCATCAGTGTTCAGGGCTTCTTGTTCTGTTTTCAGGAATCACACATGATGGTTCTTAGAGGATTAACTAGGGTGGTAGGAATCGAACCTGGGTCAGCTGTGTGCAAGTCAAGTGCCTTACCTGCGATACTACTGCTCTGGCCCCTTATTTCTTGACATTTTAAAGGAAAATTCCAGCGCAAGATTATTGTTGTATCTCTATAAATCTTTTGTTTTACCACATCTGGCAGTGCTCAGGGCTTACTCCTGGCTCTGTGCTTAGGGATGACTCCTGGCAGGCCTAGGAGACTATATGTGGTGCTGGGGACCAAATCTGGGTTGGCCACAAGCAAGGCAAGTGCCCTACCCATCATACTATCTTTCCAGCCCCACATTGTTTTCTTAGGTTAATGAGACAGATACAGCATTACATTTAAGATTATTATTAAATTGGGATGTTATTTTTTTCTTTGTATTACTAAGAATTTATCTTATCCCTTTAATACCGACATTCTCGGGAACTTTTAAGTTTTCTCAAATTTTCCCTATTGTAATTTTTAGGAAGAGTTATTTTAATAGTGCTTTATACTCTTACATACTTGATTTATGCTAGACTCGTATTTACTGATTTTAAGATATGTTACTAATCTCTCATCTCTAGAGGTCAGTTTGAGTTTAATTTTTGTAGCATTGCTTAGATGATAAGTCAGACATGTGTCAAAATTTTAAGCATGAAAAAGGCTAGAGTCTTAACATGTAGACTAATGGTTAAGAAAAAGCCAAGTAATTTATTTCTGTATCTGTTATTTCCTATTTCAGAAAAATTAGTTTACTCAAAGCTATCTTAAGAATTCTTTATCTTCTGGGGCCAGAACAATAGTCCAGCAGGTAGGGAGGGCTCTTGCTTTGTAGTGGACAACTTGGGTTCAGTCCTCTGAGCTTGCCAGGAGTGATCCCTAAGTGCCACCAGCTTTGACCCGAAAACAAAAGCCAGAAAAAAATAGACAAATGTTTGCCTTCTTATTTGATATTAATTGCATCTAAGATATGTAAACTTGACTACTCCCAGAATAGTTTATCATGTTTCTTTTTGTTTTTTTGTTTTTTTTTTGGTGGGGGCCATGCTCAGCAGTAAGCATGGCTTACTCTAGGCTCTGTGCTTAATGATCACTCCTTGAAGAGCTTGGGTAACCATATGGGGTGTTTCAGCGATTAAACCCCTAGTCAGCTGTGTGCAAGACAAGTGACTTCGTTGTACTATTTCTCCAGCCCTGTACTATGTTCCTTCAAAATCAAGATTCAGATTCACTGGGTTCTTTTAACCTTTCTTGAATGAAGATTATTCTCATTTTCAGAGGCAACAGCTTTAGTCCAGATACTGGTTGGGTAAGTGAGAGGCTAATTTGACTTTTCTCTTAGAATGAGAGCACCTAGGGAAAACAAGATTTTGTTTTGTTTGTTTGGGGTTTGTTTTTTTATTTCCACAGAACGAAATTAGGTAGATTATCCAGGAAGGAGTAGGTTAATTAGCTGGTTAATCAAGGTATATTTGTGATGAGGTATTTTATTTTTAATGTTGTTTTTGTTTTTGCTTATTGCAGATAAACATGATGTTGGCAAACTTGTACAAGAAGGCTGGTCAGGAGCGCCCTTCAGTCACCAGCTATAAGGAAGTGCTGAGGCAGTGCCCGTTAGCCCTGGATGCCATCCTTGGTACATTCTCTGCTTGCTTTCTTGAGATGCTTAGTAGTTCTCAGAGTAGTTCTCAGTCATGATTTTACCTTAAAATATGTTCTGTTGAGGATTTTTAAATTTGTGTTTGTGTGTGATGCTAGGAACCAGTTTGAATGAGCAATATTCATACTCTGGGCTTGAGAGGCATCTTAGTGGGCTTCGGGGGGCGGGGGGGTTGGGGTGTGTGTGTGTGTGTGTGTGTGTGTGTGTGTGTGTGATTGGGCTATACCTGGAGGTACACTCAGGGACTATTCCCATTTTGAGAACCAGGTGGTACTAGGAATCGACCCTGTGCCTCCTGTGTGCAGGGCATGTTCCTAACCCATTGAGCTATCTTCTGGCCTGGAAAGCATGCCTTGCATGCGTGAGGCTTGGCTTTCATCCCTAGCATCCATTACTTGTCCTCAGAGCTACCTTCAGGAGCGATCCTTGAGCACTGCTGTGTGTGCCCTAAAGCCCCTCATAAATAGATAGTCCTTATACTCAAACAAGTGATTCAACAGATTATTGTTGTCATGTGTTCCTTCACAGACAATGAAATAATAAATTAAGATTGTTCTATTTACCCATCTTGCTTAGAAGAGGGAGAGGGTTGCCTTGTATCCTGGAGGAAGGGCAGCCTACAGCTCCTGCATCGTTTTGAAGAGGGTTGCTCTGCCTCACTTTTCTTTCCTCTGCTTTCTTTTGCATTAGGACTGCTGTCCCTTTCTGTGAAAGGTGCTGAGGTAGCATCAATGACGATGAATGTGATCCAGACGGTTCCTAACCTGGATTGGCTCTCTGTGTGGATCAAAGCATACGCTTTTGTGCACACTGGTGACAATTCAAGGGCAATCAATACCATCTGGTGAGAGCCACAAAATTAATTCTGTACTTTTGGGGGCCTTTCCTTGGACAGAGGTTTAAATTAGCAGAGCCAAAAAAAATGATTTGCTTATCTTTTGATGTTGTAGCCAATTGTCCCTGGACTTTTATTAATGTTTTTATGTACTGAATAGTCCGAAAAGTGATCATCTCTGTTGAGGACCCAGTAAGTATAAATTTGGGCTTAGTTTTATAATAGTATTTGACTTGGAATCGTCTTCCTACTCTGGTAAATGTCCAGGGCAAGAGACAGTAACTGTCATTTTTTTTCTTTTTGGGTCACACCTGGCGATGCTCAGGGGTGACTTCTGGCTCTGTACTCAGAAATTACTCCTGGCGGTGCTCAGGAGACCATACGGGATGCTGGGATGGAACCCAGGTCAGCCACATGCAAGGAAAACACCCTACCCACTGTAACATGCTCCAGCCCAAAAGTAGCTGTCTTTTGTGAATGACAATCCTTTTAACATCAAGCAGTGCATGCTACCCACTGAAATAAAATGACAACTAGCAAGTTATTTTAATAACTAAGGGAATTAATACTAATTGTCAGTGTTTAATATTTTAAAGTTCACTAGAGAAAAAGTCCTTATTGCGAGATAATGTGGACCTCCTGGGAAGCTTAGCGGATCTGTACTTCAGAGCTGGAGATAATAAAAACTCTGTATTGAAGTTTGAACAGGCACAAATGTTGGATCCATATTTGATAAAAGGTAAGCAAGTCTTTGAGCAGAGCGGAAGTGGCTGTAGAGGGTAATATCAGAGAGGATAAGGACAAATGTGGCATGGTCAATCTGGTATAATTTTTTATGGAATGCTTATCATTTATTTTTACGTGCAGATCTGGTGGTGGTCAGGATCTGTTATTGGCTCTCTGGTAATTGAACGTGGGCCTCTACAGTGCACATAAGTTCTTTGTACTTCTCCTATGTCTTCATACTCCTAACCCCCATTTAAAAAAAAATTCTTATTTTTAAAAAGTGGGATTATTGGGCTGGAGCGATAGCACAGCGGGTAGGGCGTTTGCCTTGCATGCAACCGACCCGGGTTCTAATGCCAGCATCCCATATGGTCCCCTGAGCACCGCCAGGGGTAATTCCTGAATGAAGAGCCAGGAGTAACCCCTGTGCATCGCCGGGTGTGACCCAAAAACCAAAAAAAAAAAAAAAAAAAAGTGGGATTATTACATGGGTAATTCCATTTTGAGCACTTGAATTCCTTTAATTCAAGTGTCATCTCTGGATACATCACAGCGTTTTTTGGTTGTTTGTTTTTGAGATGGGTCATTTGTGATGTGCTTGACTGAGAAGTTAGATGACATCCTAGAACCAAATGTTCTTTTAGGGGATTTAATTTTGCTCAGTTTTTTGTATAGTTAAAAAGGAAGTAACCCTGAGCACCACCAGGAGTAATTTCTAAGAGCGAACCAGGAGTAACCCCTAAGCATTGCTGGGTATGACCCAAAAAGAAAAAAAAAAAAAGGAAGTAAGTGAATACATATTAAGGAGAGGATTTACAAACTGTAAAAATCAGGGCGGGAGAAATATAAAAGTGTTTAGCCACACCTTGCTATGTTCAGGGCTTACTCCTGATTCTGTGCTCAAGGATCACTCCTGGTGGGGCTCTGGGAACCTTATGGGACACCTGGAATTGGACCCAGGTTAGCTGCACACACAGCTAGCACCTTTTCTGCAGTACCATCCCTCCAGCCCCTAACCAAAAGAATAATATTGAAACATTTAGAGAAGAATATAAAGTTAGAAATGGAGTAATTAGGGACCATTATTAACATAATACCAGAGTTAATGTACATACCTTGCATATGTTCAACTCCAGTCCCTGGCACCGTGTGGTCACCCAGTTATTTCTGGGTGCAGTCCTGGAAGCCTTTGAGCACTGTTGAGAGTGACTCAAGAAGCCCCTAGGCATCCTTGAGGGAATTCCCAGCACTGTAGGACATAGCCCTACATCCTTAGGCCCTTGAATTGAGGGTGCTTGCCAGGAGTGATCCTGAGTGCAGAGCCAGGAGTATCCGCTGTGCTATCCCTTTGACCCCTGCCCCTTGGAAACTCCTAGTAGGAGGGGATTTTCTTAAGCTTATAGATGAGAAAGCAGGACCCAAAACAGTGAATTTGCCTGCCTAAGCTCTCCTTCCTGCCATTGCTTCTCTTTCAAGCCTGTGCTCATGATGAAAATAGTGTTTTAGAAATTTTAATCTGACAGTAGTTGTCAGCTTGGAGTTGGGCTGAAAACCCAGGCCTAAATTTGGGTGCCAGTTGTGAGTTGGAATAATTTAATAATAATAATAATTTAATTTAATTCCTGGGAATTAAAAGGGATAACAAAGAATAGAAGAAAATAAGAGGTGGGTGACATTAAGCAAGGGCACTTTTATTTTATTTTATTTTATTTTTTTTTTGGTTTTTGGGTCACACCCGGTGATGTACAGGGGTTACTCCTGGCTCTGTACTCAGGAATTACCCCTGGCGTTGCTCAGGGGACCATATGGGATGCTGGGATTAGAACCGGGGTCGGCCGCGAGCAAGGCAGACGCCCTACCCGCTGTGCTATCGCTCCAGCCCCAAGCAAGGGCACTTTTAAATCTTACTATTTATTGTCTTTTTGGGTCACACCCGACAATGTGCAGGGGTTTGCTCCTGCCTGTGTGCTCAGGAGTTTCTCCTGGCGGTGCTCTGGGGACCATATGGGATGCTGAGGATTGAACCCAGGTTGGCCGTGTGCAGTGCATACTGCCCTACCCGCTGTACTATTGCTCAGGCCCTGGGCAGTTTTTTTTATAAAGCTAAGTGAGAATAAAAGTGGTGAGTAGGCGGTGTGGGGGGGCATGTGGGAGGATATGTGCGCACATGCATGTATTCTGCAGTGAGATTATTTTAGGAAGAACAGGATGTTTTTTTCTGGAATAGACCAATTTTCACTGAGACTGATTGGCATACTGTATGCCCCTGCTGTACCTAGGCCTCTTAGAACTTATTTGATGCCTTTTTTGCTTGTGAGTTAGAATAGCTGCATATCAGCTTACAGGTTATAGGGACAAACAGAAAATAGTACTGAAAATTGTAGCCTTTCAAGTTATGAGGTAAATCTGTTACTCTTTTTTTATGTTTTTTTTTTTTTTTTGGTCCTCCTAATGGTCACCTTTCAGGAGCTTGAATTGTTGGTGGGAAATGCTCAGGCCCTGCAGGAGCAGGACCTCTGTGTGCTCTCTGGGTCTCGGCTGCGTCCTTCGTAAAGGAGCTCTGCTGCTTTGTTGAAACCAAGTCTCTTCCTTTCCAGGAATGGACGTATATGGCTACCTGCTGGCCAGAGAAGGGAGGCTAGAAGATGTGGAGAACCTTGGCTGCCGCCTCTTCAACATCTCCGACCAGCATGCAGAACCCTGGGTGGTGTCCGGGTATGTTTACACAACTTCTCAGCATTTAATGTAGCTTCCTTAGGAAATTGTGTTTTTTTCTGAAGATAACATAGCCGAATTTGGGTACAATAGTACAATGGTGCTTGGGAGAGCATGCAGTGCTAGGAATTTGACCTATGCATGCAAAACATGTGCTCCAGTTTGTAGAGCTCTCTCTCTGGTCCTGAGAACACAGGGCCACGCTTGCATGAGTGCGTGCATGTGTGTGTTCCTGTGACTTTTTTTGTTTCTTGGGCCCACACTTGGCTATGCTCTGATTTTACTCCTGATTCTGCACTCAGGAATCACTGCTGGTGGGTCTCGAGACCCTGTGCAATGCCAGGGACCAAACCTACATTGGCTGCTTGTAAGGCAGGTTCAGATCATGGTCTGTCTGACTTCAGACACGTGAATTACTTCTCAGTCTCTTTTATCATTTGGACATTGAGAACATTTCCCCATGCTTTGTACTCACAAAGCATGCCTCAGGTGTCAGCTGGTAGAGTAAATACCCTGCTCAGCCGTGCTTTGGAAAGCTGGGCTTGAACAGGCCATAAGTTGTTGCTTTGCTATCGACCTGACTTCCCATATTATCTGAATGTCGGAACCGGAGAGATAGGGATTAGTAAAGCACTTGTGTTGCATGTGTTAGCAAGTCTTACTGAATAATATGCTCAAATCAACAGATTTTATTGTGTATTTTCCCCTTTGCAAATCCATATTCCCCTTCTTAAAAATACTTAGTAGGGGGCCAGAGAGACATGACAATTGGTAGGGTGTTTGCCTTATACACGACCTACCTGAGTTCAATTCCCAGCATCTCATTTGGTCAACAGAGCTCTGCCAGGAGTAATTCTGAGCGTTGAGCCAGGAATAACCCCTGAACATTGTTGGGCGTGACCCTAAAAGAAAAAAACTTAGCAGGACCAGAGAGGTTTTTTGTTTTTGTTTTTCTTTTTTTGGTGGGGGGCTCATACCCGGCGATGCACAGGGGTTACTCCTGGCTCATGCACTCAGGAATTCCTCCTGGCGGTGCTGGGGGACCACATGGGATGCTGGGAATCAAACTCGGGTCGGCCGTGTGCAAGGCAAACTTGCTGTACTATTGCTCCAGCCCTCCAGAGAGTTATTTATTACAGTCTGTGGGCCCTACCACAGGGAGGGAAAAACCAATATTTAGTAAATTGTTCTTATTTTATTTAATTGACTCTAAAACTATTGAATGATTTATAATAAGGATCCTATAGCGACCATTTGATTTTTTTTTTTTTGAATGAAGCTTCTTTATAAAAGTCTCAGATAACTTGTTTTGTTTTTTGCTTTTTGTGTCATACCCAGTGGTGGTGCACAGGGGTCACTCCTGGGCTCATACACTCAGGAATTACTCCTGGCAGTGCTTAGGGGACCATATGGGATGCTGGGAATCGAACCTGGGTCGGCCGCATGCAAGGCAGACGCCCTATGCACTGTGCTATTGCTCCAGCCCCTCAGATAACTTGTTTTTTTTTTCTCCCCCAGGTGCCATAGTTTCTATAGCAAACGTTATTCCCGGGCACTCTATTTAGGAGCCAAGGCCATTCAGCTGAATAGTAACAGTGTTCAGGCTTTGCTACTTAAGGGAGCAGCTCTAAGGAATATGGGCAGAGTCCAAGAAGCAATAATCCACTTTCGGGAGGCGATACGGCTTGCACCTTGTCGTTTAGATTGTTATGAAGGTAAGATTTAAAAATATATAACTGAATTATGTGGCAACAACAGGCAGGTAGAAGGTTTTGTCAACAGTTTCTAAGTTTCATTGTACCTGAGAGTTTTCTGAGGGGTCTCTAAAACAAGTTTTGATCTGGGACCAGAGAGGCAGTACAGAAGGTTAAGGTACTTGCCTTGCATATAACTGGCCTGGGTTTCGTTCCTAGCACTACACATGGTTCTCTGAACCCTGCCAGAAGTAAGCCCTGAGCACAGCCAGTGTTGTTCTCCAAACTAAACCCTGCCTGAAAAATCAAACCCCCAAATCTGGATGTCTTACTACTTCAGTCTTGCTTTAGATCACATTATATTGGGTTGGGAGGTAGGCGAGAGTTTGGTTTTTAATTTAAACAGCATAATTTATAAGGTTGTTCATAATACAGTTTTTTTAGGCATTTAGTGTCCCAGCACCAGTTTTACTACCAGTGTGACCTTCCCTCCACCACTGTCCCCCCACCAAGCCCCCAAACTTGCCCCTTAACAGGCATAAATTTGATTCATATTACTGGCTACAACGAAACGGTGGGGAGCCTTTTTCAAAAAATATATCATTAAAAGAGGATTCCTGGGGCTGGGATGATTGTGTGCAGAATGCTTGTCTTGCATGAGGCTGACCTGGGATTTGATCCGTGGCAACCCATATGTTTCCCTGAGCCCTGAGGGCAAGCCAGGAACAGACCCTGAACACCACTGGGTGTGGCCCAAAAACAAAAAGATTAAAATTAAATTTTAATCTTTAAAATTTTTAAATTTAAAGATTAAATTAAATTTTTTTTAAAAAAAAGAATTTGTGATAATTTTAATATCTCGCAGCAATGATGCGACTAAAGTCAAGAATTTCTTACACTGATTAGTGCTGGTTGAGCCTTCCATTTTATTGTTGCTCGTTGAGCCTGGTAGATTTGGTTATTTGTTTTTATTTATTTATTTAGTTTTTTGCTTTTTGGGTCACACCTGGTGATGCACAGGGTTACTCCTGACTCTGCACTCAGGAATCCTCACTGTGCTCGAGGGACCATATGGGATGCTGGGAATCAAACCTGAGTCAGACACATGCAAGGCAAATGCCCTACCTGCTGTGCTATTGCTCCAGCCCGAGCCTGGTAGACTTCTTTTTTGCTTTTTGGGTCATACCTGGTGATGTCCAGGGGTTACTCCTGGCAGTGCTCAGAAGACCATATGGAATGCTGGAAATTGAACCCGGGTCGGCCGTGTGCAAAGCAAACGCCCTACCCGCTGTACTATTGCTGCAGCCCGAGCCTGGTAGACTTCTGTGCAACTTTTCCATCAAATTTGCAGTGCTTTTCCTGGGTGTTAGTACTATGAAATTTGGAGATGTTGGCCATGCTTTCTAGGAGCTGTAGAGCTGGAATGGTTGATGAGGTTCAGTTGTGGAGCCAGGCTATTTCTACGACAGAGGATGTCGGCTGTGGATGGGGTTTTCCTGGCCTTCTGGCACGAGGGGGAATCTGCCATTCCCTATTATGAGAAGTTCCAGAGTTCCTAGCCCGGT